>NC_134575.1:50186885-50513135 GCF_050947875.1 Dermacentor variabilis
AAGCGGAAAGCCGGATGAAGTTTCTTTTTTGTGTGTGTGTGTGTGTGTCAGGTCTTTGAAGAGGAGGACGGGGGACGTTTTGTCATAAAATAAAATTATTTTTCTTGCTTTTTCACGTTCCAAGAATCCATGATTTGATTTTGAGGTACGCACGTAATCGGGGGACTCCGGCTTAATTTTGACCACCCAAGGTTCTTTGACGCGCATCCAATGCGCGTTACGCGGGCGTTGGGGAAACACTAAATTATATTTTATAGACGGACGAAGTATACGCTTTCAAAGTGCTAATCTCGTTAATTTCTCAGTGGTAGGTTTATTATTATGAGATAAAATTAAGATCAAAGTTTCATTTCGTTTTCTTTATATTTCTTTTTTAATTTTACGCCAGCACTCCAGCGCTGGTACGTCAGTGTGACGTCACATATTTCAGTTCTTTTTCAGTATCTGGGCCATTGTGGCCCAATAAACGTTACTGAAACTGGCCAAGTGCAGTCTCTAGCTCATTTAGAATACAATGTAGTCAGTCCGTATCGATAACTACTAGGCCCAAGAAGACGCCGCTCGAAATCGATGACGTCACGGCGTGGTGGTGCGCGAAACATAAGCTGGCGTCGCCACTTTCGTTCTTACGCCTTCTTTTCTTGTTTGCGAAGCCTGTTCTTACGGTAAGACTGGTGTTCTTTTTTGGCATTGCAGGCGAGTACCCTACCAATACAGCTAAAATTATTTTACCCCTTAATTGACCATTTAAACTCCGTAACTAAATCTCAAGCACTCCTTCTGCGACCTTCTGTATATTTATGTAAGCGTGTATATCCACTTATTAAAGAAATAAACTGAAACTGAAAATGAAACCTACATAAGCCGTGGGGCTGCATTTCTACACCTGGTTACTGGAATGGCGGTTTTCTTTTTTTTTTTCTTCTTTGAAATTGTTGAATGTCGATTTACTAGTGCAGCTGAAACAACTTTTCTTTTCTGGTTTGCGTTTCATCTTAAAGAGATCTGCTGCCTATAATTTTTGTACAGCAGCTCTCGTCACATTCCGCTTCGGCCTCCAGCCGCTGCATGCACTCCCCCCCCCCCCCCCGAAGGGTTTATTTGTGCGCCCGTAAATATAACTGACCTCCACCGACCATGTTGATGTTTACATAGCGCGAAGATGTAAGAAAAACGAGCTGCCTATAAATCAAGTCCGTCATTTCACTGCGCCTTTATCAAAACAACACTACACTCCCCATAGAGGAAACAAAAACATTGGAAGGCAAACAACATTCCATGAGTGCCAGAGACGCACAAACGGACTGACTCTAATCAAAAGAAAGAAAGAAAAAAGAACGGTAACTTTCACTCCCATAGCTATTGTTTCTAACAATTTCTTTTTTACGCTGGGTACTTGCTACGTTATAAATGGACGTTGCGTAGTTAATGCTTGTGTATACAAGCGAATTTTTGGGCCAGGTGTTATGACTTAGTGTATTTAAGAACATACGCGTATACAACGCTTTTATATGCTTACCCATACTTGACCCATACGTGTACACTGTACTATGAGGAGGCTCGAGAGTCTTCCAGGTGAAGTGAGCCGTTAAAGTGTTCGAAATCTCTTTAAAACGTGTGGAACTAAGCCGAACAGAAATTTGAGCCCCAGAAGGAAGAAAAAAATGAGAGAAAGGTATGTTTTGCAACAAGGTTGTAGGCTGGGAACTGCCATAGAAATTTAGGATTCACTGTTTATCTGGACCGGCTGCCGGATGACTCGGCAGTATCTGCCCATGGGTCCAAACAGAAGCGCGCAACGTTTCTCTCTCTCTCTCTCTTTCCATCCTCCTCTCCTTGTTTACACCCGTGGCTTATCCGCACGTAAACCGTGGGCCGACCCCATACTGTGTACGCTCTCTTGAAACTGAAGCGTGTGGATCGAACATTCGAAAGATGTTTGAAGATTGGAAGCGAGCAAAACTTTGCCTCGCAAGAATACGTGCCTTCAAGAAGAGAACGAGAAGACCAATCAGTGTGTTTACGGCATCTATAAAGATAAGCAGGTGCTCGTTGGTTCTCGGGCTGCAGGGAAAAAAAAGCGCAGTAAGCCATGCGCCGATACAAATCGAAACGGCAACGTCTCTTCCCTGCGCGACAATATGGATCGGCTAAAAGCCATCTCGTAAACTGCGAGAATTTGCGCATAACGACCGCCATCTTCTCACTCCTACAGAGCCGAAATTCTTCAAAGCTCGCGTTATCGTCCTTTGTCTCTTCTTTTTTGTTTTTGGTGCCTGTCCTGTCGATCCTTACACCCAAGCTTTCTCCGTTCTTTATGGCTGAAGACGCACGCAGCCCAAGGACGTTCGGGAGGTTTCGAAGAAGATTACGCGCTGTTTGTTTCGTGATATACCCGGCGGGTCACTGCGCTTCTTTCTCAACGACGGGTAACGGCTCTTTAAGGAAAAAAAAAAAAAAGTCGCGGCGTATTGATTTTCGCTGCGCGGCGGTGTTTGGGGGCGAGTGCGTGCTGTGACTAGCGCGGTCCCGAGCGTATGACAAACGCCGTAGTGGAGAACGTGTTTGGGATCCGGATTCCTTGGAGCGCGCTCGGCAAAGCTGCAGGCACGCCTATAGCCTCGTCCCCCCACGCAATGAAGCGTCGGTCTGTTTTGTTTTTTTCTTTCAGTTACTTCTTTTTGTTTGTTTCAAATAGAAAATAGGACAAAAATAACAACAAAATGTATTATTATTAGTATAGTAGCAGCAGCAGCAGCAGCAGCAGCAGCAGCAGCAGCAGCCGTAGTAGTAGTAGTAGTAGCAGTAGAAGTAGAAGAAGAAGAAGAACATCAGCCCGTTTCAAAATAAATGTAATAGCGACTGATGCTTCTTCGTGTGAAGAGAAGGCAGGCGTGGGTATCTATACTCACCATCCGAGCCTCGATTGGTCTTTTTCACTTGGCCTGCCAGATTGCACATCAGTTTTTCATGCCGAACTTCTGGCAATAGTTCTTGCGCCTTGCGGAAATTAACCCTTCATACTACAAAAGTTATTATCGTCACAGATTCTCTATCTGTATGCAGCGTACTTACTGCGTCTACAAAGTCGACAGCATTGAGCACGTTTCATACATTAGCTCCGCCTCACTTAAGTTTATTTCATATGGTATGGGTCCCAGGCCATCGAGACATTCATATTAATGAAATAGCCGATTCCTTAGCATGAGCTTCTTTAACAGGCTCGGTGATATCTGTGCTGCCGGCAACCGCGCACATTAGTGCAGCCAGATATAGGCAATTTTCTTTGAGCGAAGACAAAAAAGCCCTGTCATTAGCAAAATCTACAGATTTTATGCGCCTAAATTATTCTCGGAACCGGAAATGGTGTCCTAACCGGAAATTCGAAGGTTTCATTTACTAGGCCGCGTTGCCGTATTCCAACGCTTAATTTTTACTTGCACAGATGTGGCCTGGCGGTATCCCCTCCATGCTACCTCTGCAATGAGCCGGAATCCACAGATCATTTTTCATTACCGTGTCGGCGGTTTTCTACTCATCGAAAACTATGTCTAGAAATTTCGCTTCAAAATTTAGGATTGCCTTCAAGCAGTACTGTTATACCCTCCCTTGGAGCAACAATATTGGGATAGAGCTACAGGAACGTTTGCCAAGCCATATCTAATTTCCTATGGGGCACAAAAAGAATGCCTTGTGAATAGTTCTTAAGTTTCCACAATTGATTTACTTCTACTTCAATTTAGAAAATTTATGAAGTAAGAGCACAAATTCACAGTTTAAATCTTACTAGTATTGTTAGTATAAATTTAACTTACTCATGTTTAGTTGGATCCTTTATATTATGTATTTCAGTAACAATTTCTTCTTCTTCTTTTTTGGTATTCCTATCAACGCAAAGCTTACTATCGCATTTACCACAACTTTATCTCGTGTATTCACAGTTTATTTTTCATCTTCGGTTATACGTTTATTTTTATTTTTTGTGTTATTTATTTATTAACTATGTTATTTTTTTTCAATCATATTACCACCCGATTTGTGGCCTATCCCCAATAGTGGGTTTGTGCCATTAATTGAGGCTTCGTCGTCATCATCATTATTAGCAGCGTCGTGTATATAGCTGCTGCCCGGCAGTAAAGATTTAACTCCTCTGTTTCGGTGTCACTGGCGTTGACATTTTTCGTCGGTAAGCAAAGCGCGTTTCGCTGGGAGGAGACGCAGTGAAAGAGAGAACCGCCACGTTGACAACAAGCACAACGACGCTACGGTCAACCCGACCGAGCCAAGTCCACAGTATGCGCATGCGTGGAAGGCTCGTGAATGGCCAGGGTATCATAGCTTATCTGAATATCCCGAGTGTGAAGCGCCGAGCCTTCGGAACTATAAGCACGAGAACGCCGCTTGAATTACGCCGGTCTATTGTAGGTATAGAGCTTGGGCGAACTACGCGATTTTCTTAATATATAGGCTATATATCATTAAAGAAAGCAACGTCAGCGTGCTCTGCCAAGAGTAACTGAACACTTGCCAAATATTTTTACGAGCTTTAGTACTTTGCCGGGCACCCTTTGCCGGTCTTACCAGCACATGTCTTATGCTGGAGTCGCGGTATGCACGGACGCTCATTTACCGGACCTTGTTGATGGACGCGAATGAACCACGCACGCAAGCACGCTTTGACGCCTCTCATAGCCCATGGTAAGTCCACGAGACGTTATAAGCCCCACATTTTCGCGTATATTATCCGTAAAGTTTCCACTCGCCGCTTCTACACTTCTGCCGATTAGGATCACTTGAAAACCGGCCGCGGAAGCACCGAAAACCAGATGGGGCACGGACGTGGCCAAACGCGGCGCATGCGAAGCATTTCTTGCAAACATTTGCCGCTTTGACAGCATCTATCTATCTAGCCGGCTACTTCTTGGTGCTCTCGCGGCCGTTTCGTTAACTTGGTACGTACCAAAATTGGCATAGTATGACAAGAGTGTACGACGAACATAAATGATAGTCCTTGACATGAATATAATGAAACAGCCGCCTACGTCTTGGTGCTATTACGGTCGTTTTGTTAACATGGTGTGTACCAAAACTTGCATAGTATGACAAGAGTGTATGACGAACTTAAATGATAGGTCGTGACATGAATGTCATGACATGAGTCTGACATAGGTCGTGAAACAGCCGCCTACGTCTTGGGGCTATTATATATATGGTCGTTTCGTGAACTTCGTATGTACCAAAATTGGCGTAGTATGACAAGAGTGTATGACGAACAAAAATGATAGGTCGTGACATGACTGTCATGACATGCGTGGCATGCATATCATGAAACAGCCGCCTACGTCTTGGTGCTGTCACCGTCGTTTCGTCAACTCGGGTAGACTACCCGCACATTGATTCGCATAACATCGACTCCCGCAGGGCGTGGGATCTGCTGGCTTTTCTTTTTTTGTTCTTTTATCCGAAAGTTTGCCGCGTGACATAAAGCGTTTGGTGCGTGCAAGTTATGTATACGTGTGCAGTTGCATGGTCATGTCCCGATGAAATCTAACGAGGTCGTACGGCGCCGACCAAAAGTGCACAGGTCGTATAGTCAGGCGGACCCAGGCTTGGGTGTATAGCCCCGCTAGTGGCGGCGTCTGTGAACGCAGCTCCGGGACAGTTCCACAAGAGGTTCTGATAGATCTGCGAGGACAGCTGGGCGAGGGCAGAGTGGAGAGGTCGCGCCGCAGGCAGGGTTGTACGGTGCGCGTGGCCCACAGACAGGTTGTGTAGCTGGCACGAAAACTTCAGACTCGTTATAGTTTGTTTTGTGCGCGTCATATGGAGAATTGAACCCTCTAAACCGAAGAATAAAAGAATGCTAGCTGACAAGCGTCAGAGTGGATTAAAATAATTTATACAGTAACACGGGTTCCTACGAACCGATTTGGTCTTTTTTTTCTCTCTACAGAGGAAAGTGCTTGCGCCGTGACGTCGCGATGCAGACTTGCGTTTCACGGATACTATTTACGTGTCGTATCGGCCGACACGACTCTACACAGGACGAAAGCACAAGCATATATAACGAGTAGGCGTTCATCCCGCATACAGCCGTCTGTATATACTACCGCTACAGGATGCACCAGTCGCCGGATCTGCTCTATGCGGCATTACAGGGAGCGAAACAACGAAAACCTATACCTAAGTATCCTCACTGTAACGAATTTGACGCCGTAAAGCGCACGATTACTTTATTGCACGCTTCTCTCTGACATGCGCCGAAACGTACTAATATTTTTTTTCTCTTCTTTTTCTCGTGCGTAATACATATTTCAATGTCACCTGACATTGAAATATACATACTTGAAATACTATTTGAAACTATTTTCACTCTTGCTTTTGCGGTAGCCTATTGCTTCCGCGGTGACCTAGTTTCGCTGAGAAATCAAATAGTCTAAATCGTTTTTTAACATAGCTACATTTGGATTGTCGCTACGCGATGAGCGTGAAATTCATGAATACATGGGAGCGCCTATCGAAAGGCTGCCCGTACTTTCTGAGGCAATTTGCCCCTGTTTGCGTAACTTCATCCCACGGAGGAATGAAAGCACTTGGAGAGAGCGCTGGCGCAACGCGATCGAATCCCCAAGCACCGCAGTCCAACACGTGATAGTTACGTCAGAGCGCGCGGTAGGTTTTAAGTATAAACCCCATGCAAGCGATCTTGCACGCGACAGCGACAAGCGACGCGATGGAGATGGCTGTCGCATTCGCTCGTCGCCTACAAGTTGCACCCCATGTGAGCGATGACTTCGAGCGACGTCTCCCCAGTGTTGCCGGTATGAGGGCAGCAATATAGGCGCCGAAACTAGCGTGACGCGTGCTTTATTACCTTAAGTTGATGTGTTTTACTGTAAAAAGCAGCATAAAATATTTCTGAAAGTCTTGCAGTAGGTTCTTATCCTTGCAGGTATAAAAATTCAATCGTTTGCTCGTTCCCTGCGACAATCGGAAGTACTTGAGTTATGTACATCCAGTTCCGGCTTCGCGCTATTGGCTAGTCGCTCATAGCACTTCCGGGCGACGAGCGACGAATTCTAGGTTTGCAGAACCGAGCGATCGCGCGACAAGACCGAGCGATCTGTTCACGCGACGACCCGATCCGTCGCTCGAAGCCGTCGCTCGTCGCTGTCGCGCACAAGATCGCGCTCATGGGGTTTAGCCTTTAGTGCTCCCGCTCTAGCAGGGAGATATCTACGGCGGGACAGCCGAACGATGGCACGTTGAATAAAAACAAAACAAAACAAAAAACAAAAGAAGAAGACTACCGGGAACCAAAACACTCCCGGCCAATACGCAGAGTCTCGAAGGTCACGTGTTGGGCCGATAGTGCGAGGGGAAAATAATAGCTTCTCGCAGAGTTAGTACGCTTGCCGGGGCGCACTGCGTCGAGTAATACTCTCTCCTAATTTACTTTTTTTTCCTATTTGCATGGTGAAATTTGTTACCTGTCACGACGTCATTTTAATGTCGATGATGTCCGGTGCGGTATTTCGAGACCCAACTTATTGTAAAATTAGAATATCTTTGAACCGTTACCCAATCTCAGTGCTTGTTAAGTGTCATCAATTTACTTCCGAGAAACGTGTCGTGGTGCAGTTTCTGCGTCTCCTTAAAAAAAAAAAATGTGTCTACTCTCTCAACAGCCAGAGGAGCACAGCCAAATCCAAAAGGTGACGCGCTTATTTCGAACTCCGTCCTTGCGAGATCCTTCGCGATCTCGGTGAAGCAGTAATATAAGGATCGTGTCAAAGATAATATTAATATAAACTAATAAGGCAGCAGCCACTTTCTGATTTGAGAAAGCTGTCCCGCTGTTGACGCTTTCCCGCTTTACGTACGAGGAGAAATGAGGACAGACTAGGACGCAGCGCACGTTCATCGCGATGTCCACTAGATGCTACATTTACGGCCCTAGAGCTGCAAATAACTAAAATTTAAAAAAAAAACACAGACGATTATGATGCTGCCTAACGAGAAATTTAAGCGCAGCCTCTATACGTGTTTTCATTTCACGATATATTGGCTGGCGCGGACAATCCTTCTCGTGCGGCATGTTACAAACTCCGTTTGTAACATGCCGCAAAAGTGTGCCGCGACTGCGTCGCTTATCGGGAGGCCGCGAGGGGCAGCGCGTGGGTGACGCGTGGGCGCATTTCACAGCAGCCGCTGCAGACAGACCTCCGCTCATGCAGCGCTTTGTTTCCATATGTGGCACTGGCGGCGTCATCGGTGAACAGACGGCGCGAGCTGCTGTGGCGCCATCTCGTAGCCATCGTCGCCGCAGAGCCTATCTTGCGCGACCACTGCCCTTCTCAATCTTTCTCCTTACCCTCCTCTTCGGCTTTCCTCCTCGCGCTCGTGTCGCTATCGCCGTTTTTCATTCGCCGCTGCGCTCCGCGTTCGCTCTTTTATGCTTCGCTGTGCTCGTTCGCTCGGTTACGCCGTCGAAGCCGAGGTACGCCGACGCCGACGCCCCCTTCAGGAACGGGCGCCTAAGAGCTGAGCTCTAAGAAGAGCGAAGGGGAAGCCAGGGGTGATCATTGTGATCCCAACGTACTCTGACATACTAAATTACCATAGAGGGACGAGGATCAAATATTCCCCGCCTCACAATACACTCACTCAAGAACAGGCAGTTTACTGGCGAAAGCTGCAGACAGGAACTTTCCCAAATTTACATAAACTATACAAAATGTTCCCAGGTCAACACAGGGACACATGCCCGTGGTGTGGCGCAATACCCACACTTTATCACATCACATGGGGGTGCAATACGAATAAGGCATTCCACAAAATAGAAAATCCGAGTGCGGGGCAGTGGGAGAGTGTGCTCTCCAGCGGCGACCCTAGCCTCCAACGGAGGCTGGTGGATCATGCCCGACGAGCAGCCACGCTCAGTGGTGCCCTGGAATAGGGGCGCCAACCATGCAGGCCGGAGATCGGCATCAGCCAATAGAAGATGAAGACATCCGGCCCGACCGCTGAATTACTCTTTCTAGGGCAATAAAGTTTACTTCCTCCTCCTTCGCTCGACAGTGTTTTGTTCGTTAGTTATAGACTTGTTTTGGGACAGTGTCATGTAACTTTGTTTTCCTTTTTAAAATTTTTTGCACTGTTTCTCATAGTTTACAATACTTTTGGATTGTCAGCGCTTTTTGTGACCAAGCTTCCCACATTTCACAGCTAGTAATGAAAAAGAAGAAGCACGCGAAGAAAGTGCATGTGCCGCCATAAGCATAGGAAAATTTAGTATCGGTTTATTTCACATCTTCGATTACATGTTTTTCTTTCTTATCGTATTACCACCCGGTTCGTGGCCTATCCCCTACAATGGGCTTGTGCCGCTATATGAGAAATTGCGATAACCTTCATCAAAACGAAACGAAAGTCTTCGTAGTTAATTATATTGCTCGTACGCTTTCAGCGATTAGCGTTAATTATTTCTAATTTGACATCCTCGGGCGTCTCCACCTTTAGTCAGAGCCACGGGAAGGTTTGCTCGGTTATCCCATGCTCACCTTTTTAGTTCAGTGCGACTTGAACGCCAACCCGCCGGGGTTGCTCAGTGGCTATGGTGTTCGGCTGCTGAGCACGAGGTCGCGGGATCGAATCCCGGCCACGGCGGCCGCATTTCGATGGGGGGCGAAAACGCCCGTGTACTTAGAATTACGTGTGCGTTGAAGAACCCCAGGTGGTCGAAATTTCCGGAGTCCTCCACTACGGCGCTCCTCATAATCAGTAAGGGGTTTTGGTACGTTAAACCCCGTAATTTAATTTTTTTTATCTTGAACGCCAAATTTCTGGCCTCAAGGGCTTTTACAAGGAAGCTATCTATGACTAGGATCTGGAAAAAAAAATGTGTCCGAGATGTTGACAAACATCAGGAATGGCTCATACCCGCATAATCAAGCAAAGATGCAATGGCTGAATATGAATGAAGAAACCCAAGCAGGAAAGAAAGAAAGAAAGAAAGAAAGAACCTTTTGGTAGGGTATTAGATGCTCGCATGTGTCGTTGAAGAGGTCGACCTACGGCGCCATACGTTTACTTCGCACCGCGCACCACCTGCATTTAAGCGGCGCGCCTTCGTTCCAATTGGTTGTTGAAAGTATAAAATAAAGCGTAGTAGCCTATGAACCAGTACCTGCGTCTCATCCTCTCTTGACACAGCCATTTGCCTAGCGACGTTATCAGTAGCCCCTTGGACTCGGCATGATCGAGGAAGACCACGCCTTCAAGACAAAAGTGTTGTGTCTTTTTCAACCAATTTAACATAACCACCAAATTAAATAATTTCAACTGTAATCAAACAAAACCAACAGCTTCGCTGGTCTTCCACCTTCACATAGTGGAAGGGCTTTGATTTTTGTTCTTTCTGGCAAACTTATGAGGGCCACATAGACCATGTTGTGTATAGGTAATATAACGCGCCAGACATCGTCTGTTCACACATATGTGGAGACTAGACATTGCTTCTTTGCGTACCCGCCGTGGTTGCTCAGTGGCTATGGTGTTGGGCTGCTGAGCACGAGGTCGCGGGATCGAATCCCGGCCATGGCGGCCGCATTTCGATGGGGGCGAAATGCGAAAACACCCGTGTGCTTAGATTTAAGTGCACGTTAAAGAACCCCAGGTGGTCAAAATTTCCGGAGTCCTCCACTACGGCGTGCCTCATAATCAGAAGGTGGTTTTGGCACGTAAAACCCCATAATTCAAGAGTGGAACGCGACAGATTTCAAGGATCCCTGATCCGCAAGGAAACCGCAGTTTCCTTGCGGATGCGCGTATCCGAGCGTGGTGGTGTTTTCAGGAACCGAGCGGGAAACAGGGTTCGTGCTTGAGTTTTCGCGTAACAGAATAATGTTTTCTGGTACATTCAAATTAAACTCCTATGTTATCATGTATGTAGGTTGTGTTTAGCTCGTATCTTACAATTTTTTTTCCCGTATTTTACTTAGAGCAATTCAATTAGCACAACACGTCTGCGCCACGCGGAGGGCCTGCGTGGTTGTGGTTCGGAATGAGTTTTTGCTGAACGACGTCCGACGCCGACGTCGGAATTTTCGCTACACGGCGCCCTTAACGCCGCCGCGTAAGAATGATATACGCTGGCTGCACGTAACTAATGGGTGTTTTCGAACCAAGGAGTCGTCAAAGCGAATACCTGTGCACGCGAACACGTGACTGGCCTTAATAATTCTGCTCGTATACTGAGCAGCGACGGACGTCAGTGAGGGCGGCCGCTGCAAGCGGCTCAACTCGATTCGATCGACGCTGAGCAGATTACGCCGCCGCAAAGTGGGCGCTTTGCTTGCTCTTGGATGTATATCTCATCGCCATTTGATTCTATATGTATATATGCACTCACCATCACGGCTAAAGAAATGAGAAAAAAAAACGCGTTTGTTTTGGTTACAGTGTGTGTGCGTGTGCGTGTGCGTGTGTGTGTGCGTGTGCGTGTGCGTGTGTGTGTGTGTGTGTGTCTGTGTGTGTGTGTGTGTGTGAAGTGAATTTTAAAGAGAATGGAAGAGATAAGTGCAGTGCCGTAACTGTCTATCACAGGAGCACACCTCAACAGCACTGCACGGGGAAAGGGGTGTGGGGAGAAATAGATGGAGAGAGGAAAGGAGAATGTGGCAAAAAAACAAAACAAAGCGGCCTTATATAGGTAGATTGCAGCAGAGCAGCAGCAACAGGAGTACAGGAAAAAGAATTGAAGAAGGACGACGAAGAAAAGTGGATCGCCCTTCGAGGCCTGTAGAAAGACCCCGACGCGATTAATGGCTGCTACTCGGTGGGTGACGTCTGCAGCCTATACCCACAGCGACGTCACACAGCAAGTAGTTCGTACATCAACAAACACAGGCTGTCTCGTTAGCCGCGTTCGGCTCTTTCATACACGGACGCTTGAAGCATGTTCGTGCCGTCGCCGTTGGCGTCGCCGCTGTCGTCGTGCTGTCCCGCTATTAGAGAGCCTTAGGTTACGAGACACGAGCGGCGCCCGATCGTTGGGGGTGGGTGGGGGGGGGGCGCACCTCCACGGTGGGCCCTTCGGGCTCTTTTGTGCTCGCCTTCGGTTATTAAGGCGATAGCGCTAAGGACCCCGTTACGCAGTGAGCACGGCGCCAGCGGCGTGCTCACTGCCATTGGCGATTGGTCGAGAGAGAACTCTCGACCAATCGCGGCGCACGGCGCGTGCCGCGTTTCTACCAATCGCAGAGCGGCGCTCGGTTCCTCGGTTGAACACTCCTCGGTTGAACACCACCAGATGGCGCCCGCCCCCGCGCATCCGCGGCAGCGGCGCCACAGAACTCTCGCCTTCGTGCGTGTAGCGTTCGCCGCCAGCGTTTCCCGGTGAGCATTGCGGTTAGATAAGCCGCAGTTCCCCGCGAAGCGCGAGAAGCAGTCAGGGACCTTTGAATGCTATCGCGTTCCAATCTTAAAGGCGAAGCTGAAGCGTCTGCCAAGTTTTTTTATGCGAAGCATATTACTAGAGCTCAACCCAGCTCCTCAGGCGCGGCGGTGTCGCCTTCAAGGCTGACCACGTGACACCGTGACGTCACGACAGAGGAGAAACGGGGCTACAACTCGCGCTGTCGCTCGCGGCATCCCGGCGGTGTATAAGCAGCTGCGCTTGTAGTGGCTTTGGCTCAACTCTTGCAAGATGGGCTGGGTGGGAATCGAACCAGGGTCTCCGGAGTGTGAGACGGAGACGCTACCACTGAGCCACGAGTACGATGCTTCAAAGCGGTACAAAAGCGCCTCTAGTGAATGCGGTGTTGCCTTAGAAACGAGCTGTTTCTAAGGCTCAGGCGTGCGTCGCTTGCTCAGGCGCACATTTCGTTGCCGCGATGAACGCTGCGTTGCTCGACGCTCACCGCGTCCAATGCGGGGCGCGTAGTCGCTGCGCCGTAGCCCATTGTCTTACACCCCTTGGCGGGTCGACGGGAACGCTGTCGCGTTCCACTCTTGAAGGCGAAGCAGAGTAACGCATGAGTTGTTTCTTCGTCTAGCCGAACCAAATATAGCCAAGCAACAGCAGTTCACCAGGCTAAACAGTGGTTCAACAACTAAAATAAAGGCTAGTACGCTTCGCATCCTGGGCTTAACCTTAGCTTAGCCACAGCCATTTTTCTTCTTTGTGCGCCTGGCGGTTTGCGTCGCCCAACGCTTGGACGACACTTGCGTCTCCTAAAGAAAATTTAATCGTGGGGTTTTACGCGCCAAAACCAATTTCTGATTATGAGGTACGTCGTAATGGAGGACTCCGAAAATTTAGACCAGCTGAGGTTCTTTAACGTGCACCTAAATCTAAGTACACGGGTGTTTTCGCATTTCACCCCCACCTAAATGCGGCCACCGTGGCCGGGATTCGATTCAGCGACCTCGCGATCATCAGCCCAACACCATAGCCACTGAGCAACCACCTTAAGCTCTGCATTGACGGTGCGTGAGCTGCAAGGGCGCGGATGGTGAGGGAAGGATGTCCAGGGAAGCGGAGTGCTTTTTGGCTTCAAATGTGACGAAGTGGAGCACTGCAAACGCTCCGTGCAATTGGCTCGGTGCCGGATCCAGGCGGAGCCAGACAGAGCTAGCGTGCCGCCCGCTGCTGGCATGAACGTTGTGAGCGCGCATACTAGAAGCACACAATATAGTGTTCCTGCTGAGCTGCCGTGGGCGCGCTGTGAGGATCGGGAGGTCAATCCCACCACTCGTAACCAGTTGTCAAGATTGGAGTCGGGCATGGATTAGATGGTAGCTGGCCCATGCCGTCGTCCAAGTTATCCACGCTGAGGACGTTGTTGAAGGGAAGGGCTACTTCTCATCGAGAACGATTTACAGTATCTACATAAGGACGTTGCAGTTCATCAGTCTAGCATGACTGCGAGAGAAAGTACACTGAGGAGCCGCACAACAGCGGTTTATAAACACTCGGTCCTCCCTCGATCCCAAGGTGAGGGAAACGCTCGACCAGGCACCGTAGACGAGCCGCCTCTTTTCGGGAGGGCACGGCCCCCAACGAGGTCAGACGGTCTTCGCAGAGCTCAGGGCTTACGTCAGGAACGGTGCGTGGGACGGGGCCTCCAACTACGCTCCCTCGGGAACTGCCTTGCTCACAGCAGACCGGGTCGGCGTTGGCGTGTTCCGTCACAAAGCCTGGTTCGTCGAACTCATCTCGGCTCCTGCGTCGGCTCCTGAGTCGGGGACGCGGCGTATTGTTCTGCGCACACAGTAGACTTAGTGACGCCGTGTGGCTAGAGGGTTGCGGTGGCTTTCCAGGAAAAGTCGACGCCGCTCTCGCACCTGGCTGGCAAAACTTGCACGACAGCGAGCCGCTCTTAACAGCGCGCACTGGTCCGAGCGGAACGGGCAGTAAACGTAAGGCTGGCGTTTATTTCATATGGTGGTGGTGGTACAAAGTTTATTTACTGAAGGTCGAAACATGAAAAGAAAGAATTAAGATATCGCCGTTCCGTGGGTGGCCTTCAGGCTGCCGGCCGTGGCCTGAGAAGGCTGAGAAGGCACCGGGGTGAATGAGGGCAAGTCGGGCACGGACGCTGACTGACGCCGACCGTTCCCCGTCGGTGTCAGCTTGGACGCCATCGAGCGTGCGACGCCGTCTGCGACACCCCTGTCGGGCGCCCTAGCTGTACACCACGCGTGCGCTGTGAGACGCCAGTTGCCAGGGCGCTGTCAGTTCAGTTTAGCTGGAGTTGTCTTGGGCACCGTGTCGCGCCAACTTGTCTTACCCGCGTCCGGTTAGACCACCGTTCGAAGATTTCGAGTAGTACTCTGAACCTTCCCCTATTGCTGTCCACGGTTCGCTCTTCGAGCGAAGCCGCTAATGTTTTGGGCCCGTATTACTCGATGCATAGTCTCATTTATATTCCAACATTTTGCTGCATTCAATGAAAAGCTAGAGTGAGTGAGTGAGTGAAAACTTTATTCTAAATTTCCGGCGATTTGGGCGGCGTGGGGCCACAAGCACGCCAGCCTAGGTGACCGCCTCGAGTACATGGACACGGGCGGCTTCCTCGGCGTGCCGGACGGCCCACAGTTGATCGGCGAGGTCGTGGCTGAGCAGGGACGCCTCCCAACGCTCCCTTCGGTTCGAGACTGCCACTTCTACCCCGTTCGTCGGGGACTCCTGGTGCTTGCTACCGGTGCATATCCACAGCATGTGCCGGAGTCGTCGCTCTGGCTCCGCACGCCTTACACTCGTCGGACGGATAAATGTCCGGGTAGCAGAGGTGAAGGGTCGCCGGGTTCGGATAGAGGAGTAAAAACAAAAACACGGACTGGTGACTATTCACTAGGCATTTTGCTTTCATTTGAATAATAATCTAAACAGGGAAAAAAATACGCTTCTCAGGTGTATTCACATCGCGGCAACGTATACATCAAGGACAGCGAAGCCTTAATGAGGAAGTCCTCGCGATGGAGGAAAGTAGGAACTAGGAGGGATACTTGCGTAGCAAAATTGAAACCAGGAAGAGTCGGCCCAACCCACGATCACGTCGTGGTACGATTTGGCGTCCTTCACTGCCGCGACAGCCGAACTCGGCGCACGGCTTTGCGAAACGACGAAGAACGCGACAGCAGCGGGCTGCTGCCGCACTCCCGAGTCGGTACATACGAGGACAATAAACGCACGCTTAGCAAGATGAACCACCGAAGTTCTTAAGACTGAAGGCATTCTTAATACCTTCTTAAGACCGAAGTAGTTCCACTGTCACGTCGGGGAGAAAATGCGCGCAGAGCGTTGGCGATGGGCGCGCGAAGAAGCGCGCGGAGATTAAAACCTACCGGGAGCCAAGTAGGGTCACGTGTTGAGCCGGCTTTTCTTGAGAGAGAGAGAAAAGGCGAATCTTCAGCTGGCTTGTCAAAACTGGCTGCGTGACATAATGGTCTTCCTTCTTGTTCAATGTTCGTTCTCCGTGGTTCTCGCACCCCTGGATCATCTTACAGGGATCAGGTCTGCCGGCCAGTACCTGAAATCCACCAAACATACCCAGCATATTCTTTCACCGAATCCGGTCATTTTAAATTTTAAAAAAAATTATGGGGTTCTACGTGGCAGAACCACGATCTGGTTATGAGGCTCGCCGTAGTGGGGGACTCAGGAATAATTTATACCATCTGGGGTTCTTTAACGTGCACCTAAATCTAAGTACACGACACGGGTGTTTTCGCATTTAGCCAACATCGAAATGCGGCCCGGACGTTTTCGTGCACTTCGCTATATACGAGCTATACTTTCATGCGCTTCGCTGTACCCGAATCACGTCTCTGCATGATGCGCCGTCTCTACGGACGCTTGCGTTCGGCTGCGCGTTGAAACATGACGTCATAAAGCCCGGGTTGTCGAATTGAATAGGATTTTAACCGACGCGGAGTTAAACTGTTATTTCCAGCTGAACCGGAACTGAACCGCTACTTCTTCCGTCACCTTGTAACCGAACCCGAACTGGAAAGCTTACTGGAGCAACTATTCTGAATCGGCTTGATAAGAGATTCAATAATAATAATAATAATAATAATAATAATAATAATAATAATAATAATAATAATAATAATAATAATAATAATAATAATAATAATAATAATAATAATAATAATAATGATGATGATGATGATGATGATGATGATGATGATGATGATGATGTTGTTGTTGTTGTTGTTGTTGTTGTTGTTGTTTATTTTCTTCAGAGAAACTGGAAGGTCTTCCAGGCTAAAAGCTGCTCCAGGCAGCTTGACATGGGCCCGGAAACCCTCACGTGGCAGTGTTCAAGAACGTACATAACAAACTAGTTACATCACTCTTATAGAATAACAAGGACGAGCCATTGCAACGTGATGCGTACAAAAGACCAGCTGAAATTCAGACGTTACGCAAGGACTATACACATAACGAGAAACGTTGTTACAGACGGAAGCAGACATAAAACAATGGCAACAGCAAAATAAATACAAATACCAGCACATAAGAACGAATGTGTGACAAACTAGAGGTTCGCAAAGTATTGCCGCAACTGTTTTCGCGAAAAGTCAGTAGGCCCTGTGAACCCTCTGCTTCAGGACACTTCACTGGGCAAAGGCCTCCCGCAGTTGGCAAAGGACACCCACAGTTACACACAAGGCTCAAAGAACTTGAAAACAATCTCATCTTGTTGTTAATTATTGCGCAGTTACCAAGGCTGCCCCTTGTGTGATGAAAAATGAGGCTACTTTACGCGTCCAGATGCGTACGTTATTAAGAGAAAACTATTTTGCTTTAGGACTCCCAGGAATCTTCAGTACGGCACACGTTAGCTGTATCTGGTACTCTACTGGGAGAGATATAGGGCCATCGGTGTAGGTTACGTAACTTTTGTGAAATAAGACAACTATAGAAGGGTACGCAATCTCGGTAGCTGCTATTCAGGGGGAGGGCCACGTGGCCACAATATAATTCATCTCCCTCCCTCAACTATACAGCAAACTGCAAAACGGTTTTCACATTTTTCACAAACTGCACATGCGGACTGGGTTATGGCATAAAAATATGAGAAATACGAGAGGAGATAACAAAAATAAAAAACAAAAAATAAAATAAAAAACAAATGCAAAAGAATGCATCAGTCCGCTCACTATAGCTTATTTTTCCTCGATCAGTTCGATATAGCTGGAGAGGCCTTCGTCTTGCAGTTAAAAAGAAAATATAGGCTCATGATGACGGCCGGAGATGATATCTGAAAAGAGATGTGATTGACAGCTGAAGAAGACGCTAGCTTTACACTTGACCCGAGTATTGTAGCGTAGAACTTTGCGATTCGAACAGCCTTTCATTTCGACGCGTTCCCGTCATCGCTATCGTGGCAGCGCGATGCGACCAGAAAAGACAGACACCCTCTGGGGCCACCAGTCGAAGGAGCGCCCGATATACGACTACCACACCGCAATTTTTTTCCTGATCGCTCACTTCTCCAGGCCCGACCCGCGTATAGTAAAGTGGTTCGGCAAGCGGTTCAGGGGCACGCTTCTGCGTCAGGCATTTCCTCGAGCATCATTCCCTCCCAGCAACAATTCTTTATATGTATATATTTCCTTTTTTTTCGTTTTAGGTAATCGCTTTCTTTCCTTCTGACGCGCGTCTAAGGGACTCTCAAATTTACGGCGCCTGTGGACGCAGTAAACACTCTAATACGCACGCACCGCCAGGAAAGGCAGGATTGCGTCGAACACGCAGTCACAAAACACACACGCCAAACATACACACGCCCTTACGCATACACATAAACATGCACGAACAAGCTTTCTTTTGTTTGCTTTCATTAGGTATTAAAATGAGAGGTCGCGCTAGAGTCTTTGGGAGCTATAGCGGGATGCCTGCGACTTCTGAGTACGTTAGGAGCACGAACGTATGCGGAGTTTCGGGCCAGAGTCAGGAAGTGCAGAGGAACAGAGTCCGAGGACCACGCACAAGAACGTTCCGTGAACAAGCGATAACACTGCAGAGGAGCTTGAGAATTCGCGCACGGAATTTCGTTTTTGGAGACGAACGAACCAACACAATGCGGCAGCATGCCAGCATTACACGCCGCGTAACTCACGGCGTGCTTGTTAATACTTGAAGTTTACTTTGGCTCAGGAGCAAATGCAAAACAAAACCGCGGAGAGCAAGGCTAGAGGTGTTACTCACACCTGAGCAAGGAATTCCTTCACAACAACAACAACAGCAGCAGCAACAACAACAACAACAACAACAACAACAACAACAAAGCAAACATTGCTAGTTCATAAGCACCCACCAATACACAATAGTAATGTAAGCATATACATGTTAAAAGTCATTGAACATTAACAATAAAACACAAAGTATCAAAAACAGTGTTGTATGCGAAGAAAAAAAGGTGTCATCAGCAGAAACCGAGACGTATTATGTTGTTAAGAGACAATGTATAGAAGTATTGCATTGTGCAAAGCACTCTCAGATGTCAAGTACTGCAGGATATATACTCAAGAAGTTAGGTATTTGATAAGTAAACATATGCAAACCGTAGCAAGTATGGTATCCCATGGACCAGGTAATGTAGATTTCGGAATCTATAGGTTGTATGTGCAGGGTATTTCACTTAACTTGAGCTAAACATTAAATATATGCAAATGCTACGTAGCTGGACAGAATCAGAGGTAATGTTGTTTGCCGTCGCTCGGAGACACACGGATAAATTTTTTGTGTCCAACCTAATTGCATAATTAGTTTTAATTAATTAATCAACTTCTCAATTATTATAATTACACGAAAATTCTAAATGAGAAAGTCGCAGAGCAACACGAAAAACTCCCGATACGTGCTAAATACGTGCTACGTACAAGTGTTTTTCCGAGCGTGAAAGAAGCCCCCGAATGAACACAAAGTGCCTCGAGCGGCCACTTGCGCTGCAATTTTACGTGCATTCGCGGGCTTCTTTTACGCTGAGAAAAAAACACTTTTATGTAGCCCGTATTGAGTAACAGAAAGCTGTATCGGGAGTTCTTCATGTTGCTCTGCCACTTTCTCATTGACACTTTTCCTCCAATTATAATCAGTCAGAAGTTGATTATTTCATCAATTAAGACTAATTATATGTTAGGCGGTTCACAAAGAATAATCTGAGTATCGCCAAGTAACGACAAACAACATTACCGTGGTTCGGTCCGGCAACGCGGCGTTTGCATATTTCTAAAGCTTCGCTCAACTTACGTGAAATACCTTGTATATGAATATAGCTTTCTTTAACGTCTCGCATATCATGTCTGTTAAAATTCTTAACTTGAACGGCCACCCTTTTTTTTTTTTTGCACAGATGATCAATAGCAAATAAAACTGACAGAATAAGGACAAAATATTTTGGTTATTCTGTACATTCACAATTGCTCTGCTTTCTTCTGCAGTATCAGCATTATTTTTAGGTTCGCAAAAGCAGTGGTACCCCACACAAACAAAGATGTTAGAATAAATAAGGGCAAAATAAAGCTGAAAGTTTAAAGTCACAGGCTAAGGGGTCATTTCGAAAATTTGTTTGAAAGGCCAACAGAATGTGTTATTTTAATTCTTGCGTATTCAACATAAAGCGGAGCAGATGCTCTTCGAAAATGATGCCTAGAAATCCGAGTGACTTTTTTTTGAACAAGAAGTATGTCGTTATTTAAGATGACCGGAAGATTATATACAAATGTATATATTTTTGTTTCCGGCTGAGAAAATGATATACCTTGTTTTAGACACACTCACTTCAAGAGCATTTGAATTTAACCAGACCGACAAGTCATAAGCCTTTCCATTCATTCAAATAACTTTATTCAATGCCCTGCGTTTTCGTGGGGTGGGCCTGGACCCCACCTAGGGTTTCGGCCAAGGGCCGTTGGCCCTTGACGTCTTCCTCGGCTCGCTGAACGGCCCAGAGTTGGTGCTTCAGGCCCGAGCTGAGCAACGCAGACTCCCAGCGCGGGCGGATGCTGTCGCTGTTTGAGGCTGCATCACCGTTATTGTGTAATATACCTGTACATTCCTATAGGCTATGCTCCAGGGTGGCTCTAGGGTGGCTCTAGAGTGGCAATGTCTGCACTTGTCAGTCGTGTATAAATCTGGGTGTATTAGGTGCACGATATAGTTGGACCCGAATAGGATCTGGTCTGTAACTGCCGCCATTTTGTGTGCTTTAATGTTTTTTTTAATTCCCGAGCTTCCGTCCAGTGAAAAGTACGCTCGTGTCATCATGGCATGTTAATAATATCGTTAACGTAAAACAAAGAAAAAGTGTTTCACTGCTGGAACTCGTATGGCAGTTGCCTAATTAAGTTTTGTGCCACTGGCTCATTTCCACGCAGCCCGGTGTCATTATCAATGTTATAAAATTCGATCAGACCAGTACGAACCACAGCGCTGCGGCGACACGAACTGCAGCGGACGACGGCGCAAAGTGAATTGATGACGCAAGCAAACTACTGTAGGTGGCCACGCCAGGTTCGCTGATGACGTTCGCATAACGTTCCCATAATTATAAACCGTTATCACTCTTTAGCGCCTTGCTCATCCGCGACGAACCGTTGTCAACCTTGATCAACCGTATTCCGGCGGTGACTGCGTACGGTTCGGCAGCGCGGGCCCTATCTTGAAACCGAGCTGCGATGGGGACACAGTGCTGATAGCTTCGTGTGCGCTGTGTTCGCGCAGGTAAGTTCGCGTGGAAGCGAGAGGCAGCGCGAAGGTCAATTCGCTCGCCGCTGCGGGCCCTACCTTGATAGCGATCGTCGTACACGTCACGGACGGACGGACGGACGGACGGACGGACGGACGGACGGACGGACGGACGGTCTTGTTTCTTCGTTGGGTAGGCATAGAGATGCTTACACGGTTAAAAGCTGTTTGCAAGGAGCTCGATAACGACTAGAATATAGTCTGACGATAAATGATTTCACTTCTGGTAAGCTGTTCAGGCAACGCTGGAACTATCCCACGCGTTCCTGTGCACTCCATGTTTGCAACAGGTGTCGCAGCATCGAGCGCTTCGTACATTCTAAAGTGCGCCAAGTGCAGCTTCACTCAGTGAAATGCGTCGACTGAGAAATTGTTCGTTCGTTCGTTCGTTCGTTCGTTCGTTCGTTCGTTCGTTCGTTCGTTCGTTCGTTCGTTCGTTCGTTCGTTCGTTCGTTCGTTTCTTAATTCCTTCCTTTCTTCCGTCGTTCGTTCGTTCGTTCGTTTCTTAATTCCTTCCTTCCTTTCTTCCTTCCTTCCTTCCGTCGTTCGTTCGTTAGTTCCGAGTGTGAAAGTGCTGCCAATATTTCGGCCACCAAGTGCTTCATACTCGGGAAATGGGGAGTATGTTTCGAGTGATGCTTACCTCAAAAAAGTGCTCGATCTTCCTTATCTTTGTCTTAATTCTTTGTGGGATACGAATCTGTCGCTTTCAAGATGGAACGCTCAAGAAGTTCTTGTAGCCAGGCCCACATGGTAGCTTTGATGCTATGGCGACTTTCTTTTCACGGAACTGTCACCAATCTTTTTTTTTTTAATTTGCACCCCCCGGTGTCTTCGTTTGTCTGCGCGATTACACCTGCGATACATTTGCAAGGTAGTTCACGCAAACTAGCTGGAGCAGCGTAGTTTAGGGTCCCTAAAACGCTTAAAACTTCTTCAGGTAAATATGATGTCTCGAGCAGGAGAGCAACAAGTGCGCTCACCAATATCTGAAGTGGAAACATGTGCAAAAAAAAAAAGAAACATGCTTTTCCGTTTGAAAGTATATTAGGCACGAGACTGCGCGTTAGTAATTGCACACAACGAAAACATTACAGAGAGAGAGAGAGAGAGAGAGAGAGAGAGAGAGAGAGAGAGAGAGAGAGAGAGAGAGAAACTTTATTGATTTTATCAAGGGGTTTAGCGGTGAGCCGTCTTGCGCTTGCTGCCTGGCTCTTCAGCACGGGTGTGCCCCTATTCCAGGGCTCCACTGAGCCTGGCCACTTCGCACGCGTGCTGCACCATTGCCCTTTGGGCGGTGAGCTCGCTGCTGGTGAGCAGGCAAAAGTGTTACTTACACAGAACAATGTGCCGAAATCTAACCACCGTTGGTTGGACCTTCTAAACGCAAGTAAAACGAGTAAAATACAAAAGGCGTGTTTGACCTTGCAGCGAAATTCTCGAAAACCGCGTTTTTTTTCCTGCCTACGCCAGAAAGAGCTAACTAATGATCACGCCTACGTGATCAGGCTGACTCAACCTTGCGTGTGTGGCCGACAATGTTTCCGCTTGAGCATATCCTACGCTACTTGGACGGGCGTGTCACCTGACGTTAATCAAGTCGGTGTCTCGTGAGGAAGGCGATCAAAAGGCGTAGCTAGAGCTCTTTTCCTGATTTCTCCGGGCACTTCATGGATCACTATGCCTAGTTAGCCCACGTGTCGAAGACCCCCTCCCCCCCCGCTCTTCTGTAGACCGGGAAGTAGAACTCCTTTCTTTCCTCTTGGAATACTTACATAAACAACCGAATGGTTCTACATCACCGATCTTACCGCGTCAGGGCCATATAAGTGGATCCCGTGGCCTTACGAGGAAGCTGTAGTAAGTAGCTCGGGGCACTCCGAAAGCACATAAAACGCAGCGATGAATTCATGAGACAACCGACGGACAGATTTTAGAGGAATCTGTTGCATTCGAGAGAGGTGGACATACTTAACGGGACGCTAGAGAGAAGCAATGAATATGTTTAGACTGACAAAGTATTCATTGAAAACTAAATTTTCGATGAGTTCGTGATAATCGATTCGTTATTAGAAAACTAAAATGAACGTCAATGTTATTGTTTTTTTTTTTTAGATTTCGTGCCGAAACCCCAATGCCAGCACGTCAGTGTGACGTGATGCTTTTCAATTTTTTTTTATTAGGGCCACGTTGGCTCAGTAAACGTTCCCGTGACTTGTCAAATGATGAATCTTTGGCGCGTTAACGTAGCGCATTTTTAAGGACAAATTGTTAACTAAGCGCCAGGCAAAATCGATGACGTCAAGACGCGTTGGCGCGTCACTTTCAAGGGGCCGTGGCCACCCGGCTTTCCTTTTCGCTTCTTTTTCTGGCTTACCGGGCGTCTTCTCGCGATAAGAATGGCGTTTCTGGAATTGCAGAGAGGTTAATTTACTAATGCAGAATAAACTTTTTTTTTCTCTTTTTGGTTTGTTTACGATCAGAGAAAACGCATGCTCAGAAAATTTTGGGAACAATTGGCATATTGTCGGTATTTTTTCCTGGTTATCAGAGTAGCTTTCGATTACAATAATCGTACTATATCCTGCTTATAAACTGCCATACTATGGAACTACTCGAGGTGTTACCCTAAAGCTGATTCGCACTTACCCGTATGGACTCGTGTAAGGGCCGCACCTCCAACTTGGTAGTACGAAACTTGGAGAAAAAAAATGTTCAAACGGAGAAGCAAACGCGTTCGACCGGTGCCCCCATTTTTGCGAGCTGCTTACTTCCGTGTGCCGCTACCAGATGGTTCTCGCTCGTACAAGGGCCGCACCTTGTCACAGCTGGAAAAAAATTGCGGCCTTTATGAGAGTCTATATGGTATTTCACCCCTAGATAGAATTCGAGAGATAGAATGCACGCCCTATAATGGGTATCGTTCGCAAATGAAAGAAATAACCCATGGTGCCCGTCAAGGGTCAATTATGGGTCTCCATTCCTTGTCACATGTATGCAAATGATATTGTGAACGTGCCGTTTGCTTCAAGTATAGTCTCGTATGCCGACGACAAAAGTTCTTTTTCTTTTTGGCTTCAGTCTTCGTGTGCTCGTGACCACCGTCTATAGTTGGTTAGATCAGCTTTTAGTTTAGTTGGTAGTGGACAAATAGCGGTCAGACGTCCGTAAAATCAAATATGTGAAGCTTTTAAGCCCAGAATGAGCATGAAGATTAGGATACCTGCGTTAACTTCGATAACGGATGTCACTCGAGCAAACCACTTCAGTCTTTAAATTTCTAATTTTTCTTTTCTGGTGAAAATCGGGGGTTTTTAACCTCATACGATCAAGATTCACTCTAATCTTTTTAAGCCTGCATGCACGCTGTTTAGAATTACATACCTTGTTCCCGTATGGCTGAAACGCCGTTTGTAGCACACGGCAATTCAGCCCCCCCCCCCCATACCTACCGTGGTTGCTCAGTGGCTATGGTGTTGGGCTGCTGAGCACGAGGTCGCTGGATCGAATCCCGGCCACGGCGGCCGCATTTCGATCGGGGCGAAAACACTTGTGTGCTTAGATTTAGGTGCACGTTAAAGAACCTCAGGTGGTCGGAATTTCCGGAGTTCACTACGGCGTACCTCATAATCAGAAAGTGGTTTTGGCAAGTTAAACCCCATAATTTAATCTTTAAATTCAGCCCCATCTTATCGTTGTTGCTTACTGGTACGGGGGACCGTAAGCAACTTAGATCGACTGATTTGCCTTCAAAAACCAGTAGTTCGCTGCGCTAAAAACCTTGGACGCCGCGATCACATGGCACAGTTCTTCTTTCTTGAAGCATGACCTTTTAAAACTTAATCTATATCCCCTTAAGCTCGCTATATACATGCGAGATGATGAAATCTAAAAAGATGTTCTCACTTTTCATCCCATAGTACCTTCCAAGTACCACGCAATAGAATTTCAGGCGTGAACATTTTAGAGTTTGTTTTGGGGGGACGAGCTATGATGGTACAAACAACTAAAATATGTAATCCAATTCTCCATAAAGGTTCATCCAAACGAAATCACTATTTCACAAAACTCCAGATAATTGTGTTGCTTTAAAAATGTAATGAAAGAAAGTTTGCTTGTTCTTTTTTTCTGATTGAGGTATGCAGATAAGACCTGCTATCTCATGCCTATGTTCTATTGTGTGCTCCACTATAATTATCCCATGTTAAGTCAGGTTCATCTCGTGCTTGTATGTGTTTGTCTATATTTCTTATACACGTTACTGTGTTGGGCGTACACTCTCTTGCTTAGAAAATAATTCTGTATTCGTTTAATGCATGCATGTAAATAATGCATGCTGTCTCACTCTTCAGCAATGTACGGGTGACAGGGCCTACGTCAGGCAGATTACTCTCGGCCTTCACAGCATTACCATCCAAGACCTCTGTGTCTAAAACAATACTTACATAAATTAATAAATTAATATATTGTACCAACTCTAGGAAGCAAAGTTTTGATTCAGGACAGAAAGCTTTCCAGTAAAAAAATGAAGTACAATGTAGGTGCACGATCTTTGAGAAACCATAACTCTAGTTTTGTAAGCTGTATCTGTTAGGGCATTACAAGCGGTCAAAGATGATATATTAATTTGAAGCTTACGTGAGAGTTAAACGATGTTTTCGAGGGTTTTGCCACAGCCGTGCTTCAAAATTAATGACATATTTCAAAGCAGTTATGTATAGGGGCCCTCGTTTTCGGGTTTAATATTTCTTTCTTTTTTTTAAAGAAACGCGGGGCGAAAAAATTGGGTGTTAGTTTTAAGAGAAAAAGCCTGGACAAATCGGGGATTTTGTTGCCTGGCAGCTTAAAGTTCTGATTTTGTCTGGCAACTTATATAAGCAATTAACGCGAGTAATATCTACTTTTGGACACAGTCGTTTTATGTAAACAAGCGAACTCACTCAATGGAACATGTAATTGCGAACGGAGCTGCTCGCAAATCATGTGACGAATTGATATACGAGTACATACATACATACATACATACATACATACATACATACATACATACATACATACATACATACATACATACATACATACATACATACATACATACATACATACATACATACATACATACATACATACATATCCTCTTTGGCATGCATCATTATTAATTCAAATGAAACTACATTAAAAAAATAACAGAGGAGTTCGGCGATCCCTTCTTTAATTTCTTCTCTGCATAATTTTTAACAAAGAAAAAAAAGTACATAAATTAGTGCACACGGGCATGCTTCTCAGGAGGCGGGATGCTTTTCCTGCCTTACATCGCCTTGTTGACGCACATTGTCATGCGCATTGGGGGCATTTCTTTGTCCATCCTTGACCTGTCGAACCTTTTGTCCTGGTCGGTTAATTGTCGCCCTGCATTACTGGTTGCCTATATGCTTTCTTGCCGCAAGGTTAATGGCATACCAATTAGATGAACCCGCCACCCTCGTTTGAAGGCCATGTAGTTGGTTAAACATATCATCTCAACATTACAGCTACCGTTTGGAATGCAGAGCAACCCCCGTTGCTCTGCATTCTGCGCTAAATGTGATGCAATGCGCCAGTGTCGTGTTCATGTAAACGCAGCTACAAAAAATAATACGAAAAGAAAAGCAGCAAGCTTTCTGTCTCAACGCCCGTAGGTATTGAATGCGCTATATTTTGCATGTATGCCGGTTTTGGCTTGAGTATTACGCAAAAACGAGGCGTACACCATATTCGTGCTTATTTAGGAACAACATTATATATCTTCACCATTTGGTCACACAAAATCGGTAGCGTTCATTAGTTTCTTGAAACCTGCATTTGTTACTGTCCTTTGCGAAAAGGCAAAATTAGGGTAGAAATCGGGTTCACCCCGACTTTCGTGAACTTTGTTCGGTGTGCGAAAATCGGGAATTTTGGGGTTTTACCTGAAAACGTAGGACCCTGCGTATAATGCAATACCTAACTGCTGGCCTAAAGAGTTAGTATCGACAGACTCGTTCACATGCAATCCTTTGTTGTGATTTTCCTTCGACAGGGACACTCACGCAACACACAGATGTTTAAAACGCACGGGGTGGGTTCGACGAGGCGACACAAGATATCGCTACCAGTTTCGCTACTGCAGCCGCGGCTCCGGTAACCCCCCGGCGATCCGCCAACGGTAAGAAATCTACGGACAGGCTAGAACTTTCTAGTAAAACGATCTTCCGAACGCCGTAGAAAATTGCTCGGTTTCAATTTTTTCATTTTTTTTAATTTCCAGAATTTCAAGTGTTCTGGTGGATATCAAAGGCTAAAAGCTGTTGGAAAAACAGCTTGACTAGGCCGGTGGTCCGTTACAAGGCGTACATGGTGATTGCATCAAAATCGTAACATAGTTAGACACTCAGAACAAATCAATTACATAAATGCGCACTAACAAGACCGAAAATAATACAGAGACTAAGAAAAAAAAAGCATATTTCATACATAAGAAAAATGGAAGTGTGGAAATGGAGTCGTACTCCGGTCCCACGGTGCACCATCGGTTGTGATTGAGCCCCATCGGGGATCTAAAGTTGGGGGCGCCGTGTGACAGCCGCGTGTTACACGCCGAGGTTTGAGCCCAGCGCAAAGCCCGAGCTTGGTGATGGTCCCGATGCCCGGTTTCGAGCGCGTTTCCGAGACACCTTGGACACCTTCCGAGACACAAACACACACACACACACACACACACACAGAGAGAGAGAGAGAGAGAGAGACACACACGCACGCACACGCACGCACACACACACACACAATCGCGCGCCCGCACGCACACCCCCCTGCTCCGTATTCTAGAACGCCTCATCGAGGCACTCTAGTAGAAAGTGGGTGGCAGTGCCGCTCCTCGACAGAAATGGTCGCTGCTCTTCAATGAGACTCCACGGTAATTGTTGAATAGTGTAATGTGTTTTTCAGTCGAGCGGCGGCGCTGTTCTCGACGCGAGTGCCTCGCTGTTTGAGGCTCGAGCTGGTTGCCTGAAGGCAAAAAAAAAACATACCCGGAGCAAACAATCCGCATCGAGATGAGGCATGTATACGTTGCAGCGAAAATTCGGACACCGCTAGGCGCGACCTAATGGAATGCGGAGGTATCCACCCGGTGAGACCCGTAGGTATAACGTATACGTTTCATAAGCGCTTAGATTTAAAGTGGACGGAAGCATCAACCGGTCAGCAGTCGAGGTAAGCAAGGGACGTTTTGAGTATTGGAGGAAAATGAGCAGGGAAGAGATTGACAGGACCCGATCCGTTACAGGTAGCGGTACAAGGTAGATAGAGGAGTTTTGAGGAAGAAAAAAAATCATGGAGATGTATATAGCAATGCTGGAATAAAGAAAAAAACAATGTAAAGCATACCTGATTATAAATCAAGAAAGCTAACGGCATTTGTCACCGCGGGGACAAATAGTCGTTTTAGAATACAAGTAACAGACTGTCGCGCAGAAGAAGCAAGGTCGGTAGGGACGGCGACTCAGACTCGCGATGGCGCTTCGCAACGCTTGAGACCGAACCACACGCGTGCGCTTGCCGGCGCGCGCTAGCTCGCGTCTGTCTGCTCCTACGCATGAGCAGACGGTGCGGGACAGCTAGCCGGCGTCGAAGCGCGGCGCTAGCGCAGACATCTGTACCAGACGGACACGGGCGCTCGCGTTGGCTCGCGTCACCGCGCGTCTCTGGAGCAAGCGTAGTGCGCGCAGCCCAACGTTTGTATTTTTGTGCGCCGCAGAGCCGGAGCTGCATCAAGTGCGCGTTAGCGCTCATGCACTCCAGTCTGGCCGTACTACGTGCTGCAGAATGTATTTTTTGTCCTGCGCCAGCTTGACCGACGGATAGTGGCCGAATCCAGACGGTGCGTTTTGAAGCGCTATCGATCGCTCAATACCAAGTGATGTCGGTCAAGGCGTCTAACCCTAAGCGAGTGAACGCTAGCGCTCGTCTCTTGTAGACGTGTAAAAGCCACCATTCCTCGCCAGGCGCGGCAGGCGCAAGGCACGTATAAAACGCGAGCTCTGCTTGGCGCGTCGTTTTTTTTTTTTTTTTTACATCGCGGTGGCTCGAGACATCACCAAGCTTTGGCTTTGGATTGGGCAAAGCTCTGAGTGTTCTAACACCCAGCCAACCGTCTCTTGGCGCTACAGGAAGGTCGTTTCAATTTCTTTGTTTCTCTCAAAGCCCTAGCGGCCGTCGTCGGCGACGTCGGAGCGACGTAAATGCAATGTCTCCGCCCGCACCTCCTCTGGTCGTTGCAGGGTGCCTCAGTTGAATCCGAATCGCGTCTCTCGACGCTTGTGTCTTCTCCGCTCGCTGCGGGCTGCGTGTCCTGGCAGCTACCGTCAACTCTGGAAAGCTTGAGCGCGAGGTGCCTCCGCAGCGCTGCACACATTTGTCGGAAACGGCGAACCAGAACCGGTCGAAAAGGTTGCCTCGAGCATTTCGCCGGTTCGTGCCCCTCTCCCACCGCGTCGCAACCTCCTCGCAACCCGCGCCGACCTCTCCAGGGGCCTCGCTTCGAGCAACCGTAATAATATACGCGTCGTCCCATGGACGTCCTCTGAGAGAAAAAAAAGAAAGGTTCTTTCGTTTCGAGTATTTGCTTGTTCCGCCGTTTGAGTTGTGTGCAGTTCCTCGAAGGTGGCGTTTTTCAGTTTCTTTTTTTTTTTTTGTGAAGAACGAACAGGGCCACGAGAGTTTCCTGGACGAGTCGTCGAGAGACGTTGGAAAAGAAAACGAACCGGGCGAATCTGCTTGGGGCGAAAGATTCGCACTTGGCCTTGCAGACCGCCCCCCCCCCCCGACTTTCCCATTAACGTACGCATGCGGTATACGCGTAAATGTAACAATTAGCGTGGTTTTCCGTCACAATACTCTATATATATAGAGAGAGAGAGAGAGAAAGAGAGAGGTAAAGGAAAGACAGGAATGGTAAGCAGAGATTATCTCCGGTTGGCTACCCTTTGCTGGGGGAGAGGCAAAGGGTTGCAATACGTGAGAGAGAGGAAAGGATAAAAACATGAAAAAAAATAATTATGAAAGAAACACACACATGTACACATGACACACACGAACTGTTTTCTGTGGGCACTGTCACGCAGTCTGCAAAGGCGTTCCTAGTGTCACGCAGTGTCACCGTGCAATCCTGCGTCACGCAGTGTACAGCCACGATCACGATACTATAGCTACACCTGCGCTGCTAGAGCCACCACAATCGAGGAGCTCCGTTTACGTTTGTCCTACCCGCGTTCTCTTTTTTGAAAGGGATACTAAAAGTAAGTATTGCATCAGTTTGGACTAATAAAGCATTCTTCATAAAAACCTGCTTTCCCTAGCTTCGCGGTATTACGTTGATCATTAGAAAAAGAGAAATGAAATTTGAAGTTCCATGTTTTCTTCCTTTTTTTTTTTACTTCGCGCCGATACGTCAATAGGACGTCATGGATTTGAACGTCTTTTTTTTTTTTTTTTCCGTGGGTGTGGGTGGGTGCGTTAGCCTTCTCCCTTACCCTTCCTTCCAACTAGGCCCGAACAGGCACGGTCTAAATCCGTGACCTCATCGCGAGCTGGTGCGTAACTTTCAAGGCGGCGCCGCTACCTGTCTTTAGATGGTGGGTTCCTTTTTTTTTCTATTGTCCTCGCTTGTGGAGGCACCCCTCGCGGTAATAATGGCTTTCTTTACGTTGTAGAAGGGTAATTCACTAATAAGGCTCAACTTAGTTTTCATTTACAGTGAAGCTATTCAGCGGGCATCCTCCACAACCGTTCCCGGCCGGCGACGTCATATATATATATATATATATATATATATGCGCCATATGCTGTGTGCCGCTCTTCAATGACAAAAAAAGAACAGCCGTTAAGATTTGTCTGATGCTTGGGTGAAGTTCGAACCCACGTCATATACGTTCATACAAACTTCTATGAATGTATATTCACACAAGCACCACGCTCGGATTTCGCGGCGGCGGCATTGAATGACTCAGCTTGTCCATAGAAAAACGCGAGATTTGCATACACGCCTCATACATAGCGCGTCCCTGTGGTGACAGTACGGTGCGCCGCTGCTTTGCTTCACTGCTAATCGCGTTAACATTCATCCCGAGACGGGCTCCGCCGCAATCTTCTAATGCGTTATTTTTCTCTGGTACTTCACCCATTATCCGGGGGGCTGTCTATCTACGTTTTGTGCGTTTGTATCTAACCGCTTTGCCGCCTACCTGCGTCACTGGGTCGCGCGTGGTCGAACACCGTGCTGCTGTGCCGAGGTAACAGGGCTCAAAGCCAGCCGTCGGATAAACTTGGGCCAACTAAGTATGTGGCAGTGCCTCTCTCTTCAACGAACTTCCTTCACGCCGACGTTGGTTACTGCGGGTGTGGGAGAAGGGTAAGCACCGCTGTTCGAAGAAACTCTTCGGCGTCGACTTGGAGCACTGAGAATTTGCCACGCGGTCCGTGCATGAACTTCGATGAACTTATTTGATGCCAATTCGAGCCCCTCGAATGAACGTCCTTGACGCCGAGTTGGGCAACTAGGCATGTGACACTGGGAACGTGCCCCCCTACAATAACGAGCGAGAAGATAACCCTTAAATCTCTCCGCTGCCGAGCGGGATCGAACCCGGTTCACAAGAGTTCCCCTCAAGGACAGCGACCCTACGCATCAGCAGGCTGCGCCACTAATGCAGCGGGCATACGGGCCTCTTTTCAAAAGAACGGCTTTCACGCCAACGCTTTAGGGAGCTGCGTCACGAATTCACTGGGTACCTGCCACTCTGAAATGAACCTCTCGCGAACTCGTGTCACTGAGTGCGTGCAACTGTGTCGCGAGCGAGGGAACACTTCTCAGCGTTCGCAGGCACTGGCGCGCCACGCCTCTAGTCTCTGAGGCCCTGCGCGGGCTTCTGGTTAGTGCCACTAGGTGGCGCAGCGTATCCAGAAAGAAGCGCGAGAAAGAGGAGCATCGGTCGGGCGCGTGACGCGTTTCTCAGCGGTCGCCACGCTCGGGCGCGTCCATGCATTTAGGATCTAACCCGCAGGCTTCGCGGCGGCGACGCTAGATGGCGCCGTGTGTTCTTAGGGAAGCGGGAAAGAGGAAACCCGCTGCACCACAGGCCTCGCACGTAACTCGTTTCAACGGTCGGCAATACGTTGTGCGACTCATACATTGATTTATAAAGGGGAAAAATCAGACACCCACCCGTTCGTAGCAATCGCTACAAAGGAAACACAAACGGATTCTTCGAAAGAGAAGCCTCGCAGTTGAAGAAAAATTCGTCCTGGTTCGGGACTCGAAACAGGAACGACCGGCTTTCCGGGGCAGCCGCTCTACCATCTGAGCTAACCAGGCGGCTAACACATGACAGGGCGAAGTCGAATTTGTCAACAGCTCGAAGTAACGGCAAGCGTTTGACGTAGTAGTTGTGCGGAAACCCGCAAGGTGGAGAGAAATAATTAATGAAGGGAAAATCACACGTCCCGGACCAGGACGAATTTTTCTTCAACTGCGAGGCTTTGCTTTCGAGAAACCCGTTTGGGTTGCCTTTGCAGCAGCTGCTACGAACGTTTGGACGTCCGATTTTCCCTTTATTAATTATTTTATTTTTATTTATTTTATTTATTCAATACTGCCGGCCGCCTTTTGGTAGCCAGGGCAGGAGTGGGTACATGACGCTTTACATATTAATGGTCCTTCAAGAAAACAACAACAGTAACAGTTACGACAGAGAACCACATAGGCACACAGTAAGGTTACTGCGAAGCAAAGCAAACAAAACAAGATGCAAACGCGTTACATTCAAATCCAAAAAAGAAAGAAAAAAAACGAGCTCACAAAGGTTATTGGCTAGAATTGACTGCTGAAAAAAATGCATTGGGTGATGATAAGGTGGCCACATCGTAGGGCAACTTGTTCCAGTCTGCTATCGTTCTTGGAAAGAACGAAAGCTTGTATGTGTTGGTTCTGCACTGAGGCATTATAATTGTTTTGTCGTGTTTGTGTCGAGTCTGTCGGGTTCTGTTGCGCTGCATGTAAGTGTGGAATTCTAATTTGGTATGATTATTAATTATTGCAAATAGCATCTTCAGATGGTGCATTTTTCGACGAGATTCCAAGGTGGGAAGACCGGAGCGGCTAAGAAGATCAGATATCGATACCTGTCTTCCGTAAGCGTGGTGTATAAATCGCAGTGCCTTTCTCTGAACCCCCTCAATACTTTTTTACATTCGTTTTAGTGTGCGGATCCCAGATCACGTCAGCATATTCCAGTAGGGGACGCACGAGCGAAGTATAAGCTACAAGTTTTGTTTTAGTGGTTGCATGTTTTAACCGGTGTCTTATTAGCCATAGTCTTTTGGATGCCACTGAAACCATGTTTTTAATGTGGGGGCTCCAACTGGAGGTTCGAGCTGATCATTACGCCAAGATACTTAAATTGTTCTACTGGTTCTAGAGGAGCGCTATTAATTTTGTACGAATACTTCAGTGGGTCTTTCTTTCGGTTTAGGGTCATTTGTTTGCATTTCGTGACATTTAATGTCATCGACCAGTTTTGGTACCAATTACTAACAGCGCACAAGCAGTTATTTAGAACGAGTTGGTCACGTTCGGTGAGAATTGTGTGATAAATTACGCAGTCATCTGCGAAAAAACGGACCCGCACAGGAGAGTCAAGTTTTAGGTCATTTAAATACATAAGAAAAAGAAGCGGCCCAAGGACTGAGCCCTGTGGCACTCCTGAAAATATTGGAGCGATGGGTGAGCTTGAACTGGATATCTGGACGTGCTGTTGCCGGTGAGATAGGTATGAATCAAGCCACTGTAAAATTTGTTGATTCTGTAAGATGTGTCTAAGTTTTAGCAGAAGTTTACTATGAAGTACGCGGTCGAAGGCTTTTTCAAAGTCCAGAAAAATGGCATCTATTTGTCCTGCTTTGTCAAGGGTTTTACAGAAATCATTGGTAGTGTGAATTAGCTGTGTCACAGTAGATAACCCGCGACGAAATCCATGTTGAGCTTCAGAAAAAAAATTATTGTCTTCCAAGAATGAGGCGATGTGTTTGAAAACAAAGTGTTCCATCACTTTACCTGCGGTGCACAACAAGCTAATTGGCCTGTAATTAGCGACATGGAGCTTGGTACCAGATTTGTGCACAGGAGTAACCTCCCCAACTTGCGGGTTCCCGCAGAACTATTACGTCAAATGCATTGATTCAACGCCAACGCGTTATACCGTCGTCGACAGTCATCACGGGGCGGTGGTCAGTTGAGGCTTCGTTACGCGCACTCGTCATCTTTTCTTTTTCCCCCCTTTACCGTTCGCGGCCATAATTTGTCGCATTCCGCGAGGTCAACAAGAATAACGACGGCACGCCGCATCTGATGGGTGGGGTCCGGAGCCGTCCGTCACCCGCCGTCAGGCCAAACGGGCGTTGGACGGCCAAGTAAGGAAGCGAACCCGAGACGATCTCTGAAAGCGCGCGTGTATATATATGCTCTTCGGGCTGTCGCTGCCTTTCACCGCGGCGTCGAGTGCGCCGTCGTTATGGGCGTCGGCCCACCACGGCACGAGGTCGTCCGTTTAATCACGGCAGATGGAAGCGGTGTTGTTTTTTTTTTAGTCGACAGAAAAGGGGCAGCTGTAGCGAGCGCATTGTATATGGAAGGGCAAGAACGCCCCAGTCGACAACAGCAGCGCACGCGATTTGAAGGGACTCGACAACTTTGTCCTTAGCCAAGTTTACGTGACTGCGATGCGAGTGGGGGAAAAGGGAAAAAAAAGAAAAAAAAAGGTTTCGCCGCGACTCGTTCGAGGAAAGGCAGCGTTTATAGTTCTCAAAGACTTCCGCCCTTTAGACGTATATTTGCGTGAGAGGCTCCGAAAGGCGCTGCTGCATTACTTGAAAAGGACCGGACTGTGCGGCAGGTATAAACACTGCGACGTTGTGCGACTTCGTCTGTCTCTGTAACTGACAGCGACCTTCTGTGTGACAGTGTGACGCAGACCAGGGCAGTTCTTCCTTCTTTTCTTGCCTCTATTTTTTTTCTCTCGTCTTTGCACCTATATTTCCTCTTTTCCAATACAAAGCAGACAACTGGAGATATCCTCAGAATATCTTCCCTCCCTCCTTCCCTCCTTCCCTGTCTGTCTGTCTGTCTGTCTGTCTGTCTGTCTGTCTGTCTGTCTGTCTGTCTGTCTGTCTGTCTGTCTGTCTGTCTGTCTGTCTGTCTGTCTGTCTAAAGGATAAATAACAAAAGAAAAGAGCACCAGGCATCACTGTATGTGCATCCCTACATACGCCTTGTGACCATGCTCTTTCGTAACCCTATATTACTAATTTTCAGAGACCTGAACTTTCCAGAAATGTACTGGCGCTCGCAATCTCTTTCACGAGGCCTCACGCAAGCGCATTCATCTCTTTAAAACATGCATAGACTATGCCCTTGGCAAAATTATCATCCAGCCCAGTCGAAGCTGATCAACATGTTCAAATGTGCTCGATTTAATAATGACAAGTGATGCTGGTATTATTTCAACTTTAACCCACGTTCCTGGTCTCTCCGATCATGTTATTATAACCAGCAACCTGGCGAGCTTTTTTCACTGCTAAGCAACCTAATAATTTCATGTGCTTCGGATCACATTGGTTTGAACAATAAAGTACTGAAAATATATCCCCTAGAGTATGTCCACTGTTCTGTGCACTTTTTCCACAAGGACCATTAATTGGTTCTATAACAAATGACTGGAAAAATAGCTAAAGTTATTCCGGTACTTAAGTCCGGTGATCCGCGTTCTCCTGCCAACTATCGTCCCATTTCACTAACCAGTACTGTCTGCAAAACTTAATGTAGAACACGTATTACAATCTCAGGTCATAAACTAGCTCGAAGAAAGTAACACTGTGTTCAAATACCAGCGCGGTTTTTCGGCGAGGATGTTCTCGTGACACACAACTTGCCGGCTCCATCCGTGACATGCATCCTTCCGTAGCGACGGGACTGCAAGTGGACGCAATTTTTTCCAGACTACTCGAAATGCTTTTTGACCGCTTCCCACACGACCAGTTACTGAACAAAGTGGAAATGCTCGCACAGAGCGGGTCGACCGAATATACTTCCGCGAAGTTGGTCTTAAAAGACGACCAGTTGACAAATGTCACATTCGTGGTTGCTCATGTGAAGGATGAAATTGTTTAGTTCGGCGGCGGCGTCCCAATTGTTGCGGACAGCCAGTCCTTCATGCCGTGGTCTTCGCTGCCGCTGAATACAACAGCGTCTCGCCGCCTTGAAACGGCGGGACAAATGACAGCCGGGGGAGGAGGGTGTGGAGGGGAGGAGGCGTGATAGCATGTGGGGCTGACACGTCGTCAGACATAGTCGAGGTTGTAAGTAGAGTCCAGCTACGGAGTCCCAATGTGAAGAAGGAAACCAGCAACAGCACCAAATGCAATCAGGCGTTTACGTGCGGGGAGTGATTATCACTGGGATCAAAGCGGTCCGATCTCCTTGTTCTTGCTCTCTATTTGCTCCCTAGGATCGGCCACGAATCGGGCGGCGAAAAAAGACTGTTATCGATTAACGACCAAGCAGGGCGAACGCGAGCACCAACAGCAGTCTTATTTCACGTCTTTTGCTGGTGGCATCCATGTTTGTCACTACGAAACGGCTTGACATCCACCCCAACGTTCCAGCGCTGATGAAATATTTCTCATCATCTCGCGTGCAGTTCACCCCTGTTAGTGACACTACCTACTCATTCGGACACGTCACTCCTGGTGTGCCCCAGGGCAGTGTGATTAGAGCGCTACTGTTTTTTAACCTGTATTAACGATCTTCCATGTTGATTGTCTTCTAGAACTAGTCTGCTCGCCTATGATCGCGTCACGTATCGTAACATATATCAGCGCCATCGCAAGCGGACATTACAATCAAACCTTAACACGATGCGCCCATGGTGCTCATCCTGGCTAACTGCAACTTAACCGCAGTGAAACAAAGGCTATATACCATTTGCTAACCGTGTTTGCCATGTGCCATCGCCTTCTAAGTTAAGCGATAGTTCTGTTGAACTGACATCAACCCCCAAGTACCTTGGCCTTCACTTATATACAATCCGACTTATCATGGGATTACCATATTATTAACACAACCCTGGCTTCCGCTAATAGTTCTCTCAGCCTACTTAAACTTAACATTAGACAGGCGCCTATTCACCTTCGTAAACTTGCTTGCACAACGGTAATCCGACCTAGAATCGAATATGCATCTGCCATCTGGGATCCTTATAAACACTGCATCGTTAACAACATCGAAGCCCTTCAAGACCATGCTGTTCGCTTGATCTATATACATTGAATACTCGCCTTTCGTTAGTGTCACTGATTTAAGAAATAGCGCTCAACTGCGAGAGCTTTCACGTCACCGTATACGCGAAGCAGATAACGGTTAAGATTCTAGCTGGTTTAAAATCAAACCGGTTCAAGTCTTCGATCTTGCGGCGCTGACGCACATCGTTTGGAGCAGTCACTCCGCGTAGAGCACGACGCCAAAGATGGGGTGGGGGGGGTGTATTCAAGCGGCGCCCGACGCCGTTCTATACACATGCGAAGGGGCGTCTCGCAGTATACGAAGCGAACTGTGGTTCAAGAGTAACAGTCGGTTGAAATTCCGGACGAATTTCGGACGTTGTTAAACTTCAGCAGCGTACTCTTATATTCAGTGCAGGACGAAGGCCTCTACCGGCGATCTCTAATTGCCCCCTGACCTGTACCAGCTAATTCCAAGTCGTGCCTGCAAATTTCCTGATTTCATTACCCCGTGCACCTAATTTTTCTGTCGTCCTCGACGGCCATTCCTTTCCCCTAGCGCCCATGCACTCTGCATTTCTAAAGGAGCAGCGATTATCTGCCGCACGAATTATGCGCGGCCTGTCCAGCTCCTATTTTTCCCCCTTAGTTTCAGCTACCACTGTAACCACCGCTCGCTCTGTGATCCACACCGCTCTCTCCTTCTCTCTTAGCGTTAGGCCAAACGTTTTCGTTCCATCACTTGCTGGAGCGTGCCTCAACTTATTCCCATTGTTCCCATTGTTAACCTCGAAGTTTCTGCCCCATATGATACTACGTGAAGAATGGAATGATTTCACACTTTTCTTTTCAGCGATAGCGATGAGCTCACGGTCACGATTTGTTAATGCCCGCCGTATGCACTCGATCCATTTTCACTCTTCTATAAGTTTCCGCCCTATGATCAGGGTTCGCTGTGAATAATTGACCTAGATAATCTTAGACCTGCATATACTGTACAGGCTGACTGCCGATCATGAATTCTTGTTCGCTTGACAGGTTGATCAACATTACCTTTCTCTTCTGCATATTATTCTTCAACCCACTCTCACACTTTCTCGGTTGAGGTCATCAGTCAATTGTTGCTATGTGTCGCCAGTGTTGCAGAGCAGGACAATGCCATCGGCAAGCTGAAGGTTGTTGAGACATTCGCCGTTGATCATCGCCCTTAATCTTCCCTAATCTGATAGCTCGACTATTCCTTCTAAGCACGCAATTAGTGTAATTGGAGAAATTGCGTCTCCTTGCCTGACCGTTTTCTCGATAAGTACTTTTCTCGCGAGTAACTAAAGCCTGTGAAGCCACAACTACCACTGAGGCAGAGTCGAATCCCGAGAAGCTGCGGGTACGTGCGCTGTGACTGAACGTATATAAATGTGGCAGTTACACGTACCTGAAAGAACTACTAAGTTGACAGCCGCATAGGGGGCAAGCGCCACGGCCTTGATGTGAAAGTTGGTTCTCTACTCCAGTACGATCCCTACGGTATGCACTCACACCGTTAATTATACGCGGGTGTCGTAGCTTCGTCCAAACGCGCTGAATTAAGTGATCGAACTGTGCGCCGCCCTGGAGAGCGCACGCGACCGCATAATTCGGAGCGACGTAAATGCTGACCTTGCTGATAAGACGCGTTTTACTGACCCCGATTACATAGCGCCCCGCACGCTTCGCATTGTCCACTTCGCGACACTTGGAGACTGCGACCGGCATATTCGTGCCGTCACGTTGACCTGACTACACCACGCAGCAAGCGCGGAGCGCCGTAAGACTGTCGCCGTCTGGAAGAAAATTCTTGCGCTCATTTCACGAACACCTGTGAAGGGTTTCTCGAGTGAGAAGGGGAAACTATAGAAAGAACATCGCACGAAGCGATCGAAAGACGTGAGTGACGTCATTTCGCCCGGCACTGATGTTAGTCTGGGGGTTTAGAGCAAGCGTCCTCAGCCAATCGTGAGACGGCGGTGGCTGCCGTCTGCTGACGCTTTTCTTTGTCGTACGTCTGGGGTGCGATCTTGTACGCGTTCCGAAATCGAACGGAGGTGGTCCGTTCTTTCCGTTGCGAAATTGGCGGTCCGTTCCGTTGCGTTCGTCCGATAGCAGACGACACGGAATGATTTACAGCAGATATCACTTCCCAATTGACGTCAAGGCGTTCGTCACCGTTCAAACTGACCAACCGTGTGCGGCTCGGTGGAACGGACCGCCTCCGTTCTATTTTGGAACGCGTACAAGATCGCACCCCTGGCAGGTGTTCCCATGGCCTGTTGCATGTTTCTGGCTTTGTGCATGCAAAACAAAAATTAAGTGGCGTCATTATGAGCGTTATGCTGCGCGCGTTTTTTTTTACCAAAAACGAAGTGTCTCTAGTGGTACTCCTCAGTGTTGTCATAAATATAAATCTGTGCGCGTGCGCGCGCGTGTGTGGGCTCTTGCCACATTTATTCGCCTCGTTCGTGAAGTGTATTTTATTTCACAGCATGGACTCTTGCTGAAGCAGTCCACATGATTTTCGTATGAATGGTAGTGCGTGATTTTATTCGCCATTCTTCCTTTATATGCCATCGTATTGAAGTCCCGCTTCACATCATGGACAACTTTGCCATCCGTCGCACGCATACGTGGGTCCACACCGTAGGCCACAGAATGAGCAAAACCGTGGACACAGACACCACGTCACTTCACCTCAGTACTGAATTGGAACTATGTGAGCTATATAATAAACGGCTGAGGCTAGCAGCCCGAAAGACGACAGCGAATTGCGCAACAGTAACAAGTTTTGATAATTGCAAACGATTAGGCTTTCTTATTACTTTATCTCGCATTTATTATTTTATTCCGCTGTATTGTTCTAAAACCTTCCTGACAGTGTTACGTATTTTAAGTAATGTAATTGTTGTTGTTTTCCCCAGCTATGATGTTGTGACAGCCGGTACTGTTTGCAGCCAAACGTCCCACATCTCACATTTAGTGTGGAAGAAGCAACGTTTGCGGGTAGTCGGAACGGGAAGGAATTGTCAGGCAATAGAATATGCATATCACGCTTACATTGAAAAAAAGAAAAGAAACGCTGCAACTTACCCGTCGTCATTGCATGCGCGCACGGCTGCGCAGACGCTTAATGGCACAGTTCGACGTCAAGATCGGACACTTCGAGGAAAAACCGCGGGAGCTCGTTTTCAAAACCAGCCGACTCAAGGAACGACGTAGAAATTGCCACCGATGGACGCAGCCCCCAAGGGTTCTTATAGAACTAATTTCGCAGCATTATTTTGCTTGATGGCGCTTTTTTCTTTTCTTAAGAAGGGACCCACTTCGCAAATGCAGCGTCTCTGTGTACTTGCGCATTGTACACAACACAATCTAGGTACGAGCGCCGAATCGCGTTTGCGGCCACTCCTTACCTTCCTGTGGCATCGTACACATGCATACACATGCATACGTACACATGCGTACATACACTGTTGCAAGTAAATCGATGCCCTTGTGTACGCCGAGGTGTGTTCGCATCGTTAGGCTTACGTTAGTGCAGAGGGGGGGGGGGGAGAGAAGAGCAAGGACGCGACTTGGCCCGAACTTGTTGAAGAGAAGTTTATCGTCCACGGTGAGTCGCCTAGTGTCGACGACAGCTTCGCGAAAAAGTCGCTAAATTTTGACTTCTATATAGGCCTGGCTGGCTTCACTTTTCTCAGGGGACCAGGACTGGCGTTTTGCGCTCAATAAAGTTGCTCTCTTTCTCTCTCGCTCGCTTGCTCGCTCGCTAAATTTGGTGATTTTTTCTGCAACTGAACGACAATTTTGCCTATTCGTAGTCGTAGTGACTATTCTTCTTTATTGATTTCTTTAGTGACGTGAGTAGCCAGTTCACTGCCCTGGTAAAAACTCTCTCGCTAAGCAAGAGATAATATTAAGGTATAGTTAAAAAAATACATACGTGAAGAAAGAAGCGTATGGAACACTTACAACAGGAAAGTACAATATCCCATAGCAAGTCATTATTGCGTGGTCAGCTGCATCACGATCGTCAAACTTTCGCCTCTTTTCGCTCAAATTGCTGCGTTTTTGGGTATAGCGACCCGGCGACATTGTCCAAGAGAAAGTCACCAACACGTGATACCGTGCATAAATCAAATAAACCATGCTCCGCTTCATACATCAGGTGCAGCGCTGTGGAAGCTACGCAAGAAGTCCGATCATCAAAATGTATCACTCCGCGCGTTTCCGTCTATGCTTCGCTGCGCGCCAGCGCCGTTTCCTCGCTCGAGCATGCACGTGAGAATGCCGCGACGGGCTGCATTAAAAAAAAAAAGAAAAGCAAATCGATTTAAAACAACGTGTTAGCAGCCGTATAGGTACGTGGACTGTTTCTAAGGGTAAATTATTTTTTTTCTTTCAGCACTAAGCTTATTTGAAGAAAAGCCAAAGATGCCGCTCGAGTCCAAGAACTTCGAGCCGTCACCTGAGGCCACCACATCATGAACTGCTGGACTATTCTTTACTAAAGTTTCTTCTTCTTCTTCTTCACAAAAATCGAGGTAAAGAAACGCCGAACTATTTCTAAGTGCGAACGCAACCAATGAAAAAAAGCATCTTTAGCCTCCACGGCTTTGCACCTGATGTATGAAACGCCGAGTGTAGGATAAAAACGCTGCGTCACGCAGCCGTCCCTCGACAGCAAACTCTCCGTGAAGACGCTCTCCTCGCTTTTTAACGCGATAGCGTTAAGAAGAAGCTTTAGCTCGGGCCCAACTCCGACGCGGCCTATTCAAATACATGTAAAACGCAAAAACGTTTTTATGAGATAACCTCTCGACCGATTTTGATGAAATTTGTTGCATTTGAAAGAGAAAGTTAAATTCTAGTGACTGTTGGAAGCGGAATTTCGATTTAGGGCTTGAATTTTCTTAAAACGATTTTCAAATATTTCACCGTTTGAAAAAAATAGAAGCACCAAGTTTACAAATTCATAGCTCTGCATCAAGAACTGATATCGCAGTTCTGTAAACGGCATCCATTAGATCATTCAAAGCGGACAAATTCAATATGTCATTTTACATCTTACGTGAATTTGTTACGTTGGTTACAACGGTCTTGCAAAAGTTGTATTTCACCATGATTAATTCTTTTTATATTCATGTGTAACATATCAATTTTGTCCGCTTTAGATGTACTATTAGATGCAGTTCACAGAATTGTATTATCATCTTTAGTGGTTAAGTTACAGAGTTGTAAACTTGATTGTTTCGTTTTCTGAATATTTTCGATTTTTGCCAATTTTTAATAAGAAATTAACAATCTAACTCAAAAATTCGAAACCAACAGTCACTAGATTTTAAGTTTTTCTTTTAAATGCAACAAACCTCGTCAAATTTGGTGCAGTGGTTGCCGAGAAAAACGAATTCTCCTTTTACATGTATTGAGATAGGAGCACTCGAGCTAAAGCTTCCTCTTAAGGAGCTCGTGTCGCAGAAAAGCCGGTGTCGTCGGTGTCGGCGTCGGCGTCCGCGGCGTTGGCCGTGAGCGATAAATCACGGCAGGCACTTCATAAATAAAAGGCAACTTCCAAGATGGGCTGGGTGGGAATCGAACCAGGGTCTCCGGAGTGTGAGACGGAGATGTTACCACTGAGCCACGAGTTCGATGCTTCAAAGCGGTACAAAAGCGCCTCTAGTGAACGCGCTGTTTCTAAGGCTCAGGCGTGCGTTGCTTGCTCAGGCGCACATTTCGTTGTCGCGCCGAACGCTGCGTTGCTCGACGCTCACCGCGTCCGATGCGGGGCGCGTAGTCGCTGCGCCGTAGCCCATTGTCTTACACCCCTTGGCGGGTGGCCGGGAACGCTGTCGCGTTCCACTCTTGAAGGCGAAACTTAAGCGTCCTCCAATTTTTTTCCCCCTCACAGTATCGGCCCAACACGTGACATCCAAGTCGCCACATAGGCCGGGTACGTTTGGTTGCCGGTAGTTTTATTGCCATAGCAATTTTATGGACACTCCAGGCCTCGCTGTTGTCGTGACTTTCCGTGTATATTTATGTATAGCCCCCGCATTCAGAAATGCGCCTTAACTTGAAGACCACGCTTGAATTGATTTAAATGACGCCTGTCGTGAACCCACCGAAGGAAACGCAATGAGCGTCTTAGGCCCGTTCACACCAGGCGTCATTTACATCAAGTCAAGCACGGGCTTCAAATAAAGAAAAGGTGAGACTATTGTCGTACGTGTGCGCTGTACTAATGCAAGACACATGCTTTCCTGCTATTCAATTACAAAAGTCTCTCAAAAAATGCCTATGTTTACGACTGCAGATTCGTCAGAATTTTGGAGAATTGCAAGTTGGATAAAAAAAAAAATTGGAGGACGCTTAAGCTTCGCCTTCAAGAGTGGAACGCGACAGCATTCCCGTCGACCCGCCAAGGGGTGTAAGATAATGGGCTACGGCGCAGCGACTACGCGCCCCGCATCGGACGCGGTGAGCGTCGAGCAACGCAGCGTTCGGCGCGACAACGAAATGTGCGCCTGAGCAAGCGACGCACGCCTGAGCCTTAGAAACAGCTCGTTTCTAAGGCAACACCGCGTTCACTAGAGGCGCTTTTGTACCGCTTTGAAGCATCGAACTCGTGGCTCAGTGACTTGGTAATGCTTTTATGTATGAGCAGCGTGTGGAAAACGCGCATGGATATCAGGAATGCCCGCGTAGATGAAAGGTCTGCCAGGGAGCACCTAAGAGAAAGTCTTAGGTACACACGCGATGCCCTCAAGCACATGATTGAACCTCCAGAGTGGTTTGAGGAGCTTGACACTTTGGCGTCTGTGATATCCTCTTTGAGTGCCTTTTAAATATGTACAGTCTCTCGAAGTGAAGTAATATTATTTTTCTGCACCAAATGACCTACTTTGTACGCGTTTGAGAGGTGTTGAAATCAAGGTAATAAAGAAAAAAAAACTCGTGGCTCAGTGGTAACGTCTCCGTCTCACACTCCGGAGACCGTGGTTCGATTCCCACCCAGCCCATCTTGGAAGTTGCTTTTTATTTATGAAGTGCCTGCCGTGATTTACCGCTCACGGCCAACACCGCGGACGCCGACGCTGACACCGACGACACCGGCTTTTCTGCGACATTAAAATTATAAACATTTTCATTCGCAGCGGATGTCTTTTATCCCAAACCTTCCTACTATTCAAAATGTGCGAAAATGTTATTAGTGCGCACAGTCTTAAAAATGCTGTAATCGAACCGGCAGGCGCGTCCTTACGGGCAGCGCAGTGGCGCTTGTGCGATGCCAATAGAGGCCCTGTAACGGCGTGTTGAAGCTTTTAAGGGAGCCAGAAATGCTGGCGTGCCAGAGTATCAGGCGGAAGATGAACAGTTTAATAGCGTCTTGTTAACCGCGCGACGAACGCTTCGCTTGACGTAGATTCCAAGATGCGCTTTGGGCATCCGCAATTTTTCTGATTCCCTGCAAACTGCCGACAGGCTCTTTAATTATGTCTGTCTAGTCACAGCAGTTTACGTGTAGTTAGATGATATGGTGTAGTTGCTAGCCTGTGCGTCCCTCAGTGGACCCATGACGCCTGTTTTTCCTGATGCGGAAATGTGTCGCGACAGCTGGATACAGAAAGTTCTCTCTTTTTGCATCAGTGTATCAATATCGATGTGCGCTGCCCACATCTGCGTGTGGACGTCAGATGTAACACGTCCTCAGGTGCGCGCGAGGCTTCAAAAAGCCGCGACTTCAATATCGGCGTATCTCGGCGTATCTCGGCGAACAAGGTCTCCAGATCTGCCCTGAGAATGGCGCGCTGGTCGCGTTTATGCGGAATCTAATGATGTCCTACGCCATATCTGCCAATGGGCAAAACCACTGTTACACCAGGACGCACACATTCTTAGGGGCGATCATTGATCGATGTCTCAGCCGGAATCCCCACGTGGCCTACCCGAAGAAACGTCTGACAGCCATTTCACACGTTTTCAAATTTCTTGGAGGGAAGGCGTGGGGTAAACCAGTACACGCGATGTTGCAACTATACAGGGCGCTGTTTCTCGGCTATCTGAGGTAAAGCTTACCTGTACTGAGCAATACCTGCAGAAATAAGCAACAACCGCACAACCGAGAGTGCTCAGGTGCAGGCACTCAGGGTTTGTCTTGGACTGCCTTGGATCGACGTCAGAAGCGATTGCGACAGCTCTAGATTACCCAGTAACAACTCATATCACATTGGAAGGGCTCAGGACGCGGACCAGTCACATTTCCCGTGCCCTCTTCAGCCAACTCGCCGCACTGCCGAAAGACCGGTCCAGTGTCTCCTTTTGCCCGGAGATATCGGCGTACCCTGACCGCGTCCCTCGAGATTATGCACCTGCCGAGGGACTGCTATCACCTTCTTGGTGTTTGGCTCGCCCACAAGTCCGACTCTCCGTACCAGGAATTCGAGCGAAAACAGGACTCTCGTCGCCAGCTCTCAAGCAGCTATCTCTACTCATGCTGAACGATACATACAAGGACCATCTTCACGTTTACGCTGATGGCTCGACAACTGTTGACGGATCTACAGGAGCTGTGATGTTCCCAGAAAAAAAAACGTGCCCATTCAGTTTAAAACTTCTCACCGGACAACGTCGACTGCTGCGGAGCTTACTGCACCATGCAGCGCACTTCACATGATTCATGAATATCTACCACGACGATGGAGCATACTTGCCGATTAGAAGGCAGCCCAGCATTGTCTGCTATTCGCTCTACGTCGTGTACCACAACACCAACTTGTGCTGGAAATAAGGCAGCTATTTCTGGAACTAGCAGAAAGAGGACGTGACATCACTTCTCAGTGGCTCCCAGGCCACTGCGGCATCATGGGCAAGGAACGTGCCGATGAAGCTGCTAGGAGGGCTCACGAAAATTGCAGGCAGGAAGCCATCTCGCTATCGAGAACGGATGCAGCAACAAAGCATCGCATACTCGAGCGTGATGCCGCACAATCCACGTGGAAAACGCCATGTTTCCGGCACACTCGACTGCACCGCCTGGACCCATCCCTCCGACTACGCATTCCATCTGGACTTTCCCGAATCGAGACAACTGTTCTCTACCGACTGTTGCTTGAAGTGTATTTTACGAATGCATTTGCTTGCGGCATCGGAATGGCTGACAGTGCCGGCTGTGATAGCTGCGGCAGCGAGGAAAGAATCGAACCTTGTCGTTGTCCCCGCTACAGCTCCCAGAGACAGTCGCTCGTGACGGAGCAGGCACGCCTTGTCAACCGGCCGCTTTCTGAGCAGACGATCGTAAGAGTGCTGTCTGATGCGGTCTTCACACCAGAAGGCGATGAAGGCACTACTGAAGTTCCTTCCTCTGGTCAAGCGGCCTGTTTGAACGACTGTGACGCTCCTGAGTTCCTTCGTGTGTGTGTCTGTGTGTTTCTTTTTTCCCCTTTAATATCCCTCTCTTTCTATGTGTGTGCATATTTCTTTATCTTTCTCTCTCCCCATACCCCTTCCCCAGTGCAGGGTAGCAAACTGGATATCTATCTTCCGGTTAACCTCCCTGTCTTTGGTATCTCATTTATTATAGTAGTGTTCTTTGTCTGTCTGTCTGTCTGTCTGTCTGTCTGTCTGTCTGTCTGTCTGTCTGTCTGTCTGTCTGTCTGTCTGTCTGTCTGTCTCTTTGATTGCGTCAAATTATCGCTGATGACATCTTCCTCGGAGCTTTACCATCTGGGTGTTGTTGTTATTTTTTTTGGGGGGGGGGGACGAACAGTGGCGTTCACACCGCTTCCTCTCCCCAGTCCTTTCATATTTATACACACGCGGGCGACCCAGGTCTCCTTACATTCGGCACGCAAGTCACTGCTGTTGTTACACGACATTTCGCAACGAAAATTCCAAGACGCCAGGCATACCGGGCTACGTTACGGGCGGTGGCCGCTATGCCTCAGTAAAAACCGGCGAGGACATATACAGGCATCGTGATAAGTGCGCGAAGAGTGAGATGTTACAGATAGCTGAGTTTTAAGCGTGTGTTTATTTCGTATCGCCTCTCTCTCTCTCCCTCCCCCCCCCCCTCTCTCTCTCTCTCTCTCTCTCTCTCTATGTGACATAGTGCTCCAAGCAGGCAACATGTCGCAATGACCCGTTTCTTTGACGGTGGCAAATCAAAACTGCTATACGCACCGATGTTATACGGTGTATTGGCGGAAAATGTGTGACCGGAATGTCGGGTACGGTCTGAAAACATTGCTTGTTTTTTTTTTTTATCACGAGCAGAACGCCGGTTACTAATCCCCTTCATTTCAGAAGAACAAGCGAATTCGTAAGTTTTTTTTTCTTGTGTATTTTTGTGAACTCGGTTGTGGAGGTTGCTGAATTTTGCTGGGGAGAAAATAAGAAATTTAGCCTCGATGTCTGGCTTGGCAGGCCGATGGGTCCGCCTCCGGGTCGATGCATCTGGCACGGAATGCGTCATGCTCTTGCGATCTACACAGGTTATATATATATAACAAAAAGCGCAGACGAAGTGTTGGATTGTCCACTAAGCTGAAAAAATTAAAAACATAGAGATTTCAGTGTTTTCCAGCCGCCCTCGGGCTCAATTCACTGCAACTGCAAATCGAAAAGGAAAGAACACTCCCCCAGAATGTGGCGTAGCGTCAAGACGAAGCTTGTTAAGACTAACCGAAATATCTTGTTATACTTTTCGATGCTAACTACTCTGCGTAGTTTTCTCTGTTATTTTTTTTATTTCGATATCCTGCTCCGTCTACACTTCTCTCGCTGTCTCATTGATTGGATGTACCGTCTCAAAGCAATATAAGGACTACGAGTGACGCCGTGTTGTGGTGCTGTCAATTAATTCTGGGGTTATCTAGCGTGAACGAATCAATCAATCAATCAATCAATCAATCAATCAATCAATCAATCAATCAATCAATCAATCAATCAATCAATCAATCAATCAATCAATCAATCAATCAATCAATCAATCAAAAGTTCATTTTCACTTAGTAAAAACGAAAGAAGCGGCGTAAGCAATGCGCGGGATACAGGAGCATTTCCTCCTCCAATCAGAATACGGCCACCGCGACAGGGGTTCGAACCCTTGACCTCGTGCTAAGCGGCGGAACTCCATTTATGAACAGAACCAACGCAGCGCGCGCAGGAACAGTGAAATGCATAAAAATAAAGCAGTACATAATGGAACAGCAAGGCACAATTCCCGCTGTTTCCGCGATCAGTCGCAACTATAGTCTAAAAAGGACACCGCATACACCCATAGATGACTGGACAAGTCTGAGGAACTGCGTAGAAAAAAGTTCAGCCGAATGGTTGGGATCAGGTGCGCAGACTTTGACAGAGTCGCACCTCTGGCTCGAACATACGGCTTTGAGTGGTGGAAACTCATTTCCTGCGTCATAACTGCGGTGTAGTAGTTGAAAGAGATTACGAAAGAAAAAAAGAATCAGCAGGCTGCAGGGGATTCCGAGTTCATGTTCTGCAGAGACGCAAAACGAACACCGCCATTTTCTAAAGGCCACCTGTTTTTAAATGTTCTTTTTTTTTTTACGAGACCATTTTAGAGGTGATGTTGGCGCTTTTAGGTGGCACTGTGGGAAGGCCCGCTCACCAGCGGCGTGCTCACAGTCCAAAGAGGATTGGTGCAACGCGCTCTCAAAGTGGCCAGACTCAGCGGTGCTCTGGAACAGGGGCGCCGGCCACTCAAGACGACGGAGACTTCAGTAAAACATGAAGACCTCTGTCACCCGCTGAAAGCTGTAAGTAGAGCAATAAAGCTTTCCCTTCCTTCCTTAGGTGGCACCGGTTACTACTTGTCACGTGGCAAAGAAATTCGCAGGTATTTCGAACAAAAAATAAAAGGCATTGCATACTTTATTAAGTTTTTGGGATTTCATTTCGTGCCACAACCACGGTGTTACTATTAGGCACGTCGTGGGGGGGGGGGGGCACTGCGTAATAATTTTGACCACCTGGATTTCTCTGACGTGCACCCAATGCACGGTACACGAGCGTTTATTATTATTATTATTATTATTATTATTATTATTATTATTATTATTATTATTATTATTATTATTATTATTATTATTATTTCTTTTGCATTACGTTCCCGTCAAAGTGCGGCCGCCGCGATAGAACCCGAGACGTCGTGTTCAGCAGCCTAGTTGTCATAGCTACTAAACTGTCGCTGCCGATGGCACTGAATACAGTCGGAGTGCCCGAGCACGTGCGAAGTTCCACGCACGGGTGCGGGAAACCAAAGAGGATAGTCAGATAGGAAGCCGCCTAAGATTAACATGTACGGCTTGAAAAAAAAAGAAAGAGAAAAAGAACAAGTGCTCGCAATTGCCCCAGAACATAGAAAAGATAGAGATTTATGCAGACGAGCGGACGTACACAATTACGGATACATTCAGAACACACTACGTAACTACTTATTCAAACACGACACAATTTCGCGGGAATATGGTGGATTGAAAATGTCAGTCGTGGAAAAAAGAAGGGAGACGGTCCTAAGGGGACTTGTGTGCCAAAAACCGGGCGCCTTGTCGAAGCATTGGCTCCAGCGACATATATTTATTTGTTTATTTATTCATTATTTTTTATTGAAATGAATAAAAAATGAACGTATTTCAATGAATGAATAAATACATAAATGTCGCGGTAGCCAACGTTCTGACAAGGGAACTTGTTTTGTTACTCAAGTTCCCTCGAAGCGATAGCTCCAGCGCCATTCGTTGTTGGCTAATACATAAAATACGAGTACGTACACCTGGCCACAAAAGTTTACGGACCACGGGATCCCAGAAAACGGTCAGTTCGCGAGAAACCTGTAGTAGTAGCCAGTAAAACTGCAGACGACATTGTTTTTAGCATATTTTAGTCGAGGCCCGAAATGCAAATGCCAGGTTGCGCTGTGAGGCTGCGCAGACATTAAGCTTTTTCTCAGATTTCGTGGTCCGTAATATTTCGTGGCCGGGCGCACATAAGGTCTAACAAAGCTCACGCCTTCGAGATTAGGCGGGGCCCACGCCATAGAGTTTCTCACCATAACACCTAGAGGGAAATCTGGCGCCACCGTCTATGGGATTTTCCTATAGGGGCGCTGTGCCGTCATGGGAATGACGGTACATGTGTCTGCGAGACTTGTGTTGGCTGGTGTTGTACGAGGCTTCGTCTAAAACGTAGGTATGGCTACACAAATAACGCATTATGAAAGTAAAATCTACATAAAAGGTGCCCATAATACATCTTTCAATGTTATTTTGATCACCTACAATGCAGAATCAAGTGAAGAAAAAACACAAACAGACGACAAACTGTTTAAAGCGAGCGCGAATCTTGTCTGTCCTCCAACTTTAGCGGTCCGCTGGTACTTTTTAGGTTCCGCATAGTTGTGCATCCAATAACAAGTCCTCATAATTAAACAAAAAGCTTTTTTCGTGTAATAATAAAGCTAAAACAGCTTTTTACGTGCTGCTTCAGTAGGAAGTGAATCATTGTAACAGACGGAACGGTGCTTGCCAGGCGCGTCTTCAAGGTGTCCTGTGGCTCTCCGAGAACGATGCCAATCCGAAGTCACAATATACCGCCATTCCCATGCATTCTACAGCGCAGCAGCGCCAGATTTCCCTCTAGGTAATATAGTGAGAAACTATGGCTCGCGCCGCTGTGACAATATCGGTAGCTAGACTCTGGGATTTACGTTATATCCTCTATCTATACCGGATGCACGCGTTGTGGGCTTATGGGCTATTTCGAGACATGTTAATACGCAAAATGGCTCCGCCATGATTGCTTCGGTTATTTGGGCTACTCATTCATAACCCGTTTAGCCAAAGTTACATTCCACCACGGAGTTTATCATAATCAATCGATCCAAAGTGACATTCCACCACGCAGCCAGTTATCCAATTGCGCCAAAGTGAAATTCCACCGCAATGTTTGTTGGGACCAATTTAGCCAAAGCAAAAATACCACGAACGAGCTCGTTATAACCGCTTCTGCCAGGAAGGAATTCCGCCACAGAGTTTGTTGTACCCAATTCAGTCCAACCGAATTCCATCACAATGTTTGTTGCGAACTATTGAGCCAAAGCTGAAGTTGCACCACAGAGTTTTGAGAAACGACGTGTATCACTCGGTGCCAGAGTGGCAGCAATAATATAACCATTGGAGAGCCGTTCGTGCTGTGGCATCAGCAGTAACATCATTGCAATGCCGCAACGACTGGGGATTTCCTTAAATAAGACGTCTGAGGGACTTCAATGGGGCAACGCTAAACCTTGCTCTTGCATTCAGTGTTTAACCATCCGGGAAAAACTGCGCATTTTTTTTCTGCTATTCCATTGCTAATTAAGTTATAGAGGCACTTAAGCCTACCTACGTGCATTGAACGCGACAGCAATAGGACTATTCGGCGCGATACTTTTCACTTGGTCACGTGCTCGATTTGGGCAAAGTCAATATTGACGGTGGCCACCGAAATTTCGGGGGCGGGTCAATTCACTTTTGGGAGTGAGCCGGGCCGCTTTTGAACGAGGGTCAACTCAATTTTCGAATTGGGCAAAGTCATTTTTTGGGGGGAGTAAGCCGCCCAAATTTTGGCTGTGGGCCAAGTCAACTTTGGGAGTGGGCCAGGTCGGTTTCGAACGTGGGTCAACTCAGTTTTCTAATTGGGTAAAGTCAGCTTCTTTTTTTGGGGGGTGGGCGAAGGAAATTTTAGTACTGGGGCAGGTCGGTGTTATACGCGGGCAATTTTCGAATTAGGCAAAGTAAATTTTTTGGTGGGGGAGGGGGGGGACACGGCGTCCGTCCGACGCTGTTCAGCGTGGGATTTTCACAGTGCGAACCGCAGCAGGTCCAGCGCCGGGAAAGTGACGTCATCACTTGGTCACGTGGATTGCGGTACCATCTGGTGCTAACACCGGACGCTGGATTTTCCGCTCCACGGGGCACACAATGCTTCCGAAAGTAAAAAAAAAAAGAAAAACGAGAACGTGTATCACGGCAGTATGTATACAGTCGTGCCAACGACAAACTGAAAATTTTAAGCAAGGGAACGATTGAACGAAGACGATAAAAAGCTTCGATCAGAGCGCTCATAAGCGCAGTCGAAGTCTTGCAAGGAGAAGGGTAGAAATGCGGCCTTGTTGGTACGACGTACTGCAAGGGAGAAACAGAGCCGTACTAATACCCCTGTCACACAGGAAGATTTAACGTCATTCGAATCGAATGGCATTCGATGCATCTAATGGAATTCGGTGTCTCGCGGTGCTACACAGCAAAATGTAATGGCATTCGCAAATGAGAGCAATGACGATCTGGAACAAGATTTGTGAAATTCAAAGACATTTTGTGCTTATTAAACGCGTTTAAGAACTTTTGCGAGTACGTTTAAAACGGACGAAAACATTTCGACGTCAATTATTCACAACTAAAAGCACTTCGATCAACACATCCGATGCGCCGAACGCCGCGACAGACTCCCGATGCAAATAGCGCTAGAGCACCGCCCGTGGTGAAAATATCGTCGCGGCAAAAATATTTTTTTTTTCGCATTGCGTGTCGCTGTTCTCTATCTGGGGCGAAATCGAATGCGAATCAGTTCCCCTAACTCATTGGATGGCAAATGTCGTTCCATTCGAATGACATTAAGTTTCCCCGTGTAAATCCCGATTAGGGGGATTATATGCGAATGCCATTCGATTCGAATGACACTAAATCTTCCCGTGTGACAGGGGTACAACATGCTTTTGCAAGGAAGTCTCGGGTCGAGAATCTAAACGCCCTTTCTACGCACCGACGCGACGTACTGCAGATACGGGTTGTCTCGCACTCGAGACGGTACATCGCACGATGTATCTTCACGTGTGCGATAAGAAAGTGCAAACGATGACGCAGCCACTCACGGGTGCATTGCGTATCTCGAGAAGTTTTTTTTTTCTTTATCTTTCCAGGAGTACGAAAAGGCAATGCTTCCGTAGCCTTGTCGCTGAACACGGCTCTTACAAATGCGAATTTGGATATGTCAGAGATTGCTTAAATACAAATTTTCTTTACAGCTTCGTCTTCTAGAAACTTGCCCTTTACTCTATATGAGGTCTATACACTTTCTTAAGACGTGCAGTACGTCGTTAGCATGTCCGTTTCGATTTGTTCAGTTTGGTGCGTAAATATGCTGAGGAGTTTGAAACAAATTTATAGATTAGTCGATGAGTAGATCATTCCTTCATTCATTCATTCATAGGCTAGTTCTACAGATGTTTATCAATGAAGCAAGCCTCACTTAGAGCATAACATAACGGGATCATTACGCCGCGTTTGCTGCTCGCATCTGGGTCCGCATTCACAAAGCTTTTCTTTCGTACGTGCTCCTTGCCATTGGCAAGCCGCCTCAGCCAACGATACGTCCAGCATCAAGATTGGCTGAAAATTCCCTTTACGAACACAACTATAGCGTAAGAATACGGGTCTCGAACTGTATAAAAGTGGACCAAATTATTGCGCCCAATTTGCGCGGACATTGTACAGCTTCCTCGGGTCGTTAAGCGCAAGAATTCTGGGCAACCTTCTTTTTTTTCTCGATCTAATAGCATGGTAATTGGTTATTTACTTGATTGGATTTTCGTTTGCTCATTGGGTGACCTGCAGATGGTTTTTAATGCCCCAGAGCAACGTAGCAGGTGTGAGAGATGCCATGGTGTAGAGTTGCAAACTAATTTTGACAATCTGAAGTTTCTTAACATGCACACAATGCCCGCTACAGGAGCGTACTTGTGCATTGTGCCGGCATCTGAACGCGGCCCGCTGCTGACGGGAGCCGAACCCGCGACCTTGTGCTCGCCGATATAGAGCGCTATGCCTACTGAGTCACGACGATGGGTGGGAATCCGTAATCTTTTCTTTTTAATTTCAATTAATGAATATAGCAAAGCAGCAAGGCCCATGAACCATGAAAAAAAAAAAGAACGCGCAGAAACCATCAACGATTGCTGTCAGTGTAAGTGAGTAGAACGAACGAACAAACAAACAAACAAACGAACGAACGAACGAACGAGCGAGCGAGCGAACGAACGAACGAACGAACGAACGAACGAACGAACGAACGAACGAACGAACGAACGAACGAACGAACGAACGAACGAAACAACGAACGAACGAACGAAACAACGAACGAACGAACGAACGAACGAACGAACGAACGAACGAACGAAACAACGAACGAACGAAACAACGAACGAACGAACGAACGAACGAACGAACGAACGAACGAACGAACGAACGAACGAAACAACGAACGGTTTTCCACCGAAATTGACATCCGACCAACCAAGAAAACGGGTGGTAGAGGCAAAGAAAGCTACTCGTCTTAAAAAAAAAAAAAATAAAAGGAATGTCGAGAACCTCGAAACGCTTCATGCGCGACAAAGATCAGGTTTTTAACGCCGAGCAATTGCCAATAACCGCACAATGTTGGACGCCCCCTATATGACAAACTGCCGAAACACTCGGCGTGACTCCAGCTGGGTTTCTCAGGCTCCAGGGCAATTAATGCGGGCTACTACGAACACCGAACTTCCCCCGCTTGGTTGTGTTTACAACGACGCCGAGGACCGCAACTTGACTGTGCTGCAGGTGCATACACGCGGCTGTGGTTTCGCAAGCAAAAAGAAAAAAAAAACTTACGCGATTCGTGCGTCTGTCTCGCTTTCGCGGAATAATTCTTTGTTCACTCTCGTCACGCTTCGCAGCCTAACTTGGATAGCGCGGGAAGCAGAGAGAGGTGTCGGTGACGTAAGCGTAATCAGTGTTGCCCAAGCTCACCTTTCCCCCTCCTATCTCCATCGACGGCCTCCGCGACAGAGCGTATTAGTTGTCGCATAGGGGGGGAATTCTTGTTTGGGGAAAAAACGAACTGTAAACTTGGCACCAAACAACGTCGAACAAGCGTCGCTACAGCCGTGCCTCGTGCAGCAATACAAAAATAAAGGGGGGGGGGGAGAGGGAGGACGTTATGAACGAAACCGCGGTTGAGCAACAATAAATTAGCGTCGGTGAGTGTACGCGCCAAACTGCCCGCGCCTGATGTGCGAGTGCCCGACACACACGCGCACGCGCACTTAGGCTCACCCAACACACCAACACACCAGCGCGCGCGCGCACACACACACACACACGCACGCACACACACACAGGCACGGACGCACACGCCGACGCACAGGTGTATACCCGAGTGCAAACAAACGCACACATTCAAAAGCGCAGGCGCCCAAGAACACACGCACAAACGCAGCCACAAACGCCTCGAGCGGGTGCGCACAAACACAAACACGCGCAGTCACACATCACTGCTTCGTCACCGTTGAGGCGTTGACTAACCTATACTCGTTACGCGATATGTTGATCGGCGTCCCGGAGCGAAGCTCAAGTGAGGAGCGCCAAAATGCCCCGAAGGAAAGATTCTTATCCTCAGTTTCTTCATTCGCGCAGTCGTAGGTGGCTCGGACGTTGTACGAAGGCTTTGGTAACGGGGGAATTCTCCGGGCCGTGTTGGCAAGCGTCCCAGGCGTTAACTGTACCGCGTTATGCTAAACGTACGATGCAAACGGGTGGTTATTTTCTGCCACATGAATGCGCGGATTGATAATGCCCTAACGCGCTTATTATTCCGGACGCAAAATGTCACGCCACCTGGCCTCACCGATATCCTATGACGTCACAAGTGGGTTCTTTTGCCCTCCGCGTTTCCAAGAGGCCGCAAGATAAAGAAAAAAAAAACTATCACGGAGCTTGTTGGAGATGCCAGTTATATTAAAGTACATGCTAATGTTGGAGGCAAAGGTGATGTGTAGTTTCCAATGATCGATGTGTTACACTGCTACCTTAGAGACGTCACACAGCACTCACTCATGGAGATGTTCATTAGGAGCTTAGCATTGGAACTTTTAACCAAGTCAAACACCAGTACGTTACGTTATTAACAGCTTAGTATTGGAACTTTTAACCAAGTCTACACCCTTTGGGGTGTATGTCTGCCACATAGCAATAATCGTCATATGCCTTGCTAGCGTTTCTTTTCTTGAAAACGTCGTGCCCGCTACTTTCCCGTCGGGAATGCTATGTCATGCTGATAACGCGCATGCCGTTCGTTACTGGGAAGTACCGGGCTCGCAGCGTTAAAGAAATGCGGACAAGACAGATGACGTTTATTGTTGTGTGGCAAGATACGGACCTAAAGGGTGTAATTTTGTTTTAGAGTGTACACAATTGTAAACTTTTTTCTAAGCAAGCACTCGCATATTTCGAATTAAGGGCAAATCAAGAGAACAGTCCTCAACTAACGTAAAACGAGTCTATAGGGGTGGCGATTTATGCGATATAGGTAGTTTTAGGCCTATATCTAGATAGAAGAAAAGAATTCGACAGCGTTCACTATATCACACTTTTAGTCAAGCTTGAGCAGTATGGAATATGTGGTCATGCGAGCAAGTTCTTTTCATCCTATCACCGGCATCGGTCTGAGAATGTGAGCCTTTAACTGTTCGTGACCCCCCCCCCCCCCCCCCAAATTAAATTTTTTCCCAAACGCGGTGTCCCACAAGGTAGCATTCCTGGGCCCCTGCTATTTGTTGTTTATGTGAACGATAATTCTTTTTCTTTACAGTGCCGGAAACGTCAAATGAATCAGACGCGCAGACGACACCGCATTCTTTCAGTGGCACCAAATCCGGACGTTGTCGTTAATATCGCAGGCGTGCTGTTGCAGAATATTTCTTGACTGTCGCCGAGGAGACTACCCGAGAATCGATTCCATGAAAACGCGATCCACCATCTTGCGCGCTAGGCGTAAGGTCCTAAACCTCTAATAAGCATGTTGTATTTAAAGGACGAGCAAATTATGTTTTTGAGTAAGGTCAGAACAATGGGAGTAATATTTTCAGAAACATTACGTTGGAACGAACACACCGCGCTGACATGCAGTAAGGTAAACAGAATCGTGCAAATATTACACAGACACCGACATGACTTGTTCGCTATAGTGAAACGCGCTGTGCATAATTCAGTTCTCCTATATGTACAATAAATTAATGTCACTTAGACTGGGCGAGCACTCGAAACCGAGGCATCAATAAATTGAAGCTATGCCAGAAATGCGCGATTCCTCCTATGGCAAATATTTCCTCTATAGAGGACCCGCTTCCAAAATATTTTTCTTTCAAAAAACAAAATAATGTCAGCCAAATTTGTTTTCTCATTTCGCATGGCGTGTACGAACAGATTCACATTGGTAAAAGGAAATAATAGCTACGTGAGCTTGCTTAACCTCAACTGTCGCGCACGCCAGCATAATGCGAAAAATGGAGACCTTCGGTTAGAACGATTTTGTGGTGCAAATTGAGGACGACATAGTATCAAACCGCATGGCTTTTGCGTAAAACACCCTGGCTTATATTGAAGTGAACCCGGAAACTACATCTGCGCTTTCCTTTTTCATTCATCTCTTATATCACAAGAAAGCCGCGGATGATTTCTTTCTTCCTGCTCTTGTATTCGCAAATCGACTGATCATGATATGCCTAATATTCTTTGTCAGCTTCCAGTTTTTACTGTACGAGTTTTCCCTTTCTTTGTTGTTTCGTTCTTTTTTTTTTTTGTCTGCACATCAGTTTCTCGCCTTTGTATTCTCTTTGCAACTCAGGCTTTTGTACATTTGTAGCTAAACCTTTTTTCCCGGATGTACGTTTTGTTGCCGAATTTATTACATGGCTTTACATCTTTTCTAACTTCTTGTGTTCTTCTTGCAATGCTTACATTTATTGCAAGTCACCTTGCCCGTGCACCAGTGCTGCTCACTGCCGAATTTCACCTTCGGGGACCGGGCTTAGTCAAGCTACAGTTTATGCAGCTCTTTTCACGTTACCCCCTTTCTCTTCTTGCGATCAATAAAATTGTGATTGATTGATTGATTGATTGATTGATTGATTGATTGATTGATTGATCGATTGATTGATCGATCGATCGATCGATTGATTGTCACTCGGGATTGGTAAATTGCACTTCTGGTTCTGGTATTCCAGAAACGTCAGTCTCACCCAGTGTTGCCGACTTGCAAAGGCAGTTTTCCCCTAACTTGTATAAAAAAGTTCCCCATGTTTTTGTAAGATACACTTGTTTAGTTTGTCAACGTGGTTTTTGTAGAGATATACTAATTGTTATGCAAAGAGATTGTAAATTTAGTTTCGATTTATGTGCAAGCGCGTTTCATAAATTTAAATAACGAAGTCGCCGCGTTCAAGCTGATGTGCTGTTGCAATTTAGGCCGTGCTAACCAGAATTCCCCCTGCTAACAACACAGCTTCCTGCTTGAAACTGCGCTGTCAGAACAAGACGTCAGCACGTTTACACATCTCTCCACGTGGAAAACAAACTTGAACAGCAAAATGCCCAGACTGACACGGAACCTTGTTTGAATTGTAAGGAAGCTAGCATATATCACCAGTACCAAATTAGAATGCGCGTCTACAATTTGGAATCTGCATCAAAAGTACCTGATTGACACTTTAGAAGCTACTAAAAATCGTGCCTCTCGTTTTACCTTATCGAATTATGACAACACTATCAGCGTTACTAACTTTAAATTTTCTATTGGTTTTCTATCAAGACGCATAATTTCGCAACTCTGCCTATTCCACAAATTGTACTATAACTTTCCTGACCTTCGTTCCTAGCTTTTATTTCCACCTGTGCGCTCATCACATCGTCTATTCAATTCTTTAAGTATCCAACGCCTTCGTGGTTCTACAAACGCTTTCAACAAATCCTTCCTTCCCGTTGCAATAGAACAATAGAACTCGCTCCCGGAATTCGTTGTTGTAGAGTGAAACCCTTCGAAATTTCGAGAGTTACTAACCACCCATATTTTCAACTAATCATGCAAAACCCTGTGTTTTTTTTTCACGCGTATTTTTAGTGTCTTTTGAGTTGTTGTTGCTTTGTACATGGCCATTCCTTTGATATTGTATTATTGTTATTGTAGGAAAAAACGAAATCAGGAAAGGAACAATTTATGGTAACTCAAAGGGAAGCTCATTGCTTTTCGAAGCGAGACCGGGAAGCAATTACAAACACGTAATTACAAAGCGAGATACAAGAAGGAAGAAGCATGTGCTTGCTGCGGTAAAGCTAGGAAAACGATGGAGCATGTTTTATTAGAATGTGAGGACTTTTTCTCAGCAGTCGATTTAGGCACCACAGGCCTCCTTGAAGCCCTTGGGTTCAGCGAGAGCAGGGGAAAAGTAAACATGTCCTCAATAGAGATTAATAAGAGACGACTGGAAGATTGGTGGAAGAAAATTAGGGAAACGACAAAAAACAGAGACGTACAAAAGCAAAGTTCACATATCTAAGGGGTCAGAAAATTACGTTATGGGATTTCATCGTGTTCTTTTTTTTTCTTTTTTTCTTTTTTTTCTTCTTTAACCTAGGTAGCATATCAGGCAGTATAATAGAAAGAGCTTGGTAGCGCAATCCAGCGCCCCGGTCCAAAGGGGACGCTCATAACATCCATCCATCCATCCATCCATCCATCCATCCATCCATCCATCCATCCATCCAACGCTGCTCCCAGGTTCGCGTGGTTAACACGAGCTGAACTTCTTGTCAGAGTCGGTTTGTGTCCGTAAGACTGGCTGTGTGCGTTCCTGCATGTTTAATAATCCTTACTTTCGATATGCGCGATAACTTCGAAAAAAAAAAGTTCATATCCCACACACTGGGGGCTATCTACGTCATGCGAAACATTTAGCTAGCAGCTACACGGTGATCTAGTATTGCTTTGGGTTCCCGCAACACGATACATAGTGGACCAACATATTTCTGTGAATTGAGTATAGTTGTGTGTGTGGGGGGGGGGGGCGACGAGCGTACGTGTGTGTGTGACGACAGCAGCATGAGGACAACCGTGTTGTAGACAATCGCATGACGGCAACGGCCCGAACGCAAGACTACCACACTGCGGTTCGTGGTTTCTACATTAGTAGCGGACGAGCGTAAGTGAGAGAAACGCGAATCGCGAAGTCATCATCGACTATGTGTCATACTATCTTACGTACACATGGCTATTTAATTTGGTGCGCGTTAAAACAACGATGACACTTTTACTTCGGCGAAAAATTTCTAAAAAAATTCAGTGCCCTTCTACTCTGTGAAGAAGGATGACCAGCGAAGCTGTGAATGTGGTGTTCTAAAGGTCGAACTGGGACCTCCGCCGTGGGACGGCCCGGTATTGCACTATCTTCGGGATCGACCCACGTATGGGGAGCGCTTAACACCTGCCGCACCACCACCGCGGGTCGGCCCGGGTTTGCATTGTCTCCGGGATCGGCCCGCGTATGAAAAATTGTTGGTTTATGTGCACGGAGACGAGATCTGCGAGAACCTAGTCATAAACAGCTTCGCTGTAAAATGATTCATTTGGGCTACCATGAAGTCAGTAGAACGTCGCAGTTCCTATGCAGCGTAAACTGCTAAAAGGAAAGTACTGGACAAAGCAGGCCGGTCTTGGAAATTTGCCATAGTGCCTCAGAGAGCTAGCTCGCTTTGGTACGAGAGAAGCTTGCCTGGGGTCACGGCCTAATCATGGCCTTATGGCAATAAAGAAAAAAAATGGGGTGGCCTAATGGTTAGAGCAGCCGGCTGCTCTGCTGGACGGCAAATGTTCGATTCCCACATAGGCCTCACAGTATTGAATTTTACAGCGAAGCTGTACGTATATGGGGCCTAGCCGATTCGTCCGTCCGTACGACCGCCAGTCAGTCGCCTGTACGCCGAAAACTTCTCCGACACAACCCCATGCGCACGCGCGAAAAAAGAAAAAAAAATAGAAAGAGGGGGGGGGCGCTATTGGCTGCGCCAGTGGTGACGTCGTTGTTCTCCTTCGCAGCCGAGCGCGCGCGCAGCAGTTTCTCTCCGGCTCCGAAATGGGTAGGCCACGCGTCATGCGCATTCCCGAGGAGCAGGCAGCTTTCGATGAGCAACGCCGCGAGCAGAACCGGGAACGAGCTCGTCTACGCCGTACCGATGCTGCAGCCCGGGTACAAGAACAGGCTCGTGCAGCCGAGCGCAGGCAGCAACTGCGTACCGAGGATCCGGCCGCCTATACCAAGCCGTCGTTTGACGAACCGTCGGGATTAACCCAGTGATAAACACTGGGGCCGCACGTTTCAGCTTCGCTGGTTAACCATCTGAACGGAGTGCTTCGGCGGCGACTTTTCATTAAAGCAAGGCGAGACAGGAACCTACCTACCTACCACAATGTGCCAAAATGAGGCAAAGAAGGATTTGCATTAAAAAAGACACGCTATCAGCTTGAGGCGCAGGCGCATTTGCGTCAACGCAAATTACGGGGAAATGAAACAGGCTTTTATCAATAGAAAGTCACGCGATAGAAACCCGGAAGCGTGCGATGTTCGTGTTTTATCACCGCCGATACACCAGGTAAAAGAAATATGTTTATTCAGCAGAAGAACCAGGAAGAACTTTCTTTTCCTTTTGGATTACCACGCAGTTTTCTTCTGATGCCCGACTGCTTGCTGGTTCTTATATCTGACCCTGAGAAATGATGATGTGCTTGTTTGCACACTATAAATGTTGCGTGGCTGTCTCTGCCTTTAATTTTTGTGTTCCGAGCACGCGAGTTCGCCTTTGTTTGTTTGTTGGGAAATGTTAAATTCCTTATCTCGGCCAGGCCTGCGTCGGCTCAATTTGGGAGTTACTGCGTTTCGACAGGAATGCCCGCGTATTTGAATCTCCTTTCCTGGCCAAATATTATGGAAACCTAGTAGAAAGACCTCTGTAAATCGTACAGAAACGAACTGCGGCGCAATAAAAGACTACAATTTTTTTTCTTGCTGGACAGTTACTTGAAGAATTATTCGCAAATGGCAATAAATAATTCATACAGTGCTCCTTTTTTTTTTCGCTTGTGCGTGTGTATTTAGGCCAGTGGGGATGCTCGAGTTCGTAAATGCATGACGCTTCTAAAATTTCGTTATAACAGCAGCTTGGGCTCGTTGGTTTTCCATCCTGAGAATTCAGACGCCATGAAGTGCTGGAAAAACACAAAGAACCAGCTGGTTCGGGAGATTATTGAGGCTGCCGAGAATGGCAGACTTCGTCACCAGTGTGTTAGCACGCCGTCCTTGTTGCTAAAAATATATATATATATAAGAACTTGAGCTTTTGCACTTGCAATCATTTTCTTGAGCTTGCCGAAGGGCGTGTGTCACGCGATGTGCAAATACGTGTCCGTGAAACGTGCGATTCCTGTGGGCATATGTATGAGAAGCCGTGTTTCTTTCACATAAGCATTGTTGAAAGTAATCCCCCATCCCCAGTGTAGGGTAGCAAACCGGAGACTCATATCTGGTTAACCTCCCTGCCTTTCCTCTTCATTCTCTCTCTCTCTCTCTCAGTGCTCGTGGTGTCGTCTGCTCGTACGTACGTCGCTTGTCTTCGTCTAAGTGCACTGTTAGCAGCAGGGTTCTAAAAAATCTGTTTGTTCCTTTTTTTTCCGCCTTCTTCTAACTTCGTGGCAACTCATGTTTTGCGCACTTCTTACCTTTACCAGCAAGATCTTTCTACGGCTCACATAAACTGGGCGAGGGGTTGTGTGCTCGCCACTTGCTTGTCTGTGTGTGTGCTACTCTCCCCTTCTTTTTCTCCCTCTCAGTTTAATTCTTTTGTCAGTGCACGCCCATACTGATAACATTTCATCGTTTTGCTTCTTCTTGTGTTGCTCTTCCTGGCTTTTTTTTTTTTTTTGCTTCTGTGCTTCGATATTTTCCACCTGAGGTATTTGAATGTTCAGCCTAAGCGGGCAGAGAAGAGAGAGGTCGGCAGTAGCTAAGAGGCTTATCGTACTACGCTATTTAGCTAATAAGAAACACCAGCTATTGCTAGTTATTACATTGTGGGGCATGTTAGCAGTGTTAAGTAAAAAAAAAAAGTCAGTTTCACCGGAAGGGCGAAGTACCGACTGTGGCAGAAAGGTTTAGCACGGCGCCTGAATTTATCGGACGCTGTTCTAACTACATGCATGTGCGCCAAAATTTATGGCACCCTTAGAAGCTCCACCACGTCGTGTGGAGTGTGTAGTTACATTGCACAGACGCTACTACGCTGCCTCTAAACGACTCGCGACCCGCCGTGGTTGCTCAGTGGCTATGGTGTTAGGCTGCTGAGCATGAGGTCGCGGGATCGAATCCCGGCCACGGCGGCCTCATTTCGATGGGGGCGAAATGCGAAAACACCCGTGTACTTAGATTTAGGTGCACGTTAAAGAACCCCAGGTGGTCAAAATTTCCGGAGTCCTCCACTACGGCGTACCTCATAATCAGAAAGTGGTTTTGGCACGTAAAGCCCCATAATTAAGAAAAAAAAGAGTCGCGCCAGTAAAAATGACGTTACTTTCAGGTTCGAACACTCATGTTGCATCACACTCTGAACGCGTAGTAGTTTGATAAGATTTAAGATTAAAAGGCACGTTCCGGGAACGCTGCGTTTCGCGGCATTTGTTTGTGGGCTGCCACTTTGTCGGAATTCTGACCAATCATTCGGCGAATAACGCTAGACCTGGTCTGAGCAACTTTCGCGATTGAATAGTGTAGCAATAATATACCGGCACATGACGGCGCGGTTAAAACCGTGCAGCATGCATATACCTAAACGCGCGTTAGTGAGTGAGGACTGGGACGCTACTTTGAAAACGCGCCGTGTATACAGAGCTTCGTATGCGTTATCGTCCTGGCAGAATCATGCCGCGAGTGTGACTCAAGTGTTCGTATCGCCTCTCGTTGAAATAAACTTTTTTTCTAACCGCGCGGAGCCCCACGGCGACGATGACGGTTGAAATTCGCTTGGGGTGCCCATATAATTGCGCAATAGAAACAAAGGGAAAAAAAAAAAACAGACAATATGCGAAGTCCACAGGTGCGGGCGCTGGCGCCCAACGGGCCTCGGTGTGCACAAGAGAAGCGTTCCCTGCGTGAAAGCCTCACATTCGCGGCACTACATGAGAACACGCCAACCGGGATTCACGACACTGCATCTGTGAAAGTTGATTTTATCAACAATTTTACATATTGCTGTTTACGTAGTCACTTCTTTTTTTTTACGTCTTGGTTGCTTTTTGTAACACAGAACCTCTAACTATATTATTAATCATGTTTATACATATAGAGCTATAACCCGTAGCTTTTGCAAGTTCTTTTCTTATACGTTATTCAGGGAAACACTTGTAATTGCTCAATTTCTCTGCACGAGGACGAAGAAAGAGGAGCACCTTTCTCTGCGGCTGAGACGTAGACCCTCGGTTAGGGTAACGGCCACAATAAAAACAGCGAATAATAGGCGAGTATGGTCGAGAATGGGTAGTCTCGTGTTCTTATTTTTTTTTTTTTTGTAGTAGTAGTCTGTGAATGCCCGAAAGTTCGTATTAGATTTGATGATTGACTATTACGAAATTTTCAATTTCCTTCCGTTCGAGTATAAGGGAGAACAACGCGTATATGATATGACTGTCGAGGGAGAGAGGTCTTTGCAAATGAGGACTGCTCGGAATGATTTATGCTGCATCAGAACCGCGGCTATTGGGGCAAGACACTAGCTTCTGAGTGAACACACGGGACAGATAACTTCTTTTCAGTTAAATAAGGATGCCCCAGTTTGAGCTTGGTTAAAACACGTTGGCGGGCTAGTTGGTTAGAATCCATGGTAGTGGGTATAAGCGCGACTGGAATCTTTGTGACCATTGTAGTACATCTTTTTTTCCCTTGCCTTGCACACGTGTTCGGTTCAACGAAATGCACCACTCAATGTTCTCTTTTGCTGTTACGTTTGTTTCCGCTCGCACGGTATATATTTATCGTTGCGTGCGAAAATAAAATCTATAGTTGAAAGTGAAGCGCTGTGTCTGTGTATCTGTTTCTTTCTTCGTCCTCGCCCAGTCGCGCTTATACACACCACCCCAGTTTGAGGCTGCCTGTACGGGGTGCTGTTACTTTTTTAGACGTTACAGAATTAAAGAAAAAAATCGCCCGTAGGTGGTAGCGCAATTCTTTGAGCTACAGATCACCCGAGGAGGCGTGCATTACTTGCCCGAGAAATCAACATGAGTAACCAAGTAACTTTACAAAAAAAAAAAAAAACATATCTCTAAGTACGTCTTCAGTGAATTGGTTTGCGGCACACATTTTAAGCTACGAATTGCGATCGGCGAGTTTACAAGGCAGATCCTCTTGAAACGAATCATGAGAATAATGGCACCGGTTTCGATATACGGGCCATAAACTTGCGGTAAAAGTTGCATTACAGTTCCACTCACTTTATACAGCGAAGCTGTTCATGCTGACCCCGTGCCGCCGTTGTAGGAGAGAGAGAGAGAAAAAAAACTTTTATTTCTACGCCAGCGTCCGGCGCTCAACCCTGGTCGGTCAGCTACCAGTCCTCACCCAACACGTCTCTGACGTGCTGGATAAGCACCGGCAGGAGAATGTTAGTTGCATGGGGTGGTGGAGTGAGCCAGTCCGTCCACGACCGTGGTTTGATGTTAGTGGGAATGTTAGAGAGGGCTGACTGCAGTTTGGGTTGAGTGTGAGGGCAATGCCATAGACAATGCTCTAGGGACGGATATTCCATGCAGTTCGGGCATTTCGGTGGCCCAGGTAGGCCTTGAATATAGTGACGGAAAAGAGGAGTCACTACTGAGTTTGTTTGAAGTGTTCGGCGAATAGCGCTGTCTTCTCGCGAGAGGTTAGCAGGAGGAGTAACAAAGGCGACGGCATTGGCGCGAAGTTGCTTTAAAAGTGATGTGCGCTCCTTGTGCAAAGCCTTTCTGTGTTCCCTTGGGTTAAATTCGGGTGGCCATAGGCACGGGGGACCCGGAAAACTAACTACGCGGGTGAGCTCATGAGCTCGGGAGTTCCCCCCCATGCCTTGGTGCCCAGGTATCCACTGCAAGGTAACACAGAGCGAAGGGTGTGCATCCAAGTGACCTTGAAGTAGGCTGTGTGTATGCAGGTAGCAAGTTGTCGCGAAACATGCGGCATGCATCTTGGCTATCGGTGCGTAGTTCTCTAAAACTCATCATTAGCAATGGCTCGAGCGTCGTCGTCTTCTTCCACAGCTGGCTCCGTTGCTGCTCGTCATATATCAGTGTAGAATTTCACTTCTGTCGTCGTAACGGGGTAGCCGCGCTTACGGGGGTACGACGAGCCATTGCTTAAGGGGGTACGAGCTGTTCATTGTCTTACGTGACGGATGAATTCAATTTCTTGAAGCAAGTCAAGTTTGAAGAATCGCAAGCGGCAAACGCCTGGCGGATGCTGCTAACGACGCCACCGAGCAAACTCGAGACATCGAACGCAGGCGACAACGGCGGACTGCGGGCGTATATACCGTCACTGAGGCCGTTCTCTCCGTCGCAGCCGAACGTGCGTGTAACCTCGTTAAGAAACGCAAAGTCGTCAATCGTCATAGCGATTCCAGCGCACCGCATCTCCAGTGGCAGGCTTTGCGCCCAATTTACACGGAGCTTTGGTTTATAGTGGTTCCGCACATTCCATCCCAGCTAAAACAATCGGAAGATCACGACTAGTGGCTATACTTCTGAGGAGGAAGCTCCCTACCGCGAGCGCCCCAAAAAAGAAAAGCACTTCTAAAGCATGCTCCCCACGCGAAGCACGCAAAAGCTAAAATGAGGTGAAAGATTGGTGGAACAAAAGATATATAATACAGACTGCTTGCGAAGTTTGTCTTGCACGGTGTAACACTCGGTTCAACTAACAGAGCTTCGCTGCTCGACAACCTCCACGGACTGAAAGGGGCGGTGTTTTTTTTTCTTCCTTTTTATGTGCATTGAAATGCAAGTACAAATGGGACACCTATGTATTTCGTCCCACTCTTTAGGGATGGCTTCTCATGATTTGGCTAATAAAAATCGGGCCCCTCGGTTAACCCCCTTTCTTCTCTTCAGGCATGAACATCTCGAAACTCGTGTCACCGTGAACATTTGTTCCAAGCGGATGCACTTTGCTAACTCACCGGCTCCAATCAGGAAATTGAAACATATGTCGTAAAAGTGCTTTAGAGACATAGTTAATGAACTTCCGGTAATTACATGATTATGCATTTGGATTTTTTTCGTTCGCTTGCGTTTCCACGAGGCATAACGTCATAGTGGACCTAAATGGAAAGTGATGTTCGCCTCTTTCAGCAATCAAGCTCAAAGACTAGATTTTTGCGATCTCCCACAGGCGAGTGTATAAAATGATGTATGGTCTTAAAGAAACACCCGGTGCAAGAATATACATGTTGTCTCGATTCAGACTAAATGAGCTCTAATTTGAACCAATATCGCCATATTTACATCCGGTTTAATAATGTACGCAGCTGTGCTAACACATTTTTCTTGAACGAACAACTCTACGTGCATTTGTTGACGTTTCAGCTTCCTTATTTGATTATTGCATCAGAAACAATAAAATAGATAGATAGATAGATAGATAGATAGATAGATAGATAGATAGATAGATAGATAGATAGATAGATAGATAGATAGATAGATAGATAGACAGACAGACAGACAGACAGACAGACAGACAGACAGACAGACAGACAGACAGACAGACAGACAGACAGACAGATAGATAGATAGATAGATAGATAGATAGATAGATAGATAGATAGATAGATAGATAGATAGATAGATAGATAGATAGATAGATAGATAGATAGATAGATAGATAGATAGATAGATTATTATTTTCATGGTGCAACAGGCAACTGAAAACGGCCGTTTCACACGTACAAACTCCTCGGTTGGCCAGTCCTTCATTGGCGAACGGCATTGCATGTATTTATCAAATGTTGTAAGCAAGCCTTGTTTTTTTTTTTACCGAATAGTCTCCACAAGAAACATCACATTTCACTTCGTTTATAAATGATGCACCCTTTATACTTTTGGTTCGATATTGAAAGGACACTTTCTTTTTTCGAAAATTCCATCTGATTCTGAAATACCACTGTTTGAACCCCCCCCCCCCCCCACCCACTTCTAGTTTCCTCTATTATCTTTCTATTCTCTTGTTGTCTATCTCTACGTCCGCCTAACTACTCCCAGTGGAATTCGCTTATATGCGTCGCTTTCCAATACATCGGGGACCTGCATTGTCAGATTAATACTCATATTTATTACCTCCGCGTGGCTTAAATAGCTCCCCCTCTCCCCCCTTTTAATCCTCGCTGCACCCACACGCACCTATTTAACTTCGTGTACTTAGCTACAGCTCACACGATAAATTGCCGTCTGCTTCCAAACTACGCGCACACGTTGCTTATGTATGCAGACGAATTCGAAGTCTAGTTCGTTACTACTTATGCATATATACCATCATTAGCTCAAAGTTACGACGTAAGTTAACCGTGCCTTTGCATTCCGGCCGTGAGAACAAACGTATAACCACGTCGGCAACCGTACGTGCGGTAATAAAGCCGCATTCGCAGGTTCCTGCTAACTCTAGTGCCGCGGTGGTGACGTCATTTGAGAAGTTATGCAGCTTCGGAAAATTGCCTTCCAATTCCAGTACATATTCTGTGCTGCCAGGCTCAACGGGGAAAAGAACGCATTTTTTTTTTTGCGTATGCATGCTATGCATGGAGTTTGGAAGGCTTTTGCTCTCGCGCGAATGTGTGACGCTCCCGTCGGCGGTAAACTGGCCGTTTACATTTAGACTGGCGCTATGCGGACGGCACGCTCACGATTCTCGTTCAGACAGAAAAAGCGAAGTGACTGCTCGGCGGAAATCCTAAAGGCCAACAGCAACAAAAATTTTTGACCGCGCAGGAAGCCTATAGTTGGCGACAACCTAAGAATTAGAAACCAGCTCCACACCCGAAAACGCAGTCCACCTGTCTTTCCCCTTCTGAAGGAAAGCCGAGCCGGCTGGGGGTCCACTCACGGCTTAGTGACTTTGCTCTGCTATAACGTAAAACGCTATAGGTTAACTGGATAATAAAGGCTAGCTGTTCGAATCTCTAAAATGTTGCCTCCAGCGGAGAATCGATATCAAGATCATCTCACAATATATGTCCTAGCCGTTCACGTTTCATCCTGAAACCAGTGACGCCAAGAGGGATTGTTGCGGAGAAAAAAAGGACAACCATTCCACTCTGTGAAGATGGAATGGCAGCGAAAGCTGACGGCAGTCAAAGCTCTCAAACGAAAAGCTAAGTGCTTTCGCTGCTATTCCATGTTCGCAGAGTGGAATGGTTGTCATTTGTCTAAAGTATGACAATGAATGGATGATTTAGTAAAGACAGTGGTTGATGTTCGATTGAGAGACTTTACTTTGTCAGTGTAGTCCCGATTGCTTTACGAACACTGTGATATACACTCGGTGGTTTGACTGCCACCCTAGAGAGGTTCTTTGCTAGAATCAAATCAATGCACGTCCGGTGATTGGTGGTGTAGGTATCATGGGGTTAGAGTAACATTTCAGGCCAAACTCTACCAACATTCATTGCATGAACCATTTCTTCTCTGGCTTAGAAATGTCCACGTTGAAATCTCCGTTGATGATCACAGGTGTGGTATCATTGTTTCTAATCCACTGGAAACATTTCGAAAACATCTGTTCTTACCCGTGTGCCTGGGACCTCTTTGGGTCACGTGTGACAAGAATAGTTCAAGGGCGCGTTACAGGTTCCCGAGCCCACAGGGGTATGTGGCATTGAGCTTGGACCCTTTCTGCACTATCACCAGGTTCGGCCCACACGATGATTCAAGGGGGCGTTACAGGTTCCGGATCCCGCAGAAGTATGCGCCATTGAGCTTGGACCCTTTCTGCACTATCACCAGGTTCGGCCCACACGATGATTCAAGTGGGCGTTATAGATTCCCGATCCCGCAGAAGTCTGGCCCATTGAGTTTGGACCCTTTCTGCACTATCACCAGGTTCGGCCCACACGATGATTCAAGCGGGCGTTACAGGTTCCCCAGCCCGCAGAAGTATGGCCCATTGAGTTTGGACCATTTCTGCACTATCACCAGGTTCGGCGCACACGATGATTCAAGGCGGCGTTACAGGTTCCCCAGCCCGCAGAAATATGGCCCATTGAGCTTGGACCCTTTCTGCACTATCACCAGGTTCGGCCCACCCGATGATTCAAGCGGGCGTTACAGATTCCCGATCCCGCAGAAGTATGGCCCATTGAGTTTGGACCCTTTCTGCACTATCACCAGGTTCGGCCCACACGATGATTCAAGGCGGCGTTACAGGTTCCCCAGCCCGCAGAAGTATGGCCCATTGAGCTTGGACCCTTTCTGCACTATCACCAGGTTCAGCCCACACGATGATTCAAGTGGGCGTTACAGATTCCCGATCCCGCAGAAGTATGACCCATTGAGTTTGGACCCTTTCTGCACTATCACCAGGTTCAGCCCACACGATGATTCAAGTGGGCGTTACAGATTCCCGATCCCGCAGAAGTATGGCCCATTGAGTTTGGACCCTTTCTGCACTTTCACCAGGTTCGGCCCACACGATGATTCAAGGGGGCGTTACAGATTCCCGATCCCGCAGAAGTATGGCCCATTGAGTTTGGACCCTTTCTGCACTTTCACCAGGTTCGGCCCACACGATGATTCAAGGAGGCGTTACAGGTTCCCCAGCCCGCAGGGTTATGTGACACTGAGCTTGGACCATTTCTGCACTATTGCCAGGATCGCTTCACATGATGATTTTTCTGTTGCCGGATGCCGAAAAAACTATGGAAGGTTAGTCATATACAGCTTTCGCTGTAATAGTTGGATGGATGGATGGATGGATGGATGGATGGATGGATGGATGGATGGATGGATGGATGGATGGATGGATGGATGGATGGATGGATGGATGGATGGATGGATGGATGGATGGATGGATGGAAGGATGGATGGATGGTTCCATAGCCAGAAACTGTGAAACGCTGCCGCGGCGGCGCCTGCAGGGATTTGCGGGGGAGTGCCATCTGAGGGTGTTGCAAGAAACGGCGCGGCTCGCACGAGCTAGATCCGCTGCAGCAGCAGCAGCGCCCAGAAAGTCGGGAGAAGGGGAAGTGAAAGCTCCGTTTTATTATTCTCAGAGAAAAAAAAAAGAAAATGCGGAACAATGTTAGTGCTCACAGTGATGTATAATGTAATTGATGTAAGTGATGTCAGTTCATTGCAGCACCGCTCCTTACAGGCAGCGCAGTCGGCGTATGTGCGATATCAACGCGGGCTTTACAAGCCAGGTTAAGGCTTGTAAAGGTACCAGAAGCTTCTGGCGCGACCGCATATGTCGCTTCCAAAGCGCCGCACTGAACCCTGCTATCGTTGTCAGTGCTTCGATGTTCGGGTCCAAACGGCCGATTTTTTTTATATACCCGGGAATGGGCCTTCAGTTGCGGGTGATTGAGGAAACCACTTCCTAATGAATTTATTTGGTGTACAAAATTATTAGCTGTAATAATACTTTATTTTCTTTTCTTTATGTACGAATGTTCCTTCCATAGCCATAGGCAAAGGTGAAGGAGTCGTTACACATTAACCTCGATGTGGAATGGTGCTTGGGTTTTGTAAGGCTAACTGCAACGTTAACGCATATTTCTGGAGATCTCCGGGGATTTATATCTCGAACGTGATGCTATATATAGTCTTACGATTTAGGCTAAGTATAGGTGCGAATTCCACCCCTTCCTCGGCTTCAAAAAATTTCGCCATGGCAAAGAGATGTGCCCTACAACGAAATAATTGAAAAAGAAGTTCGACTAAAGTTCGACTAAAGAAGTATCGGCTAAAGAAAATTCGTTCAAACTAACGAAGAAGAAGAAAACGTATATACCGCGTACCTGTAATGTTGAAGTCATTCCTACGAGTCAAAATTGAACAGAATGATGTAATTGTAATGGTGTATAGTTTTAAAGCCGCAAACCAAACGCGCGGGAAACGGCGCATGCCGTATACTGAGGGCCGGCTTCGTCATAATTTGTATAACCTGCATGGGGGCATTTGCGGGTTTGCCTAAATCTCAGTGCACGAGCCTGTTCTTTCTTCACATTCCGCCTCCACCCGAACGCGGCCACGGTGGCTCGAAGTCGCACCCGCGACCTAAGCAACAGAAAGCCGTAGCCACTTAACCACCACGGCGGGTATATGCATTCTCAAGAGTCGCGGTAACGGTGCACTGGTGATTGTGCACCTCTCCATGCAACTTTATATACACTTAGCGTACGCCGCAGTAAAGCCTATCAGACTTTATTGCCGCCGACCCATTTGAGCTGCCTGGGCATTAAAGTATTTATTTCATGACCGGCAACGACTAGAAAAAAAAAAGTTTGGCAGAGACACTCCAGATTTCTCTCACGTGTGGGAATGCGAAAGCATTATAGTCCCTTCGGTGAAATTTTCTTTCTTTTTCCGCGCGCTCCTCGTCCGCGCAAACTCTCTCCTGCGTTTTTTAACGGTGCCTCGTTAAGGTCAAATGAAACTTTGCAAGGAATGAAGGACAAGGCACGAGCAACTTTGGTGGTAGGGGTATGGTTGGGTATGCGTGGTTCGAAATTTTGTCCTGAAATACTTTTCTCCGAGGCGACGTCCGACACGAGACGCCGACGCCGGATGTTCTGTGACACGGGCTCCTTAACGCTGTCGCGTTGAAAAAGACGCGCTCGCTTGTCCGCGAGCGGTTCTCGTCTCGAAGGGCCGCTCAGCGCCCTTCTATTGGACATTAAAGTTATTTATTTTATACACTCGCCGTATACAACCACGATGTGGCGCCACCTCCTCCCCATTGGCTGCGCCGTCACGTGTGCAGTGACCGAAGCACTGTTAGGCGCAGCTTCTAGTCAGCGAGAACACTGGAGCCGATTTGGCGTCGGGAGTGGCGTGCTCGTCTCCCACCCCGGTGGCCCGGGTTCGATTCCCCCCACATACCGGAACTTACCAAATTTGCTGTTCGAAGCAATTAATTTGATTCGTTTACGGGAGCCTTCCTACGAAATTCGACGTCGATTCGAGCATACTTCTGACGCGCTCGTGCTCTGTGCGCCGTCTGCCATTTTCGGTGCCATCTTCCGGTCACGCCGAATGAGTCGACGGATTTTCGCGTGATGGGGCATATAGTACTTTCACATTTAAAAGAGGAATATGCGATAAGGATAACATTACGCCACACTTCTACGTGCCTACATTGCGTAGCGTTACTGCGCACTGCACTGACGGCGTATCGATACGACAATAGCTTTTTCTTTTTTTAGAGAGAGAGACAACGAAAAAAAAAAAAGACAGCGAAATCAAATATTCTACACAGGCGGAATTGCAGAAAAATATTTAATTATGTGGTTTTACTTGCCAAAACCACGATCAGGCACGCCGTACTGCGGGGACTACGGAAATTCTTAGATTAGATTTAGATACTTAGATTTAGGTGACCGTTATTTAACGGTCACCTAAATCTAAGTACACCGATGTTTTGGCATTTCGTCCCCATCTAAATGCGGCCGCCGTGGCCGACCGGAATCACATAGACGCCGTCGCTATAAGCGGGAATGTCGGTCACATGGAAGAAGGAAAACATAGTAGAGACTCTGACCAGCTCGGACGTAGTGGAGAAAGTGTGGTGGAAGTCACGTACTCTTTTTCGCAAAGGACCATGGGGATTGGTACCCCAAACGTCAACGTTGCCATAACAACCATGTTCCTGAAGCTCTCGCTGCTGCTCTAGACCTCTGAAAAGTGAGGTAGGTATTTTTTAGGGCCCGTGTCTTTCTAGCAGCAGATTCTGTTCGCGAGACAACCTGGCTTTGGAGCGTCATGTGCAAGCTTGAAAGTTGTGTTTTGGGTCTGTGAGTGTGAGTTGTCAGTCAGCAACAGGCCCACTCGAGCAATCGTGGCGTGGGCCTTCGTTGTCGTCTTCCTCAAGGCGCCACGGAAAAGCAGAACTGTTGTGACGCGCTTCGGCAGCACACACTATACCGGCGGCTCGATGCAATGCAAGTTCAAAGCTCCCGCCTATCCGCTCCAGCGAGCTGATTGGAGGCGCAACGACGGGAGGCGGCACACCAACATGGCTGCCTTTGCGGCTTCAAAAACGTGACGTCAAGGGTTCTGCTGTTTTGTTTCTTTCCTCCGTGGTCGCTCATTTGTAATGCGACAGGCGCCCTTATCGCCTTCCGAGTCGCATCGAAATGCAGGCGCCGGCTTCCAGCTCGTGCGCTGCGACCCCAAATCCAAGCGTCGACAGGCGGACAGAGGGGGAGCGGCGCATACGTGCGTGGCTATTATAACTAGCCCCATACACACAGCCGGCGCGCACTCGGTCAGACACGCAGAGCGCACCGTGTGGAAGCGCGGGCTTTATTCAACAGCGAGGCGAAAGGCCGTGCAGGCCGTGCAAGACGGACAGAGGTACTCGCGTCTCGCGCGCACGCGCACCAGAAAGAAGTGGCTCTCTCTCTCTCTCTCTCTCTCTCTCAGTCGGAGGTTGAGCGACGCGGCACGCATGCGCAGCTGCTCTCAGGATGTTGCAGACGGGCTCTTTCCCGTGGTGGGGCTTCCTCAGCAGGGTATGTACTCGGATGGGGACCTTAGTTGTCCCGACTGCAGTGAAACCTTCTGCTCTATGGCTCACAAGCTCTGGCGATGTCCCGCGTTGCCTAACGACCTTCTTTCTCTCCAGCGAAGCCGAATGGAAGGAGGCCACCAGAAGCACGGTACGCCGAAATCAAGCCCAGGCTATCCAGAAGGCCCAGGAAAGGGCGGCGCGTCGCGGCGTTCTGTCCTCTACGTGGGCGCGGCCAGCGGCTACAAAGGCCTCCCCGATAGGAGGTCCTGAGGTCCTGACAGTAGCTCCTCAGGATTGAATAAAGTTTCGTTGTCTGTCTGTCTGTAGACCACCGTTTCAGCTAAGGGGTATCGTGTAGTGTGCTCTGTCTAATTTTACGCCGGTAACATGGATCTAGAATCCGACAACTGACCGTAGGCCGTATGGTGTACGTCCGGGCGAATGCCCACACGCCCGCCCGTGCGCAAGCACCCACCTGCACACACATTTATACACACTCGCGCACGCACACTACGTCAGAAACCTGCTGCAACACAAACATACAGAGCGACTAACCACACACGCGCACTAGTGATGCCGAACTGTCGGTAAGTTGGCTGTAGATAGCATCCATCTTTATTTTATGCGAAAGCATCAAATGGCCCATTGAGCGAAAAGGCCAGCGTCGGTAGCAGCGAACCGGCTCCTAAATTCCCATTGGCTACGACGCCTCGTCACGTGCGCGCCTCGACGGAGCAGAGCGGGAGAAAGGGAACACCTGCTGGCACAAGAGGTTTTTCGTGAGGGGAGAGGGCGTTGCCACGTCACCTTCCCTCTCGGAAGCGTGTGTTATCCGCCCGTTCCTTGTCCGCGCAAGCTCTGGCCTGCGTTTTAACTACGCCTCGGTGATCGCTGCATATAAATCAATGTATAAAAACACAATAAATTCGAAAGGGGAAAAATTCACCGACGATTATGATACTCCCTAACGCGAAATTTGAGCGCAGCTCTGTACGTGTATTCATTTCGCGATATATTGGCTGGCGCGGACAATCTGTATCGTGCGGCACGTTGCAACTGGAGCGAAGGTAGTGCTCGACTACCTCCCAGACTGCGTGCGCTACTCTGGCAATCTCGGAGCCGTTGTCGTCTCACTGCGCTTTTCTTCTCACGCTTTCGCCGTACCCTCCTCCTCCGTTTTTCAATCTCGCGTCCTTTTCATCTCCCCCGCTGCGCTGCGCGTTGATCTTTCGCCGTGCTCGTTCGCTCGGTTACGCCGAGGGACGACGCCGACGCTCGCCGCAGGAACGGGCGCCTCAGAGCTGCGCTCTGAAACGTTGGGCGTAGGGAGTTTCGAATCTGCCACCCCACGCTCAGAAGCTGAGTGCCTTATCCGCTGGCCTAAACCAGCGCTTTTCTTTTCCTTTATTTTTGGACTAAACCGGCGCCTCTTAAGTAGCAGGCCTGTGCACTCTGCATTATGGCATCGTGCTACGTGGACCGAAATTTTCATTGACAAGCCCGGCGTGACGAAAGTGATGACGTCAAAATCACCCAGGCTTTCTCGGGATAGTCCCCCCCCCCATTAGAGTCTATGGAAGTCGGGCAAGGTAGCATGACGTCACGGATCGAAGCGCACCGGCCTTGGGCTATCTGGGAGGCGTTGACCGAGCGTCTCGACGCGCTCGCTTGTCCGCGAGGGGTCCATAACTCGAAGGACCGCTGAGCGGCATTCAGTTGGACATTAATAATTTCGCTTTCACAACTCATAAGTGCTCAGGTGCCCTCGGATTTAAAAAAAGAAATATCTTTCTATAGTATAGTGCAAGAAAGGTTGTCGATACTATCACAATATTTCGCTACAAAACTATCGATATTGTAGCAAAAACTGTCTACAGTAGTGTCATCGATAGTATTGTGATAGTTCGCTATTGACAGTGCGATCGACAGTTTTATCATCCTTGGCCTGTGGTATTACCCGACGTTTAGCGATAACTGACCGTCTGTAACACTCAGTTCATGCCACGTGAAGAGGGAAACGTTGTCGAGATTGTGCTGAAGCGCTTACGAATTTTGGATACTGCCCCTTTTGGACATTACAGAATTCTGGGCATTGCCCCTTCCGCTATCTGTCAAACTTCACCCACAGCACCAGCACAACTTAATGGGCACCAAGTAAAAAAAAAAAGTTAAAGCGAAGCTGTGTACCTCTAGCCCCCAATGCATCTGTCATGTCCGTGGTCAAAATTGTGGGCCGATCGCAGAGGTAGTGTTATACCGGGCCAATCCGCGACGGTAGGGAAGCAGGCTTGAAGTACTCCGCCGATGATAATAATAAAAATAAATAATAATAAATGAAATAAGCAAATCAAGATGCAATGTTTCAAGCCGATGGGTATACTGGAATCGTTTGTGAACAGCACATGGACACACGAGTACGAGGCAATCGCCATATATGCAAAGGACAAAATGTATGTACGACCATACACCCTTGACTCGCAAAAGACAATGCCACCGACTGAGGGTATGCCTGTGTCGTAAAAACGAAAGACGGAATTGTGATATCCACTGTGTATACATGGTGTTTCTGCGAACAATTTCAATTTTTTTTTTTACCTTGCCGGTGGCAAATAGCGCAATTCTAGTCGATGAGTTGGTCTACTCGAAGACGCAGACATCACTTGCACAAAAAACTTAAACGCGTAATCGACAAATTAATAGGAATGCACAAATTAAGTTTTTAACCAATTACCCTATGGCACATATTGCAAGTTACAAATTCTAGCGGGTGAAACTGCCAGGCATATCCACTTGAAATGAACTGTGTGGATGAGACCATTTACCAGATATGCGCCGTCAAACTTGCGGTAATAATGCACTGTTGTCCCACTTACTTTCTTGACGGAATGTTTTGTGCATTAAAGTACTAAAGTAGCTGGAAATTCAATGCATTTCTCCGCAAAGTTCGGGAATAAATATCTCGAAACTGGTGTCATCCTCAGAATTCATTACAAGTAGATCCGCCTCGCTAACTCCCCGGCTTGAATTTTTTAAATTGCAGTATGGGTCATAAAGCAATTACTTAAAACCTCATTAGTGCATTTCTATTAATAAGTCGGTTGTGCATTTCAATTTCTTTTTTTTAAGTAATGTCCGCTTCTTCGAGTAGACCAGCTCGTGGACTAGAATCGTGTTATCAGCCGCAGGCAATTTACAAAAAATATTTGAAAGTGTTCGCTGAAACACCCGGTATATCTCCAGGCACACCCAAGAGTGATAGCGAGAAGTTAATGACCACTCGCTTTGCTTGGGTTGGTCGTGATGACACTAACTACCCCTGTGATTATCGTTGGAAACTTGAAAGTGGACATTTCAAAACCGAACAAGAAATGGTTCACTCCGTTTATGCTACAAGAGTTTGGTTTGAAGTACCACACCAATCGAGTCTTTCGGTTCTCTTTCTTCTCGTTCATTACATAACAATGGTCTCGAATCCGGCAACATTGATGCCTTCAGGTAGCACGTGTTGGCTTATTGACCAGTTGCCCTCACCCTAAGAGATCAAGTAGTCGCGACGTCTGCGGCACAAAGGATGTTCCACATCCGCCGCCAAGGTTTCTGAGTGGTGCCGAGGCTCACACTGCCAGGATTAGTTCTAGCAGTAAAACATAAATACCCCAGAAAGTATGTGGGAAAACTGCGCCGGGGTAGCTCAATAGATAAAAGTAACTTCCCGTGTGTTGTCCTTGATGTCCTTGTTTCATGGCTTTTGTGATATGATTGCAACATTGATGACTTCAGGTAGCACGTGTTGGCTTATTGACCAGTTGCTTTCACCCTAAAAGATCAAGTACTCGTGACGCCTGTGGCACAAAGGATGTTCCACATCCGCCGCCAAGGTTTCTGTGTGGTGGCGCTGGCTAACACTGCCAGGATTAGTTCTAGCAGTGAAACATAAATACTCCAGAAATTATGTGGGGAAACTGCGCCGCGGTAGCTCAAGTGGTAAAAGTAACTTCCCCTGTGTTGTCTGTCCTTGGTGTCTTTGTTTGTTGGCTTCTTATGACACGATTAATAAATATCGGGCCCCTCGGTTCCCTCTCTTCTCGCACACCAATCCAAATCACTCAGCTACTCAACAACGGTTACGCATAGATTTAATTTTGGCCAAAATTATGTCTAAGGTTTGCGATCGAGCCAACAGTGTGTACCACAGGAATCACAAATCTATCGTCACTACCGTTACCAAATGATGAAAATAAATACATGTACCCTCGTCGAACCCTGTGTGTGTGTGTTACAGCTATGCTGGTCATTCATCTTCATAGAGTGGGATGGCTCCTCAATTTCGTTTTTTTTTCTGGAAGGAGACCCGAATTTCAACGACTTTCAGTTAGCAACGTCAAGAGGGCACGCCCTTTTGTTAAGGTGCGTGTTCACGGCACTTCGTGGTAAAGTCCTTGCTCGTTATAGGGGTGTTTTGATAAGGATTACAACACTGCAATAACTTGGTTAAAGCACGACGGTGGGCCGGTTGGTTGGAATTCATGATTAGAACGTGTAAGCGCGACCGAACGAGGACGTAGAAAGTCTGTGTCCTCGTTCGCTCGCGCTTACAGGTTCTATCACGACTATACAATAACGCGCAGCAGAAAAATCACGAAAATGCGTCGAGAGGGCGCATGTTATCAGAAGGGCGTCCCGTATCGACTGTGGTAACTGAAAAGTTGTTGAAATCCGGGCGGAATCTTGAAATGTCTTTTTTTTTTCTAATGCTGTCCACCTGAGTTACGTTGGCCCATTGCGGTGAAGTTCAACAGATGGCCGCAGGGACAATGTCCGAAATTAGTGGAGGCGCGCGTGCACACGCAGATAGATAGATAGATAGATAGATAGATAGATAGATAGATAGATAGATAGATAGATAGATAGATAGATAGATAGATAGATAGATAGATAGATAGATAGATAGGCAGGCAGGCAGGCAGGCAGGCAGGCAGGCAGATAGATAGATAGATAGATAGATAGATAGATAGATAGATAGATAGATAGATAGATAGATAGATAGATAGTTAGATAGATAGACAGATAGATAGATAGATAGATAGATAGATAGATAGATAGATAGATAGATAGATAGATAGATAGATAGATAGATAGATAGATAGATAGATAGATAGATAGATAGATAGATAGATAGATAGATAGATAGAGACACACAGACTCATCCATTCCCTGCAATCAAATACACGCACCAACTTGTACGACCTCCCCCGCCTTCCTGCCGTGCACCATAAGCGCACTGCAACGAACCTCACAACTACACCGACACAGACAAGCAGCACACGCAGTTCATACGAGCAGGCACGGCAGGCATACGCCGAGGCAGGTTGCGGGGGTGAAGCGGCGTGGAAAGGTTTTTTTCCCGCCGGAAGCGACTATCGTCTTGTTTACAGCATCGGGCGCTTGCAAACAGCCTTTCGACGCGCACGGCTCGCAAAAAAAAAAAAAGAAGACCGAGCAAAGTGATTTCAAGGGAACAAGAAAGACTGCACTAATTCCATACGGTCAGTGGACGCCGCCATATTCAGGAAACTTACACGAAACGTCGAAAGAAATTAGGAGGCAGAGAGATAAACAGTGAGGAAGCGGGGGTGATGGGTGACGTCGGCTGTGTGTTGTTGCGACCCCGAGCATGATGTACAGCGTGGCGTACTCTCGGGTGTATAAATCTGACGCGTTGGGCCGACGCTTTCGGTTGTTTCGTCTAAAAAAAAAATAAAAAGTAATGGGAAAAACAAAATTAATAACGAAGAGGCGGGAGGTTATTTATGCAATCGGTGGACGTCGCATTCTGTGAGTCGCGACGAGTGTGTGAAAAATGAGACAAGTTTGAAGGCCGAGATGGATGACGCACATCGAACCTACCCGGCGACGCGACCGACCGGAAAAAACCTCGTCAATGATTTTGCTCTTAACTCTTTGCGCGTGCCCCCGTTTTGTCGCCTCCTCTCCCAATCGATTACAGACGAGGGGGGGGGGGGGTATGTATTCGCCTGGGCTCTTCGAGAGTCGACGATTGCCGGACGACGAAAAGACGTCACAGGAGCAGGAAGGAATGGATCGTCGTGAGGAGTGACGGTGGACTCCTCTGAAACCTGTCTCTTGTTGCGCGCAGGTCCAACAAAAACACCGTGACCTCCGGTCTGCAAAATAGCAGTCCGATCGAGCTTGCCTTACGCAGTCCTTGGGCCCAATGCCCCGGCCATTAAAAAGAGGGGCGGGTTTTGGATTTATCGTTCAAACACCTGTCCCAAATTGGTCCAGTAGGAAAGCTTTAAAAAATACACATTTCGTATACCAAAGCCTAAATTTATCCGCCATGTCACCTGTAAATATTAGTATCAGGTCAACTTGCAAATTTCATATTTATTTTCGTTCCCTCTACCTCCCCCTCTCCTCTGGAATCTGAATCCCATTACCCATACCTATACAGAGTAGCATATGCCAGCGGTTATATACGCGCCGGCAAAATTATCTGTTTTTCTAATAAAGAGTATCTCTCTCTCTCTCTCTCTCTCTGTACGCAGCCCTTTGCTTTGCTTTTTTTTCTTCTTTGTTCATGATACTAATTCCAGAAGTTTGGGCAATTTCAAGCACATCCATATCAGCAGCTGTCCCAACGCCCTCTTTTTTAGGTGCGATGTGGGAACAGCGGGGGGGGGGGGGGGGGGGAGGTTGCAGTGTGTCCTTGAGCACATCGTACAAGCCGTGGTACTTAAACGTCGCCAGAAATGCACAGACGCGTCGTGTCATTCGCGGCAGCACAAAAAAAAAAAAGTTTAGATCACCGGCACAGACATCTGCGGTGGTGATGGCGTTGCGCTGCTGAGAAAGAGGTCGCGGGTTCGACTCGTTGCCGCGACAGCCGCATTCCGAAGGGGACTGGAACGCAAGGCACGCTCGTGCGCCGTGCTTCGAATCGGGCGCACGTCGAAGAAGAAACCCCGGGGTGGCCAAAAAATTACCATCCGGCAGTCGCGCACGCTGCGGCGCGCCTCGTTAACGCACGGGGCTTGGTGATGCCACAGTACCGCACGCATGATTATTAAGCGAGAAATGCTGGATAATATTATTATTCGAATAACAATGATAATATTCGCGGCGCGCCGGACGCGTCCGGCGCGAATGGCTGTTTCACCGTGACGAGACTTGCAATGCGGTTTACAGCAAACCATTGCGCCCGTGTGGGTCAGTGCACAGTATGGAATGGAGCGGTGCGGTGCGGTGCGGTGCGGTGCGGTGTGGTGTGCCGCAGCGAACATGCACTGCGCCCTTTTTAAGATTGCTGCTAGTATCATCTCCAACCAACGTGCTTGGCCAGTAGCCATTTCATGCTTAGATCTACTCTCGATTACGGGAGAGCCAGCAATTTTTGTTATTTATTACTTGTTTGGAAAACGCGTGCACATTTCACAGGAAAGCGAGGAGCAGGCTGACAATAACTGCCACCGGAAGGGGCACTGCGCCTGTCGATACTCTTCAGGAAGGAGGAGAAGGAAACATAGAAATGGATGATAGGAAGGAGGGGGAGGAAAGAGCAAGGTGACAAATCTCAAAGAATAAAGTAGAACACACCGTACAGGTCGCACACAGCAGGACCGGTCGCTGCAGGTCGCGCTGCTGAAGAATGTTAAATTGAAGAAATAGTGTCTGTGGAGCAAGCGTAAACCTAAGATAGTTGACTCTAGAAAAGTAAGTAAAGCACAGATAAATCAGACACAAACAACGCAATACCATACACCACGGTTCTTTGCGTCTGTTTTATTTTGCGCTACAATTACTTTACCAAGTACCAGCCAATCAACTATAGCCAAAGAACAACTTATTTTGACGTTATAGTTCTGCGGGAACCCGCAAGGTGGAGAGAAGTAATTATTAATGGGATCTGCCCTCTGCTAGCCGCCTGGTTAGCTCAGATGGTAGAGCGGCAACACCGGAAAGGCGGTGGTCTTGGGTTCGAGTCCCGAACCAGGACGAATTTTCCTTCAACTGCGAGGCTTTTCTTCCAAGGAATCCGCATGGGTTTCCTTTGTAGCACTTAGCTACGCTTGGGTGGACGTCTCATTTCCCCTTATTAACAACCTATTTTGACGCACTCTGCAGTTTCTACATGTTAAACCCCACAACTCAACCTTTTTCTCCTTTTTTTTTCTTAATCGCCGGACCGAAATTAAGCGGAACACTGTGTTGCTTTCGCGACCACCTTACGTTCATCAAATCGAGGAAATCGCCACCGGCACAGACGATGTTCTTGAATCTGGTCAACCGCGCACAGAAAGCGGCAGCCGACGAGGCCTTTCTGCGACGCTCGTCCAGAAATCACCGCTCGAACGCACGGTAATTGATGCGTTTTCCTTTTCGCAGTGGTACCACCCTGCGCACACACGCCTTCGCCGCGGCACATTGAGCAAACGGTGCACGCAACTAGCGCGCGTCGCGGACGGCACACGGCAGCTTCCGCGGAGTTTGGCAAAGCGCCCACCCCTACGTTGGCACGCATTCAAAAGACCAGCGGCGGGACGCGACGGCTCGTTGGCGAAGACGCGCTCCGAGCTTTCCGCGCCCGGGACGTCCTGTCGTCGGGTCCCGTCTCGAGAAAGCGGACCGACGTTCGTCGATATTCCGCGACCCCTTTCGTAATTTGACAACGCCCCTCGGTTAGCACGCCGGGCCATCGTCGGTGATGACACGCGTGGGCCAGGTTGACCTCCCTGGGTTGAGGGGACCAAAGGCCTGGACTCGAGCTCGCGAACCCCCGCACCCCCTTCTTTTTTTGTTCTCGTCTTTGCTTTAGACTACGCAAATATTTTACTCGACGGGAACAACCGTTACTATGTCGCCTGCGACCGAAAGGTTTCTTTTACGAACGTCCGCTCATTATTAAGTGGAATGGCGGTAACTGCCAGTTGCAACACACGTGGCCCGTAGTAGAAACCGTGAAACACCTCTCCTGTGGGGCGGTCCCACATACGGTGATGCCGGCCTTGCCCTCCGATGCTCACGTACATCCTGTTATGCGAACGGCATTGAGAAAATTCAGACTGCTTTTCAGTTCTTACTACGATTGCTTGCATAGGCGTACTTACCGAGGATGGGTTGGGGGCAAAGTGTGCCATTTGCCTCGCCCCCTCACACCTCCCACACACATACACACTTTTGAAAGCGGGCACATTCTGCTGCACGCTGGAAAGTCCGACAAATCTGCAGTTGAGGCTAAATTTTGTTTCTAATAGAGTGGCCGCACAAGTAATGCTTTTCTTTACTACGTGTCCCCTGGTTGAGCACTGAGGATTGTATTTTTGTGCCTTTTCGGGACGGGCTGTCGCGGACGACGTGCGACATTCGCCACACATTTATTTATTTATTTTATTTATTTCAATACCCTAAAGACCCTAGTGCACATTACATGGGGGGGAGGGGGGCTTTCAGGTGAGTACATAAATATCATTTATAAACCATACAAGTCGAAGACAGCAATACTAACAAGAAAACAAGAAATAAGAAACAGCAAGTTAACTTGAACCAAGGTGTTCAGATTAGCATAGTTCATAAAAAAAAAGATCAACCAAATACATTGAAGACGAGTATAGAAACATTTTGGTAAATAAACAATAAAAGAGCGATCATAAAATACATTAAAAAGAACACTGAATACATATAGCGTACAAGGACTGCATATAGAACGAAGAGAGGCAGATATGGTTTAGCAATCTTTTTTCATTTTGTAAATAGTCCAGGAGCGCTGAGTGAAACACTGAAAGATTTGATATCTCGGCGATGTTGGACGGCAGGGAGTTCCCATTCGCTTATGCACAACGCTAAAGTCGAATTTTGGTACTGCTTCGTCCGGGCCAAAATGGGCGATACACTCTGTGCGCATGACCGAGACGGGTTGAAGTATGAGGGGCTGGAATAATGTGCGATTGGGCGAACGCTGTGTTGCTATGGTAAAGTGAGTAATAAAGACTAATTTAGCCGAGTGTATAGCCTGCGCATGACAAGCGTAGCTGGATTAAGTTCTGCTTTTAGTGATGGAACGCTGATGAAACGTGAGTAGGATGACGTGACACACGGCGCGGTCTTGTTGTGTGCCATTTCGAGCGCGTTACTAAGACCTGTACAGTGAGGATGCCATATGATAGAAGCATATTCCAGAGAAGTCCGAATTAATTAATTGAAAGCGTGCAGTCCTGTATCTTTATTAGCGAAATGCAAGCGTCCTTTAAGGAGGCCGAGCTTTTTGAAAGCCTTTTTAGTAATATGCTCGTTGTGGGGGAGCCGCCGAGCTCAAATCATAAGTAAGCGTGACGCTCAGGTACTTAAATGACGTCACTTGTTCGATTAGTCTATCATTTATTTTATAAGAGTTTGAGCATGCAGAAGAAATTTTCGTAAATTTTAAGTGCTTGGTTTTTTTTTCGAGATTAATTTCCACTTGCCAATTACTGCACCATTCCTTTAACCCTGAGAGATCAGGCTGTAGTTCTGCAACATCGGCCGTGCAAGTTATTTTCTTATAAATAATGCAGTCGTCCGCGAAAAGACGGATTGCCAAACTTACATTAGGTGCTATGTCATTAATTTATATTAAAAAGAGAAGATGACTCAGCACACTCCCTTGAGGCACCCCAGATGTTACACGTGTCGGATTAGTTGTGTAATCGTTATGTTTAACTGACTGACACCGACTGTTTTGAAATTATTCGATCCAAGCAGTCGTTCTCTCGTCCAGACGCAGATTAGGCATTTTTAACATTAGTCGATTATGTGGAACACGGTCGAAAGCTTTTGAAAAGTCCACGAAAATGGCATCGATGTGGACGGACATATGTAGGGCTGTGTGCAGCTCTGTCACAAGTTCGAATAGTTGTGCCTGACATGATAATATTTCGCGAAAACCATGCTGGGTGTTAAGAAGTAAATTGTTACGGCTGGGATGGACCCATCAGCTGTGAATATGTGACATGCTTTAGTACCTTACACGAAATGAACGTAAGTGAAATCGGCTTGCCTTATGGAGAAGGCCAGGCTATGGGCAGTTCCCGCCCTTACATATGTCAGCTTGCGCTATACTTGCAACATGCCCAGCTTTTTAGGGGGGACCGCTGTATCCGTACTTGAAAACACAGACAGCTTGCTACATTTAACCTGCGGGCGAGGCGAAGGTCTGGATAAAGTACAGGTATTATAATTAGCCGCCCCCGAACGACTGGTGTGCCTTACGGCATGAAATATCTGGATTATCAAATGCTGGAACTATTCAATCTCCGTGCGGAGGTAGTCTACATAGCGTTGCAGTCTCAGTATCATATTACCATCAAAATTCTAATCAGACCTGTTACAAATATAACTGTCGAATTTCATTGTGTAATGACGACTTATCGTAGGTGTGTTCGTGAAAAGGACTTTGGTCGAACGTGCACAGTCATGTCTTTACCAATAGAACACTGACTTGTATTTTTTTCTAAAGGCACGTGTCTCTTCTGACTTTGTCAATTTCATTTACAGGCTGTTTCCAAATAAGAGCTACACTACTACTTGTTTCCCGGCAGGAGTGAAAACAGGAGGTATTTCATATATTAATAATAATATTTGGGGTTTTACGTGCCAAAACCACTTTCTGATTATGAGGCACGCCGTAGTGGAGTACTCCGGAAATTTCGACCACCTGGGGTTCTTTAACGTGCACCTAAATCTAAGCACACGGGTGTTTTCGCATTTCGCCCCCATCGAAATGCGGCCGCCGTGGCCGGGATTCGATCCCGCGACCTCGTGCTCAGCAGCCCAACACCATAGCCACTGAGCAACCACGGCGGGTGTATTTCATATATTCAAGAGGGCCATGTTTTGGTGACGTGTACCAAAAATTTGAAAGGAGGAAGCAGGAATATGCGGAAAGACAGGGAAATTCGCCAGTTGTTGGTTACACTGTAACAGAACAGAAAACGTAACAGAAAAGAGATGTGTTACAAAATAAGGAAAGAAGAGCAAAAGAGAAAGAAGAAAAAGGAAAGGAGAATACGGCACTGCTTAAAGTCTGTCTCTAAGGCCAGTTCAAGTGCAACAATGCTCTCAAAGCCTTCTGTGCTGTGCACGGTCTCGGCCAGTGTCCTAGGACCCTTTCCCCCGACAAAGGGCGTTTGTAAAGACTATCTAACACTCTTCAAATATATTTCCTGGGCGCACTGAAGCAGAGACACTCACAGAGAAGGTGGGCAATTGTTTCCTCGCAGCTACAGTTATCGCACATATGGCTGCTGGCCATTTCGATTCGAAATGAGCAAGCATTCGTGAAGGCCACCTCAAGTAACAAGTAGCACAGAAGCGTCTCCTCAGCTCTAGATAGTCCTGACGGACAACGTATAGCCTTTAATTCGGATCCAAGTTGTGGAGACGAGCATTGGTAAATTCCGTTGAGTTTCATCGAGCAAATGTAGTTCACGTGCGAGCGAACGAAGCTCTGTAGCTGCGTCTGTTGGGGATAATGGTATAGCTACACAGTGGAGGCCATTATGAGCAGATTGGGCGGCTTCATCTGGACGGCCGTTTCCGTAGATACCTCAATAACCCGGTATCCACTGATAAGCTACGTTGTGCATTTTTTTCTCTACTGCGGGGTGATGGAGAAGTTTTATGTCGGCGATTCCATTCGGTCCATGACGAAATGGAGACATAATGCTCTGGAGAGTGGCCTTGGAGTCGGAGAAGATGGACCGTGTCTGTGACGGTTATTCAATTAAGAATTCCAGAGCAGCACCGAGGTCAGCGAGTTCTGCAGCCGTCCATGATAGAAAACTCGATGTCTTAAATTTTTTGGTGACGGACTTCGCGGGAGTAAGCAATGTTCCTCCTGTGCTTGCAGAAGAAACTGGACCATCCGTGTGAATGTGAAGGCATCCGCTGTGTTCCTCATGCAGGAGCAGTAGTCTTGTAAGGCCGAAAATGACGACTAGGTTTTCTTGTGGATTTCAGGAATGGTTAGGAGGGCTTCGAGGGGATGTAGGCACCGCATTGGTAATGGTGGTCTTGTGGCAGGCGTGAAGTTCGAGGGAAGCACTGCACGATGAGAAGCAGTAATATTGTTGAATGCTGAGTGTGGCCTAGAAGCAGGAAGTGAGGCGAGGAGGTGTGATGTAATCCGGGCGAAATGCCTGATGTGCGATCTTAAGGCATCGACGCGAATATATGCTGTGATTGGGTGATGACGTGCGATGACCACAGTCGCCGCTGAAGATGGACATCTCGGAAGGCCAAGGCATATTCTCAGTGCTTGAGCTTGAATCGACTGGAAGACACGTATGTTTGTTATTCGGGTCCTGCCCAGTACGGGTAAGCTGTAGCACATCAACCCGAGGAAAAGCACAGTATAAGGTTAAAGCATCGCTCATGCAGATGTACCCCACGATTTTGCCGCAAGAAATCTCAGCACGCGGGTGATTGTGGTGAGTTTTTGATCGTGTAGGCGACCTGAGGGCTCCAGGACAGGTCGCGATCTATTACTCATAACTAATAGACTATCCATTGATTTTGATGACGTATGAAGGAAACCAGTGGGCATTTCTCAGATGACAGCTCTAGTCCCCTTCCTTGAAAGTAGTTTGACGTCAGTGTAGCCGCTCTCTGACGCCTGGCACGTACGTGAATACGCGTCACCCCTGATGCCCAGATGCAGATGCCGTCTGCGTATATTTACAGATGCACGGACCACGGAAGTACAATAACAAGGTCGATAAGCGCTAGGTTAAAGAGAGCGGGGCTCAGGACTCCACCTTGAGGCACACCGCGACAAGTACAATGGTGCGTTATTGTACCATCTTCTGTTTGTACAAAGAAGGTTCTGCCCTTCAAGTCGCTATAAGTCCATTCCTAGACATGGCCGAAGATGTGAGCTGTGTAGGTTGCTTATGTTCCCTGGAAACAGTTGCTGCTGAGTACTCGCTTTCTCATGATTCTCATGCGTTATACACGGCATTCAGTTGTTTCCCCCCGGTATCCTCGGTAAAATATGCGAGCCACGGTGTTCTTATTCGAAGTAGGAAGCAATGTTCTGAGTGACGAGCGATAAATGTCTATTCTGTGTAGTTTCGATACAGTCTTTGTAGAAAGTTACTCAAAGAAGCATTCCAGGGTGTCATACTGCCGCTAATAGACATGTTTCCCAAACCCATAAAAAATTCAGCATGAGATACGGACTTGAAATTTCGTGAAAATAGGGAACATCTTAAGCGCAATGCGTTGCAATAATTTCACTTTCCTGCTTTAAATGCGATTGTCGCAGATAACTACTAAACCCTCGCTTTTTCATGGGTTTTCCTGCATCATGCGAGATTCGTAGTTTGTTTCCCCGATGTGCTCAGTGAGTTAAACAAGGCATCTTGGTTATTTATACCTGAGGAAAGGATAGGAGCATGGTATGCGTAAGGCGTGGACTAAATGTGTCTTTTCCCGTAGAATACGTATGTAAGTGGTCCATAGCGTTATTAGTCTGTATTACGAGCGGTGTAAAACTTAGACGGCTGCGCTAGCATAATTACAAATACAACTGAGGTCAAATTTTGCGAACATGAGGGAAACAATTCACCAAGTTTATGTGTAATGGTAAGTGCGTGTTGATGAAACACAGCTTTTAAAAAACTGTAAGCAAGTATTCGAAGGTATCACGCTGCTGTTATTACATAGGTGCCCCATGTCCCAAGAGGACTTTGCGTTTGAGATATTGTATATCTTGAAGGAATAGGGAGTATGTTAAGTGCAATGTATCGCGTAGTTTTAACGTTTAGTGGGTATCAAATCCGGCAACATCAATGCCTTCAAGTAGCATGTGTGGGTTTATTGACCAGTTGTCAGCCAAACAGATCACCCTACATTGTCCTTTGTGTCTTTGTCTGTTGGCTTCTTATGGTATGATTAATGAAAATCGGGCCCCTCGATGAACCCCCTTTCTTCTCGTTCATGACACAACGGGAGTCTCAAATCGGGCAACATTGATGCCTTCACGTAGCACGCATGGGTTTATTGACCAGTTGCCTTCACCCAAAGAGATCACGTACTCGTGACGCCTGCGGCAGAAAGGATGTTCCGCAACCACCGCCAAGGTTTGTGAGTGGTGACGCTAGCTAACACTCCCAGGGTTAGTTCTTGTAGTAAGACATAAATGCTTCAGCAAGCGGATGGAAAAATGGCGCCGCGGTAGCTCAAGTGTTAAGAGCATTGCACGCGTAATGCGAAGACGTGGGGTCGTTCCCCACCTGCTGCAAGTTGCTTTTTTTTTTCATCCACTTTCATTTCCATTAATTTATCATTTTCTTATATTCAATTAGTGTGTACAAGCGACTTCCCCTATGTTGTCCTTGGTGTCATTGTTTGTTGGCTTCTTACGATTTGACTTTACGTGACGTACAGCGTCGCATGTGATTTCCTCGTCAGCTCTGGACGAAACGGGCAATAGCGCATGCCGCGTAAACATGCGTGGACACCGCGCCTAAGTGGGATGTGCCATGAACAATGAGAAAGAAGAAAAGAGAAATCGGAGTCACCCTTAAATAGAGCGTGCCTGCTTTCTCTATTTATTTACTTATTTATTTATTATTTTATTTTCATGTTTTTTTGCTCTCGCAGATGTTCGGGTACACTGCGCCGCTTTCGGTGTTCGCAGCCACTCGCCAACCGTGTCGCAAGCAGGGTCACGTTGTCGCGGGGCTTACGCAACGACGGGCGAGCGTGGGGAACCCCGATGGCCGGCCGCACAGTCGTTTCGAAACGCCGCGCAAGTTATAACCCACTCGCGAAGGATGTTACGCAGAGTCCGACGAGAATCGAAGGTTCGGTGTGTCGACGCATCGTCGGCGATGCCTCGTCGACGCATCTGTCCGGCTACAATTTGAGTGACTTTCTCGCCCACTTATGCAGTGGCTCTTGGTCCGAAAGCAGCCTCCAGCGTGTCTATTTTTATTTCTTTTCTTTTCTTTTCTTTACATCGACTCACTCGACTCACTCGACTTCTCACTCGACTCACTCGACTAGTCGTCGTTTCGGTGTCCGACACCGTCAGCGCGGTATCCGTCGCTGGAATCAATGGGTGCTTTGCTAAATGCTATAAAAAGAGAAAGAAGAAAAGTCGCGATGCCCCCCGAGTATTACGACTTTCGGACCTACAGACTGCGAGTCAATAGTTCGACCGCTCAGCCAATTCGCCGACACTGCAACAACCAAAATATACGCCAGGAAAGCGGTGCTCCTGGTTTCATTTCTCGTTATAAATTACTGGCTGGCGTTCCTTCCGCAGCATATTCGTAAACCGTTCTGGCGTAAGGGCGCCACAGAAATTAAACGAAGACGGGTAATGAAATAGGTAATGAAGTTAATAAAAGAACTTCAGTGATCCTAGTCTTTTTATTATACTTACTACTGCATACATGCAAAAACGTTTAGAATGTTATCGTTTTATTGTGTTTACGGTTTATTGTTATTGCGCTACATATTGTATTTGCTAATGTCGTATTAATCTTCCATGTTGCGTGAATATTCCTTTCATTGTACTGATGTTTTCCCCCGATTCCATATCAATATGTTACCGTATTTGCCACCTTACACGATGCCTTCTCGAAGGCCTGTAAGTTAGATGTAAATAAAGTAAATAAATAATACAAAATACAGAATAGCATGTAGAAAACTGTCATCATCAATGGCTCATACCCCCGTAAGCAAGCAGAAAATGCAATGTCTCATAGCCCCGTGAGGCTCACGGCTACTCGCTTTGCGTAAATTAGCTGCGATGATGCTAACTCTGTATTCGCTGTCGGGGATTTCAATGTGGATGTGTCGGTACCAAAAAGGGAGCGGTTTACGCGTTCCATGTTGCAGACATGTCCCTTGCGATGCCACACCTATCCGGCCCAACCAACGACCCAGCGGCTTACGTGCACCGATTTCACATTATGAAAGAATGTGATTGCAGTTGCGAGCGAAATAATGACCACCGATCAAGACACTAAATGAGTTCTAACCTTTGTTCAAAATTATGTGCAACCTGCTCTGACGCGAGAGGAAGCCGTAATGCGGCGAAAACTCCAAACAAACACATATCCTCACTTGAGTCTCTACCACGCCATGCACCCTGCGCTGTAGTCCTATAAAGGCCCACACTGCAATCAATGCGCAACGCTTTGCCACATGGTGTGGGCTTGCGCAAGCACACCGCAGCTCACACCCATAACACACCCCACCGCACGGCAATCGGAGGCACCGCTGTCCAGCTCAGACTCGATGGACCAGCTCAACCTGGTAAATCGCACAAGAAGGGCAGCCAGGGCCGCTCGACTCCTGGACTGAGGGGACCACCCACAGCAGAGCTACCTACGCTCATGTGCTCTTTTCTATGAAGTTTATTCTCTCTCTCTCTCTCTCTGCGTGTCGTGTGCTAAACAGCTTCACTGACGAACCACCTTCAATGAGTGGAATAACTCATGTTTTTTTTTCAGTTCTGTGACAAGATTCCACCATAATGAACCTTGATAAAACGTTCGTGTCTTCCTTATGAGAATTTCACGGAATTATTACGAAATCCATACAGATTTCGTCAGAATTATGCGGAAACATACATACAGTACTGTTGGAATGGCATATTGAACATTTCATTAGGGTTAATTCATATCCCCTACCTCAAATTCCAGTCCTTCTGAACCATATGCCATCGCCGGGGGATAAGAATATAAAAGAGGCCAGTGGCGAGAAGCGAAAGGCAGGATACGAAAGAGCCGCAAGCAAAAGTCGTGTCTCTCCGTTTCCACATGACCGGGGAGCGCCATCCTGACAAACGAAGACGACTCGGAACTAGATAGAAGAACCATTGGCTATACGTTTACATTGACTCGAAGCTAGCGAGTCGAGTCCGAAATCGGGCTGATCGAGGCTGACGCGACTGCGTCCACGTGTTCTCGCTTCTGGCGGGTCGAGACATGCGGCATCGAGACATTGACACTAAAGCGCTCGAACGGGGCTTCCGGTTCCCGCAGCCTGCGTGAGTGATACGCCATCATGTTCCGGACCAGCATCCTGGAGTTGAAGCACTAGTATACGTTACGTTTCGCTCTCTTTTGCCGCAAGAGTAGAACGGGCATGTTACTCTCTCTCTCTCTCTCGGAAGGACATAAAGAACGTTTCACTCTCTCGTTGCTTACGGAGTGAGCATTTCACTCCACCCGACATTCTACGAAGGTAAAACAAGCCCTTGCAGAGCAAATCAGCGCCTTTACTCCTGCGATGCTCTCCCTACTTCTTAGAGTGTGAACGTTCAGTCAAACGTTTCAGTTTTCATTACTGCTGATGCGCTTGCGTCTGCAACGGTTCTATTTCATGGCTCTTATCGACTATATTGGACGAGTTTGCACTGCACAGTGCCTTGTCTTTGCGTTGTCCCGATCCCATTTCCGCATGCCGGCGCGTAAGAGCACTGACGCCACAGCGGTCCCACGCAAGCCTCAGCGCCGGCTTGTCTGACCCGTCCGCGTGCTGAAAATGCGCACTGAAAATGGGTATATCTGCCGGCTCAACCCGATGCGACCCAATTTTGTTGTGTTCTTGTAAACACCCTGGCTGTCCGGCTGGCTCAGCCCGACGCGACGTTTGCTCTTCCCGACCCGATGGCGTTCACACATACTCGACAGGTCGATTCCAACCTGAGAATCCGACTCGACCCCGTTTTGTCGGGTCAATGCCTCCTTTACTAGATGCCTGCCGCGTTGTCCGGTAGCTCGGTTCAGGGCCCTCTCTCTTTTCTTTTCTCCGCGAAAAGGCAACGAGCGCCTCTCGCGGCGAACGCCTGCAACTTGCAATCACGTGCTGCGACCTCTGAGATTACCGCGGCATCTGTCACCGTCTTGGAGGCCCGCGATAACGCCCACTAACAGACGCCCGCGCATATAACGCGCCGGCGGATGCATTCAGCCGCCGCTGCCACATCCGCCGGAAGTTGAAAAGGCAACGAGCGCCGCCTCACGGAATTTGTGCTGAACTAACTTCAACTAAGGGAACCGCCGCTACAATGGGAAAGCGAGCAACGCGGCGGGTATCTAGTAAAGGAGGCATTGGTCGGGTTCATGTAAACGCCCTGATCGACTACAATTCCCTTGTTTCTCTCGAAAGGAGATTGCTTGCGAGCGTTTGTGGATGTTTACTCCAACCGATACCATACGAAACAGCGAAACGCTCACTGTGCGTAACATTTCGACATTTGTCGCGCCACTGCTTCGCATTAGGGGCGAAGCTGAAACTTCTTTTTTTTCAGATAGTTTGAGAGTATCGGCGTAATCAAATACGAGAATGCAGAACGAAAAACGAAACGAAGAGAGAGAGAGAGAGAGAGAGAGAGGTGAGGCAAACCAGAGGTGAGTTTCCGGTTTGCTACCCTGCACAGGGACGGGGGATATAGGGGTTGTAAAGACGACAAAGAGCGAGAGGATAAAAAAGGAAGAAGAAAAAAAACTACTAATTGCTACTGAATGGCCGCGCTCGTCCTTAATCCTCTAAGAATACTGGCTGCTATAGTTATGGTTTTCCTTAATAGCAGTATTTTGGAACCTTTTAAAAATTTGTTAGGTCTCAGGAGTGTTTGCCTTGTAGCTGTACAAAGATCATAAGCTTCTTCTTTAAGATTATCTAGAATATTTTGCACTTTCAGTAATATATAGGGTTTCGCATGCCAAAACCACTTTCTGATTATGAGGCGCGACGTAGTGGTGTACTCCGGAAATTTGGACCACCTGGGGTTCTTTAGCGTGCGGCTAAATCTAAGTACACGTGTGTTTTCGCTCCCATCGAAATGCTGCCGCTGTGGCAGGGATTCGATCCCACGACCTCGTGCTTAGCAGCCCAACACCATAGCCACTAAGCAAACACGGCGGCTGTTTTGCACTTACTGTTGCTCTGTTGCAACTGAAATTTCACAGCAAGATCGGATTTTATTATACCTCATGGCTCTCTCACTTACCAGGCTGACAAAGAAATTATGTGAATTTGCCTGTGCCGGCGCCTCTTTAGTATCTGAATCCTCACCCCCTTTCCCAGCGATCATTGGAAATTAATCTCGAAGGTCGTGATTTGCCGTACTAGGAGACACCTGTGACAAGGTAACGTCATAATCACCACGTTTTGCGCATCACTCAGTGGCAGATGCGCCGACGAAGGAAAATTCGCATCTTTTTCTTGACGAACCATGGTAGTAGCAGTGCCAAGTGTTACACGGAACGATTTGTACCTTAATACGCGATCTCACTGCAATGTCTTGAGCGAAAACGGAACAGCGGTAAGCGCCAAACTAAAAAAAAAAAGAATTATTGTAAAGTAGAAACGCAGGTCCCTGTATGAACTTTCAAGGACGATATCAAACTTGTCCAATGGATGAAAATCAAACGCGAACAAGTTGAGAACGACTAACATACGTTATGGCGTGTTAGTTTCACACGAATTTGCAACAGTCGCCTAATCCTGGCTTCAAAACATGCCCTCAGGGCTGCGGAATCGTTAGAAATCGGCAATAGAGCGATTTTGCATTCAACTGCTCTGTGTAGTCACGGGTATAGCTCAAGTTTCGATAAGCATACTTTTTTTATATATGTAGTGTACGGGATGTACGCACGCGAACTGTGGCTTTGCGGTTACTGCAAGATTAAATCTCTGACCACCATCGATTTTTTTTTAAGGAAAGAAAATCGCATATGGTTCGGACGCGTCGAACGGGTATGTCATTGCTCTGACAAGTTCTTATTTTATTGTTTTTTTTTCTAAAGCCAAACACGCTGTATCACGGGGTACGGGAATGCCTCCCGCGCTCTACACTGGAGCACTGGGAGACCGAGCTCCCCAGCCTCAGACCTGATGACGTGCGTCAGCTGGTGTGTATTGGGCAAGGCAGGTGGCCAGGTCACGTGCCTTCCTGGACTGAGGAGGCCACCCGCAAGGAAGGTGACCAAACAACTGCATTTGCTCTCAGTAAGGTTCAATCATCATCATCATTAACTGGCAGGTTATAAATTCGCATTGCAGATGAAGCCTACTTGGTCTAGTGTTCTTCTCGGTAAGCTACATGTAACCGTGCCCTTATTCGAAAATTATACGGAAGGTCATACGAAATTTCCAACCGCAGCTTTTCTACATACAACCGTGGAACAGAATAGTCGGAAGTTCGATTCGCGATTGAAATTTTTTCCTGTATTTTCGCATGACTACGAGTTGCGTTTAATGCTCAGAGATGACAGCGTTTTCACGTTTCGCTGCCTGGTGACAGTATCGAACCCTGCTTACTTCGTTAATCGGGTCTCCTAAATGCAGCATTCAAGAGTAAGGTGGACGTTGATGAAGATAAATCCAAGCTGGATGAGAAAATTACAGGTCTGAAATATTATAACCATCAGTCTTGGTGTGAGCGTACGCTTTATAATCCAGGAAAGCTCGCAAAAACGCGAGACGTGTGGCGGCGCCACCGTAAGGTTCTTGCACTAGCGTACCGTGACGTCACAGCTTTTAACGACGTTTCCTGGGGACTAAACAAGGGTTACGCAGCGTTCTGGGGGAACAGAAGATTCGAATCGACCGAGTGAGGTTCCCATCTGTGATGATGATGATGATGATGATGATGATGATGATGATGATGATGATGATGATGATGATGATGATGATGATGATGATGATGATGATGATGAAGCAACATTTACTGGGCCCGAAATAAATCGGTGGTGCACGCAGGCACCAGACGGGGTGGTTCCCTAGCTATTATTATTATTATTTGTTTTGAACACATATACACATATATACAGTTAACAGGAAAGGGAAGGCGAGGAGCAGGCTGGCAACTGCCACCGGAAGGGGCACAACGCCTGCCTACTCTTCTGAAGGGAGGTGACAGCAACACAGAAATGGAAGATAGGAAGGAAGGGAGGAAAGAGGAAAGGAAGAGCAACAGGACAAATCTAAAGACTAAAGTAGAACACAGTACGTTAGTACGTTGTTCCGCCGAGTTTCGACTCTGCAGCCGGAATTAAAGTGACGCCGCATCGAACAGCCTCCACAATTATCAGTCACATCCATGGCTAGTTTGCTACGCGGCTAATTGTGCGCTCCACAATGAGACGCCAAGTATAGCTGCACGCAATCACCGTTTCACTGGTAGTCGGTTCACAATATACACTGCAAGGTGTTTGAACCCGCCACTTCCCATCTTCGAAGGAAGAAGCGTTAGGACACAGTACAGATCACACACAGTAGGGCCGGTCACTGAAGGTCACGCTACTGGCCCCTGTCCGTCAGTGCGAGCTGAATAGGTAGGGCGGGGCTGGATAACAAGGTATCCATGAGAAACGGTCCGAGATCCCGAAAATGCTTTTAAATCTGTGTTGTCACACCGACGTATCAGCAATGCTGTTTACCCGCCAAGTTCAAGAGGGCTGTCATTAGCTTCGCCAGTAATCAATTTTTCGCCAAGACCTTTACCGAAGGAGACTTCATCCACTCTGAATTCCAACAAAACTGATTTTGTTTTTCAATGTACACGTGCGTCTGGATTTCTCTGTTCTGTTTCTTATTTCTGTGTTTTTAGGCTCCATTTATCGTGCTTTATTTTTTTTGTTTAAAATTGTATTGCGATGTTTCATGGGCAGGTTGCTTTGGTTTAGGTTAGCTTCAAGTTCGATGTGTTCGTGTGAAAATGTATTTTCTTGGTTCTGCCGCAGTTTTGTTATAAGACGCATTATCTGCTTCAATGCATGTTGTCATTAGCCTCGATGAAGTGACAGTCCCCCACGTAATGTCAGCGTGGCATTCAAACGCTTTTTTCTTTTCTTTAAGTCGAGTCTTTATAACAAATACTTTACCAAGCTAAACTACCATAACGTTATTTAACCTGTCCTTGTGAGTGCGAGAAAGGCGGGAAAGTTTCCGAAAATATTCCGCTATCTCGGAGAGATATTTCTGCCCAGTCTCTCTCTATATAAAGCTCACGGTGCCACGCCACACGCCGAGATAACGAGTTGCTCTCGAATGCCGATAACGACAGTGGCGAGACATCGTCGAGACAGTTTCTTTTGTGTTTCACTTTCGTGCGGCAGCGTATGCTTTTTATTTATTTATTTTTTACTGTCAACGGTCGTCACCGGCTCGAGCCCGCACTACGCCATTGTTATCGAGAGGATTGTCCAGTCGGTGCATTGAACCAAAAGATAAATAAGTGAGAAAAAAAAAAGCCGACACTGCAACAGCGTAGCGATAGCTTCATACGCGCCTTCGCATGTGCGCACGATGGATGGTGTAAGGAGCAGGACGGCGCTCGATCGCGCCACCAATAATCGCGCGAGCTTTCGTACATCGGCCGTTATTTGTTTCACAGATTTGCTAACCTGCTCGCGACGTCGCACTACAGTTTTTTTTTTCTGTGAATTGACGCGACAAGCTGGTCGAGTTGGCGATTGAACATGTTCCTATGGGTGGGCAGCGCAACCCGGACGAAAGACGAGAGGAAGCACACGATACGAGCGCAGACTAACAACTCGTTTATTATTTTTTTTTCAAACAAGGGAATCAAACGTACAGAAAATGTGAAACGCGTGTGAATTGACGCTTACAAGGGTGAAAGGGTGTTAGCCTATCTTGCCACTCAAAAACTCAGTTTTTTTTTATCCTGCAGATTGATGGAAGCCGGCGCCACAATAAAGGGGGCGCCTGTTTGCATGTCGCAAATTGGGGAGTTGCTTAAGCCCCATTACTTGATTTTTCTTTTTTTTTGTGAGAGCGTACGTCCCAAATTACGAGCACGAGAATATCATAAGTGATGAAGAACGAGGAACAGCAACAACTTATTATAATCAATCAACCAATCAATGATTAGTTTACCGTGTCTAACGCGTTCAAGAACAACACTGAGGTTTGGCGCTGGCGCACAGAAAAACAAAAAAAAGGTAAATCCTCAAAACAACTACACCAAAAGTTACGGTATAAGAAATAGAAGGCAATAATAATAATAATAATAATAATAATAATAATAATAATAATAATAATAATAATAATAATAATAATAATAATAATAATAATGAGCCATTCCATTTTGTGAAGGCAGATGACAAGCGAAGCTACTTAGCAGACGACACAGAATTCCGAACAAAGGTAGGAACTCATTTACTGCGATTTTTATATACATTCGCGTGGACGACAGGGCCGGCGCCCCGAGGAGCCAGGGAAAACTAGACACACGTGACGTTTCGACGGGAGCGCCACCACGGCAGAGCGGAGGGAAAGGAAAGTTGATACGCAAGCGCTTGGAACGCCGACAAAAAAGAGAGCGGTGCGAACGTAGACGTGGCCGACGCGGGCCAAAGAGTAGTATCTATGCTTATCAGCTTCATATCTGTTACGGGTTGGCGCACTCGGCTGCACGAGGTTTGACTGACCGTGCGCCGGGCAACGCGTCCTCTCCTGGGCGACCCGAGCCCATCTGCTCGTACAACGATATCTGCAAACATAATAACCTATCAAGAAGACTCCCGCCTCTGCCGCACTCCTCGCTGTGCAGGGGCAAGGCAGTCACTCTCAGACTTCTGCAAACAAGCACTTACCCGAGCCCCTCGGCGCTGCACGCAATGTACCCCGAACGGTTCCCAAGCCCGGATTGCCCCCTGTGTGGTGGTCATGCGGACTTCGAGCATGTCCTGTGGGGCTGAGCCTCTGCCGGTCCCCCTTTCGCCCAAGAAGAAATGATGACGCTCATTAGGGCCCAGCACCGGACCTCTCTAATCCTGGCTGTCCAGAGGGCTCGCGAGTGGGCCTAGCCAGGTGACTTCGAGTTTGCTCGCGTCTATTGCGGACCAAATAAAGTTGTTTCACTCACTCACTCACTCACTCACTCACTCACTCACTCACTCACTCACTCACTCATTCACTCACTCACTCACTCACTCACTCACTCACTGGTTCTATTTGGACGGAAGATATTAAACTCAGTTTGTCAAGTTGCCGGAATGCTTGAAGCTTGCTTCACCTCCGCCGCGGGTCGACCTAGTACTCCACAATCTTCGGTATCGGCCTGCGGTTTTCGCTCGCGCAAAAGAAAAATGCACGGAACTCTAGCCATAAACAGCTTCGCTGTAATACGTGAATAATATAGTAATAAATATGCAGATCTGACGCACGTGGTTGAGTGCGCGTGAAGCGAAGATTTTGCGAATTGGTGAATAAAGTGTCATACAATTAGAGGCAATGCACGTGGTTGTTTTTACCTTCGTCCTGCTCAAGCGTGTAACATGGTGCGATGTTTATAGCTTACGCACCGCGTCGTTCATAAGTTACGGCCAAATGCAAACACCAAATCGGGCGCGGATGCATAGTTTGTGAGGACGACGGCGATGTTCGATGCGTGTTGAGGGAAGAATGGTGATGCCAGGTTGCCTGCACAAAGAAGTACACCCGTATCGAAACTAAACTTCGAGCTTCAATACCCCTTGTGTCCCACTGTAACGTACAATTCAGGGAAAAGCGGATGTCTACTGCATGTTCAGCGTAGCGACAGCCAGATCCCCCGCAAAGCTGCCCTAAACATCTTTTCGTCTCGGTCAACCACAGCGGTGCCTTTGTTGCGGTTTGCTACATATTGTAAGATGTGGGAGGTCGATCGTAACAGCTGGCATCCAGTTGTAAGGTTTGTAGTCGGGCGTGAACTATGCGGTTGCGGGCCCACGCCGTCGTCCAATTCACTCACGATTGGGACGTGGTCGTAGGGAGGAACTTGCTCTCATAGAGAACTAGGAGCACAGGATTTATTTACATATTTACATTAAATCAAGAGATACATTCGACAGTCTAGCATGACACCCAAATGGAGCACGCAAGACGAAGCATACAGCACGCGAGCACAAAGCTCCAAGCAGCCTGTACGCACCACTTGTCGAACACGAGCACACTCTAGCAGCCGACAAACTGCTGCTTAAAAAGCCTCTGTCCTCCCTAGATCCCTAAGGGAGGGAAAACTGCTGTCCAACCTTAGTCCAATCGGACCGTCCACAGTCGTTGGGGCGTAGTCGACCCACCTTTGAGGGCGAGTGCTTACACACTCACATACGCACTTTGGATTCCCAGAACCCGAGCTGAGCGGGTCCTCGTAGCCAGGTGATCACGCCTGACCCCAGCCGGCGCCTCTTAATTCCAGAGCTGACTTTCTCCGGTAGTCGCCACGAGTGTCAGCAGACTGTGACAAATCCTGGGGCCCGAGGAAAAACGTACCGCAAAATACTCTGTTAGGGAAGCTCTTCTTGCTGCAAAGAGACCATGAAGGCCACGGCAAATCAACCAACAATATACGGTCCGCCAAACGTGGCCAGCTCTGCTGCCGTCGCCGACTCTGCGAAGAAGGCGCATGGTGGATTAACGCTACCCTGGTCTCCAATTCTCCGAAGGAAGTTCATGGTCGGTTAGCGCTGTCGTCTTCGCCGGTTCTCTGAAGGGCGCCGCCACTGCGGGTCGATCGAAGCACCTGCAGCGGGCTGAGATAGCTTTGCAGAGCAGTACCCCTGCAGGACGATCGTAACAGTATAAGTTCAAATTCAAATATTAGGTAGCTGTCATGGTTTCATTTTTAAGGTCTACAGAGAACAGGAGGGATTTTTTTATATAACGAAACATTTTTATACACTATCCTCGGTGAAAGGAGGAGGTGCGCTGGGAGCACGCACCCAGCGGACTCCCCCCTTTCGCCGATTATAGTGTATAAAAATGTTTCGCTATAAAAAAAAAACCGAGGACACCTCAGCACTTGTTACGAGTTGTGAAATGCGAAAAGCATTATTGTCCAACTGAACGTCGCTGAGCCGTCCTTCGAGTTATGAACACTCCTCGCCGGCCAGCGAGCACGTTGAGACGCTTGGCGGGTTTTGATTTGCCCTTATTACCGAGGCTCGCTTAGAACGCAGGCGAGAGCTGTCGCGCGCGAGGAACGCGCGGATAACGCAGACTTTCGAGAGCGACGGTGGCGTGGCGTCGCGGCGATGCCCTCTCCCCCTCACGCAACACCTGGCGCGCTAACGCACCAGCAGCAGGTGTTCCTCCCTCCGAGGCGCTTTCATGACGTGGCGTCGCAGCCAATGGGAGTTTACCTGCCGTTTCGCTGCTGCAGACGAAAGACGCGTCGTCTTTTTCGGTCAATGTGCCACTTGACGTTTTTGCATCAAAAGATGTCAGTGTGGGCACTCCTCTTCGCATGATGTGCGTTGCTTTCTTTGAAATGGTCTTTCGATGCCAGGCGTATTAACTGCCGATAGTGAAGGAGAGAATACAAGGTGCCTGAACTGTGAGAACATGTTCTGTTCTAACTTTAAAAGTTTAAGGAGGTCTGGAAATTACAAGCCTTCCCTTCGAGAGGTCTTGCATGGTGTTAATGCGCTCATTGAATTGTACCATCGCTTTTATGTCCAATTATAATCGAGGTTGTTGAACCTAAGAAAAGTTGTGTACTCAGATTTAGGTGACAGTTCGAGCCTCTGGCGCTCGAAATTATTCTGAAGCCCATAATACTAGGGCTCCTATTAACCCGCGTGCAGCTTTGGAACGCTATACTGCATTTTTTTTTCATTTTTTTAGTATGCTGATACTTGTTCGTGTCTTACACCTTCACTACCTTTTACGTGATTGACATTCATATTTCTAATGACATGAAAAGTAGCCGACAGTGTTCAATGGTGCCAATATCTTCTTGCATTTTACGTAAGCAAGCAAACAAAAGGTAATCTGCGGCATTGTGGATAAAGCGAATAAGTTGGGTGACAGACCCATGAGTTTAAATAAATTGATTAGGCGTAACTTTGTGTTTTTTAGAGGTTTTTTTTTTTTTTTGACGATGCGCCACGTGAGTTTGTTTTCTGGCAGCCATACGTCGTCGAATCAATCTCATCCGGTCACTTGTGTTGTTATTGAAACCTTGAGGATTTCCTGAACTGCCAACACATCAGTTGGTGAGGTGACCTTCTTCCGTCTTTTGTATCTCTGTACAGTGGGTAATAAAAAAAAGGAGCCTGATTTCTCTATATCAAATTTTATGACAGAAGGCTGCTGATCCTCAAGTTGTTGTAACTCACGCACAAAGAGACACATACATAGAAGATCCATGTGGTCAACACAGAGTGTTAATTTTCGGCAACGGCTTTAATCCCTGTTTCACAGCCGTACTTTAACGTCCAAAATAAAGCGCAAACAAAACAAGCAGAAACAACCGACACCTCGAAGTCGCACATGATTACTAACGTTCTTTGTTGTGTTTGTTTATTTGTTTGCTTGCTTATTTGTTTGTTTGGTTGTTTATTTAAAACGTGTGCATATATTACAAGTGTTAATTTATTAGTTGGAACCATGCTTGAGGACACTCGTGTCCCTGTGCGCAGACGCAGTATTTATTTATTTTTTTAAAATTTCGCGCGTGTCCTTCGTAGACCTGGAAAATAAAATCACGACAGCTACCTTAAATTTGAATTTGAACTTGTACGCAGCAAGCCGCAACAAAAGCACCGCTGTGGTTGACCAAGACGAAAAGATGTTTAGGGCAGCTTTGCGGGGGATCTGGCCGCCGCTACGCTGAGCATGCAGTAGGCACACGGAGGTTAGGGTGAATGCGATACGACAGCGTAAAATGGCAGTGCAATAACAACCCTTCATCCAGCAGATTCTAAAGATTCAAATAAATCACGGGGTTTTAGCTGCCAAAATCACGATCGGATTGGGAAACACGCCGTAGTGGGTGACCCGAGATGAATTTTGACCAGCTTGGGTTCTCTAACGTGCACCTAAATCTAAGTACATGGGTGTTTTCGCATTTCGCTTCTGTCGAAATGCGGCCACCGTGGCCGGGATTTGATCCCAGCAGATTTTAGAAAGGAATCAAATGGGCCCAAAGAAAGAGAGAGAGAGAGAACAAGTTCAAATTAGGCAAAAATTGTGGAGACAAACCAATTGGATAATTTTCGACATACTCGTCAACATCCCCATTCAATGTTTAGTGCTTAAATCAATAATTTAAGAGCTAATTTTTGTTAATGATTTAAGTTCATAGAAAAAACACTTTGTGTTCCTGAACAGGTCAGGGAACAAAATTGAGTTGGTTACATCCGAGTGGCGTGCACTTACGTTCTTTGACAGGCTCGGTACGAATTAGCTGGAACATACATTACAGAACACTTGTAGACGCCTTCCTGTGACGTCCATGGGATGTCTAGAGAGAGCCTGTAAACTCGTGAATGTACACTTGTTCTCAATTACTGCCTGTATACTTTCCGTATATATAAACCATCTGAAAGTCTATATGGCGCAAAAGTGTGCAAATAGAAACAGGAACGTCGGCTACCATTTCTTTATGCCGATCTGTCGATTATCTAATGAGTAAAGTCAGAACAATTAAGCGTAGTCTAAGGAGGAATCGGTGCATTCGTCCAGAAAATGAAAACTCGAATGACCGAGAGACTCTCTAAATCCGTCTTTGTGAAGACCGACCCACGTTGGACAGTTTGCCCTTCTTCCACTGCTCATTATACAAATACTGCTGATAATAACGGGTGCACCGCTCTTTATCAAACCAGAAGGTATACGAGCCCTCTATTGGCCTTCAACGTGCCGTTACAGAGTGTCACACGTGCTAACTATTGTTAATTTCCGAGCACGATAGAAGTGAGTCGAGGGGCTCTATTTTTTTTTGTCAGTTACAGTCATATAATGGTAACAGACAATGAAACCAGCGAAAGCATAGGAAAAGGCTAATCTTTAATTTCCGTTTGACAAGTAGATATAACAATAGAAAAAACAAATGAAAGTCAACAAGACAGACACATTGTCGAAGCTAACGTACCGTTAACACCGTTAACCTACCGCGGAGCAAGTCTTCCCGTGCCCTCTAACGGGTATATTTTTTTTGTATGTGTACTGTATAGATCTAGCCCTGATAGTGTTAGTGAGCGCCACTCACTACCATGCACTGTAAAATGAACTACCCCCTTAAAAGCGAAAAGGTGTAAATGTGTCCATAACTCACACCCTTATGGTGTTATTTATATGACGGACACCCTAAGGGTGTGAGTTATAGACACATTTACACCTTTTCACTTTTAAGGGTGTAGTTTATTTTACAGTGTGGCGACAAATTTGGGAACCTCGATCCTTTCAACCACAGACGTCACGTATACAGTGCGCGGACTCCGTAGGAGCTGGCACACTGGCCAATTTCGGTTATTTAACGCACGCCGAGCCTTTCAGCACACGCAGGTGTTTCCTGCACCCGCACAACTCCTTCACTTCCGCTTTCGCCTCGATCTTTACGCGACCCGCAGTAGCGAACCCGCGACCATTTGCTCTGAAGGCAAACATCACGTCCGCCTAGTCAAAACAGCCGTTGCTCTTCGGTTACTATTTGAAAAAAAGAAAAAAGAAAACTAGCGAGTTCATCAAGACTCACTGAGAAGAGGCTAAAGCGACATTTAATGAGCACAGCTGTATGCTTTGAAGAAGCGGCTCTATAACGAGGAAATACCGAATTAAGTACCACGGCATGGGCGTGGGTGGTAAAGAGAGAAGGCGGAAACGCTTAAAGACGCCCATAAGTACAATTTTTTTCAAAGTGGACTCGGAACATTTGTTTTTTTTCTTTCTCGTTGTTGTCACTTTCTGCCGAGGTAACCTTCATTCATTTGCCTGCCCGGGATTTCCTATCCCGTTTTTCTCTTTCTTTATTTTTCTTTTCCCCAGCAGATACGAAAATACGCCTCCAACACAAAAACAAGGAAGTCAACAGCGGTTTTCACAACGCCCGTGAAGCTTTCGCGTTGAAGCCAGTCGATGCAAATGGGTCACCCGACTACAAAGCTGGCCTGCGCAACGCACCTCGCTACAGGAAGGGGCGGCTTATAATTGTGACGAGTATAATCGAAACGATAACGGTACGATAAGACCATCTCAACCATTTCTACAAGCGCGTGATTCCGTGGCGAACAAGCAGAGACGTGCCCAAAGAAACATCGTTACACGCCCGATTCGATGCTTCTAGTTTTAGGGGGTTTCCCCTCCCCTCGCGCCTAATTTACTTCGCGATCACGTCAGACTCTGTTTACGGTATTTTTTTTTCCGTTCGGCATTGTTTAGGATTCTCTAGCTTGGTTTCCTTGTAAAATAGCGTTGTGCCTCCCGCTTAGGAAAACTTTTTATTTGTTTTTTCCCCTCATCTTTCAGGCGTCTATGGTAGCTAACGCGGCTTTACGCGATATTTTGCGTGTGACCGCTTCCGTAGTGTCGCCTAGACCCTGCGGTGCGCTTTAATGCGGCTCTGCTTCTGCACGCCCCGCGTAAGTTGTCCGCTTGACGGTTTACGCTTGGTGATTTTTTTTAAGAAATGGCGGAAACGTACCCTACCGTCCCTCGAATATAATTTATTACGCTATCCCGTAACCGCTGCCGTGTCTTGTAATAGCGTTTCTTTGCCTTCTCACGTCACCTTTTACCTATCACCCCCCCCCCCCCCTGTATATGTATAGAAACTGCGAGCCAAGGATGGCAATGCTGTTATTCACTCGTTTCGTTACTCCGTCGGTTCTACACATTCTCTGCTTCCTTTTTCCCTTCCTCTTTACCATTCTATCTAGCTTCCCCTCTCGACTTGCTCGGTAGTAGAACGGTAAGCGCTACAATTTCTGCGATGTTTTTGCGGGGGTCACGGATTATTACTGCTGTCAAGAGGCTAATGTGGCGACGGCCAGGGAGCTCCGGAGGGCATTGTGCACGTTCAACGTGGCGCAAAAGTCCAAACGAGTTTCTCGCGTTGCCTTTCCTCTCTGCCGCGCTCCTCTCATGTATACACACGCTCTTGCAGCAGCAGCAAGCAGAAAACAGCAGTAAGCAGCAGCAAACAGCAGTAGCAAGGAGCAAGCAGCAAGGAGCAAGCAGCAGCAAGGAGCAGCAGCAAGCAGCAACAGCCACTGCAGCAACAGCATCACCACCACCGCGTCGTGGCGGATGTGTCAAATATTATGGGGCTTTAAGGGTGAAAAAAAGAAACCCACAATCGTATTATGAGACACGCCGTAGAGGGGATTCCAGATTAGTTTCGGCCTCCTGAGATTCTTTAACGCGCACTTAAGTCTAAGTACACGAGAAGTTTTTGCATTGCCCGATGTCGCACTTTCGTGCTCTAGTAACGACCTGGAAGATGAAACCATGACCTCGAGCAACGCCATAACCACAAGGCAACCGCGGAGGGCACGGAGGGGTCGACATGCGGGGTGGCCGCTTGCGTACTACTACTACTACTACTACTACTACTACTTTTACTACTACTACTACTACTACTACTACTACTACTACTACTACTACTACTACTACTACTACTACTACTACTACTACTACCGCGTTATAACCGCATGGCACAAGGCTCGAAGCTATGCGTTCTGTGGGGAACAGACGAGTCCGGAAGCCTCGGCTGGCTCATGTCGAACCGTGGCTCAAAGCGCTTTAGCCTAGAGTGTTATCTGCGACGTGCCATCCAATCAGGCGTCGCCGACGTACTGCAAAAAGCGGAGGTTCAAGCGAGAACTCGTAGCTCTTGGAAGCGCGCCAACACCCTGGCATATCGCAGAGACGGCAGGGCGCTTGACTACACGCTTGATTGTTGACGAACTGTTCATTTAATGTTTGATGATTGTGCATTTGATTTTGTTCAATGTTGTTTACACTGTCTGAATTGCCATTGTCAAAGAAAATGTTTTTTTTTTTTTACACCCAAGCTATCCCATTGGGCTATGAGTCCCTGTGGGTCCTCTCAGTGTGGGCAAGCTTCATGTTACAAAAGAAATAAAAGTTATTCGATCAATCAACCAGTCTCCCACCGGGCCGCATAAGCAGCAGACGCGTTCGTCTGCAACTAAGCAACCGACAATACGCGGGTTTGTAGAAAAAAAAAATCCAGTGCAGCGCGGAGCCTGCCAGCTGCCCGCACCGTGTCTGCAGCCCGACAGGGGCACGTGAACATCAGCTGATCACTCGGAAAATTACTCATGCATATCCCTCCCCCCCCCCCCCCCCTGAAAGCGCAGCCGAGTGGGGCCTGACGAAATCGAAAGATTACGCGTACGCGGGTCGACCCCGTTCTCTTAGATATGCGTGCCTGCTTATCGTACAGCCGTGAAAGGAGAGAGAGAGAGAGAGAGAGAGAGAGAGAGAGAGAGAGAGAGAGAGAGAGAGAGGAAGGTGGCCCGCGGAGACAGGTTCTGAGATCGCTGCTCGGAATGAAAGACGACACAAGCTGCGTTCAGAGATGACAGGTGCTACATATTCAGGCAGTGCGCATATAGTGATACAAGTAGAGAACCTATAGCAGACAGAGGAGCAGTGTCGAACCGAAAGAGCTCTTGGGAGCTCCCGGGCGACTCTAGGCGAACTACTACAACTTCTCCCACGTGACCACGGTGGAGAAGCGGAGAGCAAAACGCGCAGTCGATCCAGTTAGCGGCTCAAGCGGAATGTTTTGTTGCAAAGGACACTGCACAGTCTTTAAGCATGAGCCTCGTTTTACGTAGATTCCACCTATAAGTAGGAAAAAAAAAAGTTCGGAAATGCTTTCCGCTTACCTATGTCGAACGGTATTCGGCGTAACATCGCAAATTTTCGGAACGAAGTTACATATAACATAATCTTTTTTTTTCATTTTTTAAATACTCGTAACAATAAATGCATGCCCTCATGAAATAGACACTCCTATCTGGAACAATGTTCCACTTATGTAAAAACTTCTGTCAGGAAAGTTGTTTTACGAACCTCTAACTAGAACCGTGTGGATGTTACGAGCTGTAATGAAGTGATGCCCCGTGCGCTCTGCCGTGCCAGAACCTATAGTATAGTTCTATTCGAAAAATGTTATTGCGGAACACTCGGCCATCGTGTGCGGACTGATGGGGCTAGCGTTGCCGAAAAGCGCCAGTGAAGAAGGAATTATTGTAGTTTATTAATGAATAGATGAGTTTTTTTGCTTTCATAACAAAGTGTATACTGCGCGAAGCACAAGCAGACGACGACGCCTTCCCGAATAAAGGATGTCTGAACACCTCACAACGCCACCTTCGCCCGCTACAGCATTGCCTGCCATGTCCTCCGAAATATGTGGGCAACCGTCGTTGCGATTCTCTGAGTCTGCGCGGCGCGCGAAAACCCTACAAATAAGCGAATTCTTGCGCGATCGCTCAGTGGTTAGAGCGTCTAGCTCTATCCTTGCCGTACCTTGGCGTGAGACCTAAGTTCGATTCTCCCCTCTGGGGTTCTTTAGAAGACGGGCCTCCACCGTTCTATCTACCTCCCTTCTGGACTGTTGCGCGTACCAGGCCCCTGACGCTGTGTGCCAGACGACAACAGCAGCAGCAGCGACAACAGCAACAAGAGCTGCCATTTCTGCTGCTGCTACTACTACTACTACTACTACTATTACTACTACTACTACTACTACTACTGCTGCTGCTGCTGCGGCTGCTGTTGGACGGGCTCCTGATAATATTCGACCATCCGTGGTTCCTAAAGCTGTATTCACGCCATGAATGATACCACCGTTTCAATTCTCGGACAAAGCGTGACGTCGTTCCGCTGACAAGAGAATCACGCCGCAAGCAGCTGCAGGCAGCAGCAGCTGCTTTGACGAGCCGGCGTTCGCAGTCGCCCAGACATGTCTACAGGGGGAGTACAAGTGGCGAAGTTGTTTAATCGAACACGAATATTCGAGAAATGCGTCCTCCGAATCTCGGATAGAATGTCGATTCTTTCACGTTTATTTCTAAACAAAGTGAAGCGCGAAGTTAGTACGATGGGCGTTCTCTGAAAAAGAAAAAAGCTTATATACATTATTTGACGCGTACGCGTGGTTACCGCTCCCAGCCGAACCTACAGAAAACCGAGTGCCACTGTAAATGAGCAACAACCGCTTTCAGTTATCTGGAGCAGCGTGGCAATGTCAGTAACGAAACAAGCGAACGACATGTCAACAGACTCGCCTTCACCGTTCTCTGACGTAGAGAAAAGTCCTAGCACTAGAGCGGAGCAAATTGTTACGAATGGATGGAAAAATCATGAGGCTGGTTGTATAGTCATCATCATCAGAGTGGTTACGCCTACTGCAGGGCTAAGGCCTCTCCCATACTTCTCGAACTACCCCGGTCATGTACTAATGTGGCCATGTTGTCCGCGCAAACTTCTTAATCTCATCCGCCCAAATCACTTTCTGCCGCCCCCTGCTACGCTTCCCTTCCCTTGGAGGCGAAATGCGAAAACACCCGTGTACTTAGATTTAGGTGCACGTTAAAGAACCCCAGGTGGTCAAAATTTCCGGAGTCTACCACTACGGCGTGCCTCATAATGAGAAAGTGGTTTCGGCACGTAAAACCCCATATCTATTTTCTAATGAAATGCTTTTTAGTCATCCCAGTCAGTCAGGGAATGTGCCCGGATTACAAAAAGAAAAGCTACGAAAACGTAGCCTGAGTACATCCGGGACTAAGTAAAGCAAGTACGGAAGTGAATCACACAGAGACAGCACGCAGGCGCAATTTAGGTCAGCAGGTAATCTCACTAGGTAAGAATATCAAAAGAATAATTCGGAACATGTGCTTGTTTACATCGTTCATCTCGCCCTCGAGACTCCACTAAGTGATCGTCATCCCTTACATATTCGAGCGAAACGAATATTCGATGCGAGTTCGAATAGTGGTGTTCCCGAATCGAATGCGAATCGAATTAAGCAATGACTAAGCGATTCGCGTTCGAAATTTCGAGCAAGTTCGCTCATCCGAGTCTATAGACAGGTCAGGTTCTATCGCAAACACGATCAGCGATTCGGTTCTTCGTGCGAATCCCCTGTCAACGTGCACCTATATCTTTAAGCGTAATTTTTCTTTATTTTCTTTTCTTTCTTTCATCATGCCTTCGCAGAAATCTGACTGCCGCGGCTGGGAGTCCAACCCACGACCTCGCGCTCGCCAGCAAAATCTCCACCGCGCCGCGGGCAAATAATAATAAATATGCGCACGCGTGAAAAAAAATTGCTAAAACTCTCCTCTGTTTACAGATTCGTCGTTGCAGGTATGGTTACGTGTCATCCGCGTACGTAAATCTGGACGCTGCATGGGTCAACTTTTCCCGCTTCCCGTTCAAACCCCCCCGTGCTACTTTCATCGCATACGTCCACCACGTATACGCACACTCGGCACCCGTGCGTGACACACAGCATCTGCGGCAGACAACATAGTGTATATATATATATATATACTACTCTCGGATGCCCGCGCACCAACAACAACCGACGCCGCCAAGGTTCCACGACGGGACACAAGTTAAAGGGTCCGTATATATACGTGCTCATGGCGTCGCACAAATCTACGGAGGCTCTCGGTTCCTTAGCGGGCAGGCCCCGCCCAGGGTGGGGGGTGTCTGCGTTTTTCTCTGCCTTGCCATGTGTATACATCCGTATACAGTTGTCGTACGTAAATTTGAGCGTTCCCCCGAGTTTCCTGTTTCCCTTTCGTGTATAACGTCGACGTCGCCTTATAAGCTTTTTTTTTCCTCTCGCATCAATCTGCGGCCCTTCGTCGTTCTTCCTTACCTCGTTTTTTTTTCTTTTCTTTTCGGAGTCACGTCACGGACAAACTGGCAATTAGCCCTGTCCGACCATTTGGTCCCACATCCACTTTTTTACATAACGTTCATTTTCATCCGCGAGCCGCTAATGCTGCAGCACGCGCGCTCCTGGTTTCTTAAAGACAGTTTCTTAAAGATGGTTTCTTAAAGGGACGTAACTTTATTTACCGTCCGTATAGTATACTCAAGCTCCGGAAGGATTTTTTTGAGTACTTAGTCGCGCTGACTGACTGTACGCAGTTTGTTCAGGTGCTCTTTGGTTCTGCGGTGCCGAGTCTCACGAGGGAACGCTGATAAGCATTGAGTCTCATGCCCAGCGATAACTTAGCACCCAAGCTGCAACTGCCGCGTAATTCTGCATATTTCCCCGAGAAAGTCAGTGCGCGTGCGACACCTGTCATTCATCTTCTTAACTCACTGCATATAGGTAAGCAGTGAGACTTATGCCCAGCGAGAAATGAACACCAAAGCTGCAACTGCCACGCTATATTCTACATATTCCGCCGAGAAAGTCAATGCACTTGCGACGTCTGTCAATCAGCTTAGCTCATTGCAAATAAAAAAAAAACTATTTCGTCTGCTGCTGTGGACGCTGATTTGCAGCATTAGTTGCGTCAAGGATATGCTCTCAAATTCTAAAGCTGGTACAGCGCAACGTGTAAAGCAAGAAACAAGCCGAAGCCGGCCAGATGAAAGAACACAGCGCTCTGTTCTTTCATCTGGCCGGCTCGGCTTGTTTCTTCCTTTCTACGTTGCGATGTACCAGATTTAGAATGCAATATGAACTGGCCCAATCCTCAAGCCTAGTGTACTCTCATATTGTTGTCACATTTGGGTTTTTTTTTTCTGAGACTGAGGTAAACATGGTAGTCAGAGGGAGGGTCAATAGACTTACTTAGTAAATAGCGTTTATGAAAGGGCACGCAAAATTATGTGACACTACAAAAAGAAGTTCATTGATTTGCTAAATAACAATAACTGCACAGGGGACCGTAACTTGGTGACCGCGATCCTGACGGCCGTCGGCTGCAAAATCAACTGTATACAGTCTGAGCCGCTGATGTTCACACGGTGCCTCGGGTACCAAAGTCTGGTCAAAAGAATATAGTCGTGTGGTTTTGCTCTCGAGCAAAAAAGAACAACGAAAAACTGAATTCGTGAAGAACGCGCGAGGGGCCCGATTCCTCCAAGGGATTATCAAGGAGAAGATCCCCCGATTGTATCATAGTTATTTCGGTATTACAATAGGATCGGCCTATAAAAAGAGTTCAATACTTTCCATTATTTTTTGACATCGTTATACCGGCAGACTTAGTTTCATTCTCATAATACGCAATTTTAGCCTGTTTGAGTAGTTTTCCTAGTAAGTTAGAATATTTAGTATACCTTTCGTGAAGTGAAGCGGTTAAATTTCTGTTTTGTTTTTTCTTCAAAGGTTGTATTTTTTTCTGTAAACAATTTAGCAAACTGGTGGATAACCATGGGTTACGAGGAGCTCAAAACGCTTTATTACAGTTGATTACTGCCGTAGAATCTGAAATAGCATTAGAAATAAATTTTGAAATTTCTTATAGGCAGTTCCAGGGTTTGCTTTATTTGCTTTATCCTACTTTATCTACTGATATCTATCTATCTATCTATCTATCTATCTATCTATCTATCTATCTATCTATCTATCTATCTATCTATCTATCTATCTATCTATCTATCTATTGAAATTTCTTATAGGCAGTTCCAGGGTTTGCTTTATCCTACTTTATCTACTGATATCTATCTATCTATCTATCTATCTATCTATCTATCTATCTATCTATCTATCTATCTATCTATCTATCTGATAACTTTACCCTACTGATAGTGTACTGTTTCTTGGCGTCACATTAGATAAACACCTAAAATTTGATGAGCACGTTTTATCATTAACAAAGAAAGCAGCATTATGGGAATAGAATATTAAGTAAGGTTCGCAATTTCTTTAATGTGCAGACACTCATCTCCCTCTACTACGCCTTCATTCACACGCATATTAATTATTGCATATCATCATGGGGGAACACGTGTGCCACACATTCATCCCCACTACAGCATACCCAAAATCAAGCGATTCGCATCATTGCACCTAGCAGCTACACATCGGAAGCATCTTCATTTCTCGGCTCTAACGGTATTCTATCGTTACAGAAACTCAAGAACTTGGAAATACTTGTTCATAAGTCTGTTAACGCAAAGCTCCCATTCCCTATAATTACTAAAAGCCAGTTTCCACACTCCACAGCTACCCGTTTCGCTTAGAATACCTAGAACCTGGAATACCTAGAATACCTAGAACTAATTATGATAAATTTACTACTCATTTTTCAGCCACACTACTTTGGAACTCATTACCGTGTCATATTAAAGGGACACTAAAGTGAAAAATGATTTCTTTTGCATCAGTAAATTACCGTTCTACAACACCAAAAACACCACTCTTGCAATGATAAAACGTTTAGTAAGCCAGAAAAAGGGCAAGAACGAAATACGGGTGGCGACGCCTACTTAAGTTCCCACACCTGGGGGCTGTGATGTCTTGGATTTTGGTGGCATCTTCTAGGGCCTACTAATTATATATAGCGGTACAGATTGACTACATTGTGTTCTAAAGGAACCAAATATTAAACAAGGCAAGTTTCGGGAACCTTTATTCAGCCAACGCTGACCAAATGCGAAAACATACTTTGGAATCCCTGACGTCACGCTGACGTACCGACGCTAGGGTTTCGGCGCGAAATTCAAATACTGATACTTGAACCTTCATTTTCGCATCTAATAATCAAACTATCTTTTTTTTAATGACTGCCTGCAGGGTTCTCACACAATGCTTCATTAGTCTAACCTGATTTATTGTTTCGCTTTAGTGTCCCTTTAAGATACTCCCTCACTTATAAGGAAAACACGGGGGAAGGTGGGAGCTATGAAATTCAAGACAATGAGCAAAACGAGAACAAGGTGAAAGCAGGAGCCAACGTTTCGACAAGTGGACTTGACTTCTTCAACGCAAGGAGAAAGCAGAAGCCGACGTTTCGATAAGCGGACTTGTCGAAACGTTGGCTCCTACTTTCACCTAGTTCTCATTTTGCTCATCGTCTCTCATTTTCATACATTCAAATCAAGCCTCCGTAAATTTTTGCGCTCAATATAATAACGTTATCGTTACCATTATATTATTAATCACTTTGTGTCATTAAATATTATGCAGCGTTAGCAATGACTAATTTAACAAGGTGTCTTGTGTGCTTGTATATAGCTGTATTTGCAAATCCTACTCATTTCTAATGGGAGGTCCGGTGTACAGTCTGTTGACTATGGGACCTCCGTCTGTATGTATAATCCCCATTTGTAACCTTATTATTATGCACAATAAAGAACTCTCGAACCACGTACACTCATACTCATAGGTGAAACAAACAACTGTTCCATTCGTCCGCATGTGGTCATTGAGCGTCAGAAGTTTCAATGACTTCAGAGAAAAAAGAAATGGGGAAAAAACGAAGCACACACACACACGCACACATACAAAACACGAAAAGTTGTTAAATTTACCGCCTGTGTTACACAGGTGATGGCGCCTTAATTTGCTGACTGTACTTCTTGGACTTAACCCACGACTTTCTTCTATCCCTGCCGTGAGAGGAGTGATTCCAAAATGACATTAGAAACTCCATCTGGCCCTTCCTCACTGCGAAAGCTTGCTGTTGTCAGATAGTGCTAAGCATTCTTTCCACTCGCTTATCTTGCCCACATTATCTTGCTCTGACGTATCCGAACGCGTCTGGTCGTATGACGGCGACGTTTGCTCGGCTTCCTTTTTTTTTAAGTTTAAGCTGTTTGATTTGTATATACAGGGTGTTTCAGCGAACACATTCAAAAATATTTAAAAGTTGCGTGCGGCCAATATCAAAATGCTAGTTCATGAGCTGGTCTACTCGAAGCGGCGGACACTATTTGTACAAGAAATTGATATGCAAAATCGATAATTAATAAAAATTCACTAATTATGTTCTCACTATTTCACTAATTAATTTGATTACGAGAAAGCGTTTGATTCAGTCGAAACCTCAGCAGTCATGAAGGCATTACGAGATCAGGGTGTAGACGAGCCGTATGTAAATATACTGAAAGATATATATAGCGGCTCCATAGCCACCGTAGTCCTCCATAAAAAAAGCTACGAAATCCCCATAAAGAAAGGCGTCAGGCAGGGAGATACTATCTCTCCATTGCTGTCCACAGCGTGTTTATAGGAGGTATTCACAGACCTGTATTGGGAAGAATTGGGGATACGAGTAAATGGAGAATACCTTAGTAACTTGCGATTCGCTGACAATATGGCCTTGTTTAGTAACTCAGGGGACCAATTGCAATGCTTGCTCACTGACATGGAGAGGCAAAGCAGAAGGGTCGGTCTAAAAATTAATCTGCCGAAAACTAATGTTTAACAGTCTCGGAAGAGAACAGCAGTTTAGGATAGGTAGCGAGGTTCTGGAAGTGGTAAGTGAATACATCTACTTAGGGCAGGTAGTGACCGCGGATCGGGATCATGAGACTGACATAATCAGAAGAATAAGAATGGTGTTTGAAGTCGTAGGCGATCTCACCGCTGGCAACCAGATGTTTGGGATCTGGACTGCTGGTACGATCGGTTGGGAACTCGGCGCTGACGCCCGTGGTTGTACCTGGGTCGCAAGCCCCAAGGGTAGCGTTGGCCTGGCGGCCTGGGGTACAGCTGGAAGCATCCGAAGGTCCCGGCAAAGCATGAGTCGACTGGTAACAACAAAACAACTTGTTTATTTTAACATCGCAAAGAGTTGGCGGTCAGGTTTGACCGTAGTAGAGAGACGGGAGAGCACTTCACTCAACAGAAGAAATCGGAGCCCTCCCTTTTGGCGTCCGGGGGCAGCTGTTTTTATACTCTCGCAGTTGAGGGCAAGAAGGAACCCCTCAAAAGACGAGCACGTGAATGTACAATGGGCTAATGGTGACGCACACTGTCGTGGCGCTGCGCACGATCTCGTAGCACCCTGTCGTGGCGCTGCGCACGATCTCGTAGCACCCCGTCGTGGCGCTGCGCACGATCTCGTAGCACCCTGTCGTGGCGCTGCCGGTCGGACACAATGACTGTAACGAGAAGATGGTCCCTGCTTTGGCATCGCCTGTTTCGGGCACAATGACTGGAACGAGATCCCTGCTTTGGCATCGCCTGTTTCGGGCCCAATAACTGGAATGAGATCCCTGCTTTGGCATCGCCTGTTTCGGGCACAATGACTGGAACGAGATCCCTAGGCGGTCGCATCGCCGCAGACGCGCCTGGAAACACCTGGCGATGAGTGTTGCGGCGACGACGATCGGGCCAAAATGTCTGCCGCCCCGCCGCAGTCGCGCGGCAAAACCACGTGTCGCAGGCGAAACGCAACAGACCGCCCCGCCGGGGGAAGGAGATCCCGATGGACAGGGGACTGCATCCGCTGTCCGGAGGGATGTCGCTCGATGATGCTCATAACCGAAGTCGGGCGTCTCTTGACGTTTTTTTGAGCGCAGCGCACAGAGAAGGCCTCGTTCTCTCGTTCAGGTTCGCACGGGACACTGCAAAGTGACTTCGGGAGAGTTCACATTTTTGTTCTCGTTCCCGGCAAGCGTTAGAACTACGCTGAAAACTCAACCGCTCAGTCAGCAAGCACGGCACAACCCTCACTAAGCCCTGCCAGGCTCTTTCCCCTTTTTATACCATTGCCTAGTTCCTTACAGTAGTCTAGCATCACTCAGAACGCGTCCACAAATTGAAAAATTGCACTAGAAAGCATATCATCACTTTGAAACACTAAACAAAAGCAATATGTTAAAAAAAATCCTGCCTCAGGAAGAAAAACATCAGTAACAAACAATTTTGAGGCTGATTCCTACGTTAGGGGCTTCGACTTAAGCCATCGGCGTTACCGTTGAGACTCCCCTTTTTGTAACGCACCTCAAAGGAATATTGTTGTAAAGCGAGGCTCCAGCGCAGGAGGCGGCCATTTTTGGGAGAGATGGTCTGCAGCCATTGGAGAGGGCAGTGATCCGTCTCAATGATAAACCTCGAGCCGGCTAGATAGCATGACAATTTCTGAACGGCCCACACGAGACATGCACACTCTTTCTCGGTGGCGCTATACGCCTGCTCACGACTGGTCAGCTTACGACTAGCATACAGGACGGGGTGTTCTACTTCTCCATTTTCCCGTTGGCACAGTACAACGCCCATGCCTCGCTCACTAGCATCGCACTGAACAATGAACCCTTTTGTATAGTCTGGCGATCGTAGCACAGGCTGGCTTGTTAGGGCACTCTTTAGGGCGCTAAAAGCTCTTTCCTTTGTCTCGTCCCAGACGACTGTTTGAGGCTCTGTCTTTCTTAGAGCATCCGTCAGGGGAGCCGCGATATCAGAGTACCTAGGGATGTACCTCTGATAGTAGCCGGCGACACCTAAGAACGACCGAATATCGGTCTTGGTGCGCGGTTGCGGAAAGTCTCGCACAGCGGCCACTTTTATTTCAGAGGGGCGGCGACGACCCTGACCAATCACGTGACCGAGGTAGACAACCTCGGCCTGTGCTAACTGGCACTTAGGAGCCTTGACTGTCAAGCCTGCTTCGCGCAGGCGGGTTAGCACTGCCCGCAAGTGTGTCATATGCTCAGACCAGGATGCGGAGAATATCGCTACGTCGTCTAGATACGGTAAAGCGAATTCTTGCTGTCCCCGCAACACTTTATCCATGAGACTTGAAAAACAGTATGGCGCGTTCTTCAAACCAAAACTCAACACTTTAGGACGGAATGTTCCCATTGGTGAAATGAACGCCGCATACCTACTAGCCTCTTCTGTAAGTGGAACCTGCCAATAACCCCTGACAAGATCTAGGGTGGAAATAAACTGAGCGCTACTAACTTTCTCAAGGCGCTCCTCGATGTTAGGGATCGGATAAATTTGATCCTTAGTGATGGAATTAAGCCTGCGGTAGTCGACGCAAGGACGAGGTTCCTTGCCCGGTACCTCAACTAAAATCAAAGGGGAGGTATAATCACTCTCACCTGCCTCAATAACACCGAGCTGTAGCATTTTCTTTACCTCAGCCTCCATAATATCACTCTGGCGGGGTGACACCCGATACGCCTTGGATCGTACTGGCTCTGGGGAGGTAAGTTCTATATCATGAGTAAGTACAGAAGTCCTACCAGGCCTCTCAGAGAACAGACCTTGAAACTCTTGTAATAGCTGGTGTAGTTCGGTTTTCTGCTCGGGCGACAGCGGTGCTTTACTGATAAGGTCACTAATGACTTGACCGGTGTCTTCCCTGTTCGTCACTGAGCCTAGTCCCGGAAGCTCGATCGGAAGCTCTTCAGGAACGTTTACCATCATGCACACCACTGCTTCCCTTTGTCTATAAGGTTTGAGCAGATTACAGTGGTAAACTTGCTGTGCTTTCCGCTTTCCTGGCAGACTTACCACGTAGTTAACGTCCGACAGTTTCTGAACAATTCGCGCTGGGCCCTCCCACTGCACGTCTAGTTTGTTGTTTGGCGATGTGCGCAATATCATGACCTCATCGCCAACCTCAAAACGACGGGCCCTGGCTGTCCGATCATAATAAACCTTGGCCCTCTGCTGGGCCTTTGTCATTGCTTCACCTGACAACTCCTGTGCCCTTCTTAAGCGTTCGAGGAGCTTAAGCACGTACTCCACCACGACTGGGTCGTCGCCCCTACCTTCCCATGATTCTCGAAGCATGCGAAGCGGAGATCGAAGCGAGCGACCGTACACCAGTTCAGCTGGCGAAAACCCCGTAGCCGCATGCGGCGCGGTCCTTAAAGCAAACATCACCCCAGGCAGACACAGCTCCCAGTCAGTTTGATGTTCAAAACACAAGGCTCTCAACACGCGCTTCATGACGGAGTGGAGCTTCTCAACGGAATTCGACTGTGGGTGGTACACTGAGCTGTGTAACAGCTTTACCCCACACCTTTCGAGAAAAGTTGTCGTCAAAGCGCTAGTAAACACTGTGCCCTGATCTGATTGGATTTCCGCAGGAAAACCAACTCGCGCAAATATGGACAGTAGTGCATTAACTATCTCAACTGAGCTGAGTTCTTTAAGCGGCACTGCTTCAGGGAACTTTGTCGCTGGGCAGATCACAGTCAAAATGTGTCTGTACCCCGTGGCTGTTACCGGCAGAGGTCCCACTGTATCAATAACGAGCCGTCTAAAAGGCTCCGTAATGATAGGTACCAATTTCAACGGCGCCCTCGATTTGTCCCCTGGTTTGCCCACCCGCTGACAAGTGTCACATGTCCTCACGAAATGGTCTGCGTCCCGAAAACACCCTGGCCAATAGTACTCTTGCAAGAGACGGTCCTTAGTTTTCTTAACTCCTAGGTGTCCGGACCACGAACCCCCGTGTGACAAGCGCAGCAGATCCTGACGATAGCATTGAGGCACGACCAGCTGATCGAACTCCACTCCTCTGCGGTCTAGATACTTCCGGTACAGGACTCCACCTCTTTCCACAAAACGCGCAGTTTTCCTGGCGATACCTTCTTTGACATTGCAGCGCACGTTTTCCAGGCTGCCATCCTTTTTTTGCTCGGCTATCAAAGCCGACCGGCTGACTTTTAGCAACCTATCAAGTCCGTCTGACGTAGGCGCGATGAGCAAATCAGTAGATAGCTCTTCTAACTTTCCCGAATCGGGATTTTCCTCTCCAGTATCTGGCGCCTTCAACGCTACAGACTCAATTTTATTCAGTTCGGGCGTGCTCTGAATATCAGCTTGCTGCGCCTCTGACCCTTTTTCGTTGTTTGATAACGTCGGCCCCGCAACTACCGCCTTTGCAGCGAGCTCCCGAACCTTCGATCTGGTTAAGGCCTGAACACTAGCTTCACCAAACAAAAGCCCCTTCTCGCGCAGGAGGTGATCGGACCTGTTTGAAAATAGGTACGGGTACTGGGGTGGCAGCATAGATGACACTGCCGCCTCTGTCTCAAGCGCTCCGAAAGGTCCTTCAATAAGCACCTTTGCTACTGGCAGACACACGCTATGAGCTTCCACGGCTTGCTTGATCCATGCGCACTCGCCCGTGAACATATCGGGTTCTACGTAGGACGGGTGAACTACATCCATCGTAGCTGCGGAATCGCGAAGCACTCGGCACTCTTTCCCGTTCACGAGGAGGTCTCGCATGTAAGGCTCGAGAAGCTTCATGTTCTCGTCAGTGCTGCCTATTGAAAAAAACACAACTTTTGGTGTTGTTTCCGGACACTGCGCCGAAAAGTGACCCGGCTTCTGGCACGTATAACAAACGCCCGCTCGCCTCATCTCGAACCGCTTTCTGCGTTCGGCTTCGGCTGCCGTCTCTTTACGTTTGGTCGGATTGCTTTCACTCGCATCCTCACTACGCGTGTCCCCCTTAAATCTCATGGGCGTGAACCTTGGCCTCTGAGACTTGGAGCCAAATTCACCCTTTTGACCGTCCTTAGCTCCGCGAGCTCGACGCCTTTCAAACTCCTCGGCTAGCTCAGCGGCTCTAGCCACCGTACTCACGTCTGGCCTATCCAAGACCCAGTATCGCACGTTCTCCGGTAACCGACTATAAAACTGTTCTAGCCCGAAGCACTGCAGAACTTTATCGTGGTCACCAAACGCTTTCTCTTCTTTGAGCCACTCCTGCATGTTCGACATAAGCCTATACGCAAACTCTGTATATGACTCACTTCTGCCTTTCTCATTTTCCCGAAACTTCCGACGGAACGCCTCCGCAGACAGCCGGTACTTTTTTAGAAGACTCGATTTCACTGTGTCGAAATCCTCTGCCTCCTCTCTATCCAAGCGAGCGACTACGTCGGCCGCCTCGCCGGGTAACAAAGTGAGCAAGCGCTGTGGCCACGTTTCCCGAGAGAACCCCTGCTTCTCGCACGTTCGCTCAAAGTTAACCAGGAACAAACCAATGTCCTCTCCAAGCTTAAACGGCCGCATCAGGTCAGTCATTTTGAACAATACTCGTTCTCCTGCACCGTGTGCCTGACTTCCATTACGAGCGCGTTCCATCTCTACCTCGAGACGCTTCATTTCCAAAGCGTGTTCGCGCTCTTCTTTTTCTTTCTGCTCTTTAAGTTCGCGCTCCTGTTTCTCTTTTTGCTCTTTAAGTTCGCGCTCATATTTCTCTTTTTGCTCTTTAAGTTCGCGCTCCTGTCTTTTTGACCTCTCCTCAATAGTCTCAAGGCATTCCGACAGCTCGTCATCCTCAGCCTCTAACTCAAGGATAGCCTTTAGCAGTTCAGGTTTTCTTAGTTTGTCTGAGACATCCAGACCCAACTCTCTTGCAAGCTCTAACAATTTCGGTTTGCGCAACGACTTCAAATCCATGGCTGCTCTGAATGCTGCTTTCTCTACTGCTTACTATTGTCTTGCCGCAACTAACCCGGCAGCAACGACAACCACAATTACCAGCTCTGTTTCTAACACTAACAAAAGCCTGGCAAAGCTCAGAAGAAGAAAGTCCCGCACTCACCAAACCTCGCAGGCAGGAATTCCGCGCAGTCGTTCCGCTGCAGGCAACCAGTCGTCACACAGGGCTCGTTGCACTGCTCCCGGATCGTCGTTGAGCTGCTCAGCATACTGTCAACTGCATCTCTTTGCTGCTGGCCTCCGTTGTCGCGATCTCGCCGCTGGCAGACCGTTGTTTGAAGTCGTAGGCGATCTCACCGCTGCCAACCAGATGTTTGAAGTCGTAGGCGATCTCACCGCTGGCAACCAGATGTTTGGGATCTGGACTGCTGGTACGATCGGTTGGGAACTCGGCGCTGACGCCCGTGGTTGTACCTGGGTCGCAAGCCCCAAGGGTAGCGTTGGCCTGGCGGCCTGGGGTACAGCTGGAAGCATCCGAAGGTCCCGGCAAAGCATGAGTCGACTGGTAACAACAAAACAACTTGTTTATTTTAACATCGCAAAGAGTTGGCGGTCAGGTTTGACCGTAGTAGAGAGTCGGGAGAGCACTTCACTCAACAGAAGAAATCGGAGCCCTCCCTTTTGGCGTCCGGGGGCAGCTGTTTTTATACTCTCGCAGTTGAGGGCAAGAAGGAACCCCTCAAAAGACGAGCACGTGAATGTACAATGGGCTAATGGTGACGCACACTGTCGTGGCGCTGCGCACGATCTCGTAGCACCCTGTCGTGGCGCTGCGCACGATCTCGTAGCACCCCGTCGTGGCGCTGCGCACGATCTCGTAGCACCCTGTCGTGGCGCTGCCGGTCGGACACAATGACTGTAACGAGAAGATGGTCCCTGCTTTGGCATCGCCTGTTTCGGGCACAATGACTGGAACGAGATCCCTGCTTTGGCATCGCCTGTTTCGGGCCCAATAACTGGAATGAGATCCCTGCTTTGGCATCGCCTGTTTCGGGCACAATGACTGGAACGAGATCCCTAGGCGGTCGCATCGCCGCAGACGCGCCTGGAAACACCTGGCGATGAGTGTTGCGGCGACGACGATCGGGCCAAAATGTCTGCCGCCCCGCCGCAGTCGCGCCGGCAAAACCACGTGTCGCAGGCGAAACGCAACAATGGGCTGAGGTGCGTTTGGCAGGCATTCTCAGATCATGAACAGCAGGTTGCCATTATCCCTCAAGAGAAAAGTGTATAACAGCTGTTTCTTACCAGTACTCACGTATGGGGCAGAAACCTGGAGGCTTACGAAAAGGGTTCTACTTAAATTGAGGACGACGCAACGACTTATGGAAAGAAGAATGATGGGTGTAACGTTAAGGGATAAGAAAAGAACAGATTGGGTGAGGGAACAAACGCGAGTTAATGACATCTTAGTTGAAAAGAAATAGAAATGGGCATGGGCAGGACATGTAATGAGGAGGGAATATAACCGATGGTCATTAAGGGCTACGAACTGGATTCCAAGGGAAGGAAAGCGTAGGAGGGGACGGCAGAAAGTTAGGTGGGCGGATGATATTAAGAAGCTTGCAGGGACATGGCCCCAATTAGTACATGACCGGGGTAGTTGGAGAAGTATGGGAGCGGCCTTTGCCCTGCAGTGGGCATAACCCGGCTGATGATGATAATGATGATGAATTAAGTTTTTAACTAATTATATTATGGCCCATATTGCAATTTACAAATTCTAGTCGTGGAGTTCGCGAGGCGGATCCACTTGGAACGAATTTTCAGGATGACACCAGTTTCGAGATATGAATTCCCGAACTTTGTGGAGAAACGCATTGGCGTTCTAGTTAATTTGTTAACCAAACGTCACTTCATGCACTGAAGCACACAAGTAGATCACACATTGTGCGATTTCTGCAAATGTCAATTTTAGATTGTATTATGCAAATACAATATAAATTTTGTACTTCCAATTTATCTCTCGGCTCGGTTTAAAATATTCAAATACCGAGCTCACGGCACTCAAGTTTTGAACGATGTGGCTGCGCAAGTTGTTATGCTAACCAGAATTGCCTCCTGCTTATGTAATGTTCACAGAAGAACACCTCGGGTCTCATATACTTTGTACTGTCTAAAGAATTGTTTTTGACATAGGGCAAAGTGCGAAGATTCCACGGAACTCTTATATTGCGATAGAAATATATGGACACGTCAGGCGCATTTCTGCCGTCGCCGTCGCCGTCAGGTTTCGTATAAAGTCCCAAGGGCGATAAAGTCGTGGCCGCGCGCCGTGTGATGTACGTGCGTGTGAAATCGTGCAAAGGTGAGCCAACCACTCTGGAGGTGTAGCGCTGACTCTGTTCTCCGTTCCCTTTCATTACCCCTTCCATTACCCCTTAGCTGAAACCAAGAAAAAGAAATCGGGGGGGGGGGGGGCATGGGCAGGACACGTAATGAGGAGGGATGATAACCGATGGTCATTAAGAGTGACAGAATGGATTCCAAGGGAAGGAAAGCGTAGCAGAGGGCGGCAGAAAGTTAGGTGGGTGGATGAGATTAAGAAGTTTGCAGGGACAACATGGCCACAATTAGTACATGACCGGGGTAGTTGGAGAAGTATGGGAGAGGCATTTGCCCTGCAGTGGGCGTAACCAGGCTGATGATGATGATGATGATGATCCCTTCCACCTTCCTTTTTGCTCTTTCTGAGCGGCGCTACAAGCCTTAAAGAGTCACGACGAACGCGGCTCAAACTCGCGTGCCCGAGAGAGGAAGGCCAGCTGGCGAAAGCGCGCCCTCTCCTCTCGCACGCGAGGCACAGGGCTGCGGCGAGGGAGAGGGCGTTCTTCTCCGGCGGCTGCTGCTTACGGCTGCTGCCTACGATCTGCGACGTGTCCAAAATGCGTGCCCGCGCAGGCCTCGTCTTCGAAACGATCTGCGATGTTTGCAGGGAGCGCGCAGTGCCGGTAGCTTCGTATGCGCTGCGCTTTCGACGTTTTCGCTCGCGTTGAAGCGAGAGATGCACGAAGGTCAATTCGATCGCTGCTGCTGCCGCGATTCCTCACGCTCCAGCATTTGGACAGCGAGTTTCCGTGCTCATCGAGCGAGATGTGTTCGTGTTTGCTTGGGCGCGAGTGATACCGATGCCTATTAATTTGGTGAGTATAAGCGAATGTTTACAAGCTTGTACGGCCGATAAACTGCTAAAACTGCTACCCTTACTTCGTATAGCTATCCACTAATTTGCTATCGCAATCGGTGCTTCGCCTATCGGGCGAAACTGCGTCTTTCTTTACTTGCAAGGAAGTTGAGCGCCGGACCTCCCTCGCAGATTGTAACGATGTCAAAACAGTGTGCCCTTGGACGACATGACCATGACAATGCTGTTTATTTTCGCATCAGTACAGTGTAATGATACGAAAGGGCGTGGGGAGAAAGCTATCATTTCGGCAGCTTGACCGAGCTGCAGGCCCCTGCCATTGGCGATTACAGCAATAATAAACACAATCTCATCAATGTAATATATATATATATATATATATATATTATATCGGGTTTTACGCGCCAAAACCACTTTCTGATTATGAGGCACGCCGTAGTGGAGGACTCGGGAAATTTTGACCACCTGGGATTCTTTTAACGTGCGCCTAAATCTAAGTACACGGGCGTTTCCGCATTTCGCCCCCCATCGAAACGCGGCCGCCGTGGCCGGATTTCGATCCCGCGACCTCTTGCTCAGCAGCCCAAAACCATAGCCACTGAGAAACCACGGCGGGTCAATGTGAAAGACGTGAATATATATATATATATATATATATATATGTGGGTGGGTGGGCGGGTGTGCGTGCGTGCGTGCGTGTGTGTGTGTGTGCGCGTGCGTGTGTGTGTATGTGTGTGTGTGTGTGTGTGTGTGTCTGTGTGTGTGTGCGTGTACTGAGGTAGCACCATCACATCTAACTGCGCGCTTACGCGTTGTTTGTAGCGAGGAACGCCGATACGCGGCTCATTTTGATCTGATACTCGAAACCGAAACTTGTTCAAACCCCTATGGCTACACACGTGACTATCAGGACTCTGTCCAAGGTTGATCTGCCTACAGCGGGTCCCAGTAAACGTTCGCATACGCGCGCATTGTCGGGTTTTAAGCGGTATACGACCGCATTGCCCTGCTCGCCGCTATGTACAGATGTGTGCGATTGCGTTCAATGTAGCCGGCGTGCTGCTTTGTTCGCGGTGTTGCAAGATTTAAAAAAAAAAGTTGCGTTCAGAGTGCAGAGACATCGACAGCGCAGCTAGAAGAATACGAATGGCAAAAATTGAAGTAGCGTGTCTACTTCTTTAATTGGGGGAGGGGGGGGGGCATCCGAACCACGTCGTTTACACTTGCCGGGATAATGATGCACTTCTCTCCAGTACACTCAGAAGTCATGGTTCATACGCTAATGCCATGTTAACTACCAGTAATTAAAATCAGAACACTCCGTCGCGTCAGCCGTTCCACTGTTTCAATGTCTCAACCCGAAATTTACCCTAGATTTACACCATTCTTCCTGTTTCTGTAAACAAAGCCGAACTCAAATCCTTTAGATCTGGCGAAATTTTTCTACAGTTACCAGCTCTCCTTCTGAAAGAAGGAGCCAGTCCGGTTCCGTAATGTGGGGAATTAAAAAAAGAAAGTGGTTGCAGTTTTCTCACTTTAATTGCAGTCATTTTTCCCGAACCAAGCAGATCTCGGACGACAGTGTACCTTGGACTAAGTAACTTCATCTAGATTTTCTTCAATCAAGTATTCTCTAGTATAGCACAATAATATTCCTATACTTCCGTGCGATAGAGTTATATTGCAGAAGCTTTTACGCCCTTAGAGAAGTACGGACATGGTATTTTAACTAGACGTTATTAAAGCGAATGCGTCTGCACTGCTTCTTTCACGGGCCATGAACAAGGGCGAGAGAACCACTTGAAATACATGAAATACAACACAATAAATACACTTATAATAAATGAAATACAACAAATAAATATTAAATTATGGGGCTTTACGTGCCAAATCCACGATCTAATTATGAGGCACGCCGTTGTGGGGGACTCCGGAAATTCGGACCACCTGGGCTTCTTTAACGTGCACCTAAACCTAAGTAAACGGGTACTTTCGCATTTCACCCCATCGAAATGCGGACGACGGGGCCGGGACTCGATCGCGCGACCTCGTGCTTTGCAGTCTAATACCATAGCCACTAAGCAACTGCGGCGGGTTCGCTTTAATAAGGCCTACTTAGAATGCCATGTCAGTACTCCATTAAGAAGTACTCCATTAAGGAACTTCTTGTCAGAACCATGACAGTACTCCATTAAGGAGTGCTGATATCGTAATGACAAGGAGCCAGTACTTCGTTAAGGAGTACTGACCCCCTTGCCCGGTGTTCACTGAACACCGGGACAAGGGCAGGAAACGACGAATTGAAAAGCGCTGTAATTTATACGGTAGCGTCGACCGCGGTCTCAAACCTTGGAACTTCTCTGCCAATATACAGGCCACCTGCGCTCCCATCGCCTAACCCTTTTGAGACATGTGTTTTCTCGCGCGAGAGTCGCCTAAAGTTGCACGTTGGGCTTGTTGGTATATCATGGTGGAGCCAAAAAGCCGTAGCGCATCATAAACAGGACAAAAGAAGAACGCAGACGACACCGAACAGACGTAGCGCCAAACGTGCGTGTCGTCTGCGCTCTTCTTTCGTCCTGTTTCTGATGCGCTACGCCTTTCGCCTCCAGCGAGAGTAGTGCCGTCTGGAGGTATACATTGCTGTGCCTGGCGATCTCTCAGAACCAAGGATGCTTCACCGACACAGCTATGCGGCTATCCCGAGTGCTGATCACGCTTCATCGTTCACTCAAGGCAGCGGAATCAGCGTCACTTGAGTCTTACGTACAGGCAGTCATGTTCCAGGTCTTCGGCTCTTCTATAGCGCCCAGAAATTACAGCTCAATTCAAGACGAACAACGTCGCCGGCTCCTGACCGTCACGAAGAGGCCATTGATTGATGACAAGGTCATTGTAGAGATCTCTCCGGGAATGTCGTCGACGGCCGGTTCACAGTTTGTCACGTGGTTGCCTCGTATTGTGCAACGTTGGAGACAGGAGAGCCACCAAAGGGGTCGGAGGTTAGGGAACGGGCCGTGGTGAATGGTTCGGCGTTTGTGACTGGCCAGTGAATTCCCTCGACGAGGGAAAGAGGCAAATAAAGGGCATAAAAAGCGGATACTGACAGCTGTGAGAGAGAGGTTCGGACATTCAAAGACTCTAGCATGTAGTGTGCTCCGATAGTTGGAGCCGTGTTTGTAAAACTGAATCATGTATAGTTTTGAATATAAACATTTTTTTGTTCTCTTAGGCGTCGCTCGGAACCTTTCTTCCTCCCGGCAGCTGGCACGGCACCATTGATGGAACATTCGCTAGGGCGCACGGACCCCCGACTTTCACAACAATAATTCGGAGGCTTCGCTTTTAAGAGTGGAAAGCGATAGCATTCAAAGATCCCTGACTGTTTCTCACGATTCACGGCAACTGTAGCGTATGTAACCGTAATGCTTACCGGGAAACGCTGGCCGCGAACGCTATGCACGAATGCCAGCTTTGTGGTAGAAACGCGGCCTCTTGCGTGGGCCTCGGTGCGACGGAGGCGAGCCCCAGCTGGAGATATTGTAAGGAACCGGGCGCGCCACTCTGTGGCCCCCGAGACACCCGCGCGCCGGCGCACGCAAATGGCGGATGCCGCGGCTGGTTTGTGAGTGGTAGAATCGCTGGAACATGGCTTTCTTTGAGTTTCCGGGTAACAGAATTATGTTTTCTCGTATAGTCAAATTACAATCCGAGAGCTATCATGTTTGTAGCTTGTGTGTAAGTTGTAGTTTACGATTTTTCCATGTATTTTATCGTGATAAATTCAATTATTTCAGTAAATTCCATGCGTCACATGTGTGACCTGGGTATGGGTGGTTCGAAAATCCGGTTCCACACCGGATTTTTTGCCACACGGGCTCCTTAAGGCTATCGTGTTACTATACAGATGCCGTTGGTTGGTTGAGGCATATATGTCGTGCACTTCCGCCGCCCAGTCACACAGTTGCCGTAGTCCCCTGCGCGTCTCCTGCCCGGAGATGTTCCGTTTCGTCAAGTTCATTTACTACATGTACAGAGTACAGTGTTGTAGGCCACCCTGGCAAGGAAGCTGCGAAGGTGCAGCTTGACGAGGCAGAGACCAATTATCCTTCCGGCACAGATGCCGGAAGGCTTCAAAGACCGCGCTGTGGCGGCAATCTGCAGCCGGACCGTTCCCGAAATCCCCGCGAGATGGGCAACGTTCCTAACGTCGCTCACTTCCTGGAAATGCCATGCTGTTCCTTGCGTCACCATGCGCGGCCGCGGCTCGCGACCTTATCGACACTGGACGCCAGCTAGGGTGTCGACACGCGGACAAGATGGCGCCGACGACGTGTGGAAGGGTTTAACGGCCTACTCGCGCGGACGCAGCGTTGACCGTGGCGATAGTGACAGAAAGTGCAGAAGCACAGCTTGCTTGCGACCTTGGGGGTTCTCTTATTTTCGGACGCGAAAAGGCACTCCGTTCCAACACTTGCCGGATGCGCGAGTAATTGTGGCTGACTGTGGCACCCCGCACTCGTTCTCCGGTGTAGGACAACCAGCGATTGCTCGTTCCTTGTAAGTCGAACTTGACTTCTATCACCCGACAGTGACTGATCAGACCAACCGATTGATTGATTTATTGCGCGACTGCACAATTCGTAGCCCTGTGGAAGTTCTAGACGGAGACAGAGAGAGAGAGAGAGAGAGATCGCGTGTTATTACAGCCGTTATTGCTGTCGAATTAGGATGGGCCGAAACCTGCAAGTTCTGTTAACCGAGCACCTATATTTTGAAAAAGGGTGGCTGCTTGGGTTGTTTGGTGAAAAATTGATTAGCCAAGAGATTAGACAAAAATAATTTTTGGGGGGTGCGCAAATCTTAGGTAGGAAGGAAGAAGGCGAGAGAAAATATAGAGAGTACGGGGACATAAAGCAACGTGAGTGCGTGTACTCTGTGCTGTTGCTTTCTTCCTTCCTTCTTACGATTTGCGCACTAGACAAAAAAAAAAAAAGATTTTTCCCTTGTCTAGCCATAGTTTGACTCAACCAAGTAGGCGGACATCTGGCTAGAATCGTAATTATCAGGTGTTAACGTCCGGGCTGGTGACGTCATCGTTGCCGCTCTTCCCTTCCCCGCACAGTCCACGCTTTCAGAACGCGTGTCTCGACTTCAACAGTACTATAGATTTAGGAAAATGACCATGTTGGTTAGGACAGGTCGTGTGCTTCGAAAAGCCTGCCCGGGGAAATTTGCTTATCGTCCATTAGGATGACAGGTGAAGTCTATGAAGGCTTCTCGCAGGTGATGCATTGTCTTGGTAGCACGTTTCAGCAGCTCCAAAGTGTTGAGCGAGTCGATATACTGCAGTTTGGACGCCGTTCTACGGGGTGATCATTTTCTTAAGTTTTACGGAATTTTAAAGAAGAAGTCTCCAGTGCCAGATAGCATAATTTTTGTCGTTCAGCTATGTAATCGAAGAGGGCATCACTACCACGAGAAATATGTTATACGAATGAACAGAAATTCACTAATCACATTCTGAACGAATTACTGTATAGCATATACTGCAATTTTTGAATTGTAGCCGGGGACGTTGCAAGACGTGTATCTACTTGAAATGAAATCCCAGGATTAACATCAGTTTCGAGATATTAGTTCCGATAGTGATGGACGAAATTCTACATGGGCGTTCCAGTTACTCTTGTGCTTCAATACACAAATAAGCGTTAATTTTGTAAAAAAAAAGTAAGTGGAACAACAGTGCATTATTTTACGGCGAGTTTGATGGTGCATACCTCCAAAGTGGTGCAATTCTGTAAATTCATTTCTAGTGGATACGCCTTGCAAGCTCACTGGTTGCGATTCGTAAATAGTCATATGTGCCGGGAAGCAAATCATTAAGAAATTAATTAGCGAATGCTTGGTGGTTAGTTGAATGCGTGTTTCGATTTGCCGGGCAAGTAATGTCTTCCTCTCCGAATAATCCAGCTCAAGGGCTAGAGAGAGAGAGGTATTTGTTATGACAGAAAAGCTGAGAGGTCGGCCTGAATCAATGTTCTGACCTGCTAGCCGGCGTTGGGGGAAGGGGAAAGGGTGTAGAAAGAAAGAATAGAGAATACGTTGATTATGAGGATGAAGATGGGGGTGTCAATCTTGCACGCTCCAAGACTCTTCAAAGTCTCTTGTCCAGTCCGCTCCCGTACCAAAATTTGTTGAGAGCGTTCAGACTATCAGGCTGATGACCAGGATCAGCCGAAGGTCCCAATAGAACCTTTTCAGTTAATGGTCCCACGACAAATTTGAAGAAGATGTCTGTCAGCGATTTCCTCTGTACATCAAATCGCGGGCAGATGCACAACAGGTGTTCTGTCGTCTCGGAAATACCGCATTCCTCACTATTCGGACTGTCCGCCCGGCCGATGCGATGTAGGTAGCGCCGGGTGAAGGACACACCTAGTCGTAATCTGTGCAAGCAAGCTGGCATTACACCTTTTCATGTTCGGGGGTATCCATATTTTCATCTCCGGCTCGAGTTTGTGAAGGCGCTGATGACGATGACCCGGCGAGGCCCAATACACGTACTGCGGGATTATCGCGCAGAAGTCTGTACACCAGGGCATCAGTGTCTGGTCGTGAAAGTGGGATGGACACTGACGTGGCATTAATGTGGGCCATCTTTGCCTCCGCGTCGGCGAACTCATTTCCCTGTGAGCCACAGTGTCCCGGAATTCACTGAAAACTTATGCAATGGCGCCAGCTCTTAGGGCGACATCGTTTGAGTCGATCACCTCTTGAGCAAGGACATAGTAGGGTCCTCGTTTAAGGGCCGAATCAATCACCTGAAGTGCCGGCTTGGAAACGCAAAATATAGCACAAGTCTGATGCGGCTCCATCGATATGCAACGAATCTGCAACGGACGATTTTTTAGAAAAGATCTGTATAACTTAAGAAAAGAAACCATCGCCCCGTATACGTTGTAGTGAGCATATATATTTGCTTTTACAAGCAACACCGTACATTAGAGTTCCCGTATGTGCCTCAAGTCAACACGTTTATCCATCATGATAACTTAAAACACCACACTCGTGGCTTTCCCGCACGGCGTGTGACTCGATCTATGCTCGATATGAGTACAGTTTCCGTCGAAGCATTTCTGTCCTGAGAGCTCAACCTCACCTACCTACCCTTGCTGCACACTGTAGAATAACTCGTATTCGCTTATTTATCAACCGAGTCGCGTATTTAGCTTATCATTGCGGCACTTCAATCAAAACTGCGAATAACTTCCCCTATGCCCTCCCTGGCTTCATCTTCCCTTGGCTTCGCACGGCTGGGACTAACAATTCAGCTTGGTCCCCTCGATTTCCTTTCTTTTCGTTCATAGGGGAAATGCAAACCCGCCGTGGTTGCTTAGTGGCTGTTGTGTTGGGCTGCTAAACACGAGGTCACGGGATCGAATCCCGGCCACGGCGGCAGCATTTCGGTGGGGGCGAGAACACCCGTCTATTTAGATTTACGTGCACGTTAAAGAACATCAGGCGGCCCAAGTTTCCCGAGTCCCCCACTACTACGGCGTGCCTCATAATCAGATCGCGGTTTTGACACGTAAAACCCTATAATTTTTTTTTTATTTTAAGGGAAAGGCGAGGAGCCCTAAAGAATTTGACATTTCGCGACAAAAAAAAAAAAATACCAGCAAAGTTAGGAGGTATATGTCTGTCAGTTTGAGGTGTGTGAGGCGACTGAATGTCGCACACGCGTGCATGGGGAGGGGGGGGGGGTAAGGGAAGGGAGGGGAGTGGTTTTATAGGGTTGCGAGAGAATACATAATCGCACATCCTGTGCGTGCCGTATAGCAACGCGGCGTGGCAGCACACAAGCAGTCATGACGAAGCGTCCCCCCGCCCCCCTCCTCGGTGTCTTCGTTCGCAACCGCGTAACCGCATGCCTCTCCTCGCCAATAGTTTACAAACTAACGCAAGAGTATTTTCGATCTCGCACTGCGTAAACAGGCTCCGCGAGACGCCGCACGCGTTACGCGTGCGTTTTGCAAATGCGGCGAAACGCCACATTCCTACGCACGTGTGACCTTTCGTTTTATTGAGATTCATTCATTTTCATTCACAAAACTTTATTAGTGTCCTGAAGCCCGGTCTATTCAGACCGAGGCGGCCGCGTCCACGTCGGCACCGCCAGGCCGAGCCTTATGGCGTCATCGTGGACCCTCTGGACAGCCCGTAGTTGATCCTGATAAGAAGAGCTTGATATCATCTTGTGCCAGTAAAGCCATTTTTCTTCGGGGTCGGCGACAGTCGCGGGACAGCCCGCCAGCATGTGTCTGATGTCAATGATGCCATCGCACACGTTACATTCTTTCCTAATTTCTCTTTCGGGGTGAATTCCATTTATGAAATACGGAGTGGGGTACGTCCCGGTTTGCAGTAAACGTAGCGTGACTGCCTGAGCCCTGTTCAATCTGAGATGAAACTACAGCAAAAACAAACGAAGTAGAGTATAGTTTTTATCGCCGTATAGTCTACGAGTACTCCTTTTCACTTGACTAATGATTAATATACAATAAAATTCCAAATGAGAAGCGTATATAAATTCTTGAACTAGTTAATTAAAAACAAGTAGAACGGACGGAGCTGTAGTGGCCTAAGCGTATAGACGCCTTGCGCAAAACATTGCAGTTGTGACACAGTCCACGTATGTTGGATGTTCGCCAACGTTTCACGCAGGCGCCATGAATGGCACGGTGCATTTCTGTCTGTCCTGTCAATTATACCAGTGTTTTCAAAGAGGTAATAAGCCTTACCGTCCTTCTGGCTGCTGCCACAGACAGACAGACAGACAGACAGACAGACAGACAGACAGACAGATAGATAGATAGATAGATAGATAGATAGATAGATAGATAGATAGATAGATAGATAGATAGATAGATAGATAGATAGATAGATAGACAGACAGACAGACAGACAGACAGACAGACAGATAGATAGATAGATAGATAGATAGATAGATAGATAGATAGATAGATAGATAGATAGATAGATAGATAGATAGACAGACAGACAGACAGACAGATAGATAGATAGATAGATAGATAGATAGATAGATAGATAGATAGATAGATAGATAGATAGATAGATAGATAGATAGATAGATAGATAGATAGATGGACAGACAGACAGCAGACAGACAGACAGACAGACAGACAGACAGACAGACAGACAGACAGACAGACAGACAGACAGAGGGCAGACAGACACACAGACAGACAGACAGACAGACAGACAGACAGACAGACAGACAGACAGACAGACAGAGAGACAGACAGACAGACAGACAGACAGACAGACAGACAGACAGATAGATAGATAGATAGATAGATAGATAGATAGATAGATAGATAGATAGATAGATAGATAGATAGATAGATAGACAGACAGACAGACAGATAGATAGATAGATAGATAGATAGATAGATAGATAGATAGATAGATAGATAGATAGATAGATAGATAGATAGATAGATAGATAGATAGATAGATGGATAGATGGACAGACAGACAGACAGCAGACAGACAGACAGACAGACAGAGGACAGACAGACAGACAGACAGACAGACAGACAGACAGACAGACAGACAGACAGACAGACAGACAGACAGACAGACAGACAGATAGATAGATAGATAGATAGATTGCAAGCTAAAGCTGAGGCGACGGCCGGAGCCAATAAGCTGTTCACAGCCGCTCGGGTATGGGGATACAGAAGAGATCAGGATGATCATGATGAAGCCACTGCTTGTTGAAGCGGGCGATCAGCGAATTGAAATGGAGATATCGATGAAATTTTGGAGGAGAAAGCCAGATGCACGTAGTAAAATTGGTGCAAAAAAAAAAAACATGTAGCACTTCGCACACTCATGTATGACTTTCGGTCCACGCAGAAGGCTTCACTGCTCAAGTTCTGCTCCGTGGAGCCTACACAATAGACATTTAGGATTAAGCACTTGCAGTAGGCGACCTTTCTCTGAGCGCAGTGTGCTTGAACCCTAGTTATATGGCCTAATGCCCTAACAGAGATTAGATACCAAGCCTGTACGGGATTCTCTCGTGGACAGTGACTTGACAAATTTCTTGTGATACGTGCATTTTCAGGTTTCTCTATGTTCCCATGACCTGTTCGTACTTGGGGTCTCGTTCTCTTGTAACGTATTCTTTTCTTCTTCTTTTTCTCCGTAATCTATGAACTTACTCTGTTAGTGTTTTCCTACTTTGTTGTAGACTTCTGTCAGTGTTTTGTAGTTCTGTTACATTCTTTTGTTGTTGTTGTTAGTGGTGGTGGTGGTGGTGGTGGTGGTTACCTAAGCGGCCTTTTCTGTGACCAAGCTTCCCGTGTATCACAACTAATAAAGAAAGGTGAAGACGCTGCCTGCTACCGCTGGATTGAGCATACGCCTAAATTATATGTGGTCCTCTCCTCTCTTTCTATTCTTATCGTTCCGTGCAGCGTAGCGAACTATACAACTACAGGTGATCAGCCTCCCTACTTCCCTAACTATTTCAACCTATTCAATAGCTAACTTTACATTCGTACCAAAGTTATGCTAAAGCAGCACTGTCGTTACAGTTAACACCATCCCGAGCTGCCAGAGGGAGAGTTCAGAGAAACTGCTAACCAGAAAGTCAATGTATTCTCGTAGCACATTTCAAGTACGAATATCTCGAGAGAAAAAAAAAAGGTGCTAGTCTTTGCATTTCCGTTGTGCAACCATCAATTCGCTAATTCGCAGTTCCAATTTGGCCATTTTAGCAGGTGTCCTAACACGAATCATTAGGAAGGTGTTGCGTTTCGCCTGCGACACGTGGTTTTGCCGGCGCGACTGCGGCGGGGCGGCAGACATTTTGGCCCGATCGTCGTCGCCGCAACACTCATCGGCAGGTGTTTCCAGGCGCGACTGCGGCGATGCGACCGCAAAGGATCACCCTCGCATTCCAGTCATTGTGCCCGAAACAGGCGATGCCAAAGCAGGGATCATCCTCTCATTCCAGTCATTGTGCCCGAAACAGGCGATGCCAAAGCAGGGATCATCCTCTCATTCCAGTCATTGTGCCCGAAACAGGCGATGCCAAAGCAGGGATCATCCTCTCATTACAGTCATTGTGCCCGACCGGCAGCGCTACAACAGGGTGCTACGAGATCGTGCTCGACATGGTGCTACGGCAGCGCTTCGACAGTGTGCGTCACCATTAGCCCATTGTACATTCACGTGCTCGTCTTTTGAGGGGTTCCTTCTTGCCCTCAACTGCGAGAGTATAAAAACAGCTGCCTCCGGACGCCAAAAGGAGGGCTCCGATTTCTTCGGTTGAGTGAAGTGCTCTCCCGTCTCTCTACTTCGGTCAAACCTGACCGCCAACTCTTTGCGATGTTAAAATAAACAAGTTGTTTCGTTGTTACCAGTCGACTCATGCTTTGCCGGGACCTTCGGATGCTTCCTGTTGTACCCCAGGCCGCCAGGCCAACGCTACCCTTGGGGCTTGCGACCCAGGTACAACCACGGGCGTCAGCGCCGAGTTCCCAACAGATCGTACCAGCGGTGCGATCCCAAACATCTGGTTGGCAGCGGTGAGATCACCTCCGACTTCAAACAACTATCTGCCAGCGGTGAGATCGCGACAACGGAGGCCAGCAGCAAAGAGATGCAGTTGACTGTATGCTGAACAGCTCAACAACGATCCGGGAGCAGTGCAACGAGCCCTGTGTGACGACTGGTTGCCTGCAGCGGAACGACTGCGCGGAATTCCTGCCTGCGAGGTTTGGTGAGTGCGGGACTTTCTTCTTCTGAGCTTTGCCAGGCTTTTTGTTAGTGTCAGAAACAGAGCTGGTAATTGTGGTTGTCGTTGCTGCCGGGTTAGTTTGCGGCAAGACAATAGTAAGCAGTAGAGAAAGCAGCATTCAGAGCAGCCATGGATTTGAAGTCGTTGCGCAAACCGAAATTGTTGGAGCTTGCAAGAGAGTTGGGTCTGGATGTCTCAGACAAACTAAGAAAACCTGAACTGCTAAAGGCTATTCTTGAGTTAGAGGCTGAGGATGACGAGCTGTCAGAATGCCTTGAGACTATTGAGGAGAGGTCAAAAAGACAGGAGCGGGAACTTAAAGAACAGAAAGAAAAAGAAGAGCGTGAACGTAAAGAACAGAAAGAGCGAGAGCAACAAGAGAAAAAAGAAGAGCGCGAACACGCTTTGGAAATGAAGCGTCTCGAGGTAGAGATGGAACGCGCTCGTAATGGAAGTCAGGCACACGGTGCAGGAGAACGAGTATTGTTCAAAATGACTGACCTGATGCGGCCGTTTAAGCTTGGAGAGGACATTGGTTTGTTCCTGGTTAACTTTGAGCGAACGTGCGAGAAGCAGGGGTTCTCTCGGGAAACTTGGCCACAGCGCTTGCTCACTTTGTTACCCGGCGAGGCGGCCGACGTAGTCGCTCGCTTGGATAGAGAGGAAGCAGAGGATTTCGACAAAGTGAAATCGAGTCTTCTAAAAAAGTACCGGCTGTCTGCGGAGGCGTTCCGTCGGAAGTTTCGGGAAAATGAGAAAGGCAAAAGTGAGTCATATACAGAGTTTGCGTATAGGCTTATGTCGAACATGCAGGAGTGGCTCAAAGAAGAGAAAGCGTTCGGTGACCACGATAAAGTTCTGCAGTGCTTCGGGCTAGAACAGTTTTATAGTCGGTTACCGGAGAACGTGCGATACTGGGTCTTGGATAGGCCAGACGTTTGTACGGTGGCTAAAGCCGCTGAGCTAGCCGAGGAGTTTGTGACGCGTCGGGCTCGCGGAGCTAAGGATGGTCAAAAGGGTGAATTTGGCTCGAAGTTCGAGAGGCCGAAGTTCACACCCATGAGAGCAAAGGGGAACACGCGTAGTGCGGATGCGAGTGGAAGCAGTGCGACCGAACCTAAGGAGACGGCGGCAGCCGAAGCCGAACGCAGAAAGCGGTTCGAGATGAGGCGAGCGGGCGTTTGTTATACGTGCCAGAAGCCGGGTCACTTTTCGGCGCAGTGTCCGGAAACAACACCAAAAGTTGTGTTTTTTTCAATAGGCAGCACTGACGAGAACATGAAGCTTCTCGAGCCTTACATGCGAGACCTCCTCGTGAACGGGAAAGAGTGCCGAGTGCTTCGCGATTCCGCAGCGACGATGGATGTAGTTCACCCGTCTTACGTAGAACCCCATATGTTCACGGGCGAGTGCGCATGGATCAAGCAAGCCGTGGAAGCTCATAGCGTGTGTCTGCCGGTAGCAAAAGTGCTTATTGAAGGACCTTTCGGAGCGCTTGAGACGGAGGCGGCAGTGTCATCTAGGCTGCCACCCCAGTACCCGTACCTATTTTCAAACAGGTCCGATCACCTCCTGCGCGAGAAGGGGCTTTTGTTTGGTGAAGCTAGTGTTCAGGCCTTAACCAGATCGAAGGTTCGGGAGCTCGCTGCAAAGGCGGTAGTTGCGGGGCCGACGTTATCAAACAACGAAAAAGGGTCAGAGGCGCAGCAAGCTGATATTCCGAGCACGCCCGAACTGAATAAACTTGAGTCTGTAACGTTAAAGGCGCCAGATACTGGAGAGGAAACGCCCGACGCGGGAAAGTTAGAAGAGCTATCTACTGATTTGCTCATCGCGCCTACGTCAGACGGACTTGATAGGTTGCTAAAAGTCAGCCGGACGGCTTTGATAGCCGAGCAAAAAAAGGATGGCAGCCTGGAAAACGTGCGCTGCAATGTCAAAGAAGGTATCGCCAGGAAAACTGCGCGTTTTGTGGAAAGAGGTGGAGTCCTGTACCGGAAGTATCTAGACCGCAGAGGTGTGGAGTTCGATCAGCTGGTCGTGCCTCAATGCTATCGTCAGGATCTGTTGCGCTTGTCGCATGGGGGTTCGTGGTCCGGACACCTAGGAGTTAAGAAAACTAAGGACCGTCTCTTGCAAGAGTACTATTGGCCAGGGTGTTTTCGGGACGCAGACCATTTCGTGAGGACATGTGACACTTGTCAGCGGGTGGGCAAACCAGGGGACAAATCGAGGGCGCCGTTGAAATTGGTACCTATCATTACGGAGCCTTTTAGACGGCTCGTTATTGATACTGTGGGACCTCTGCCGGTAACAGCCACGGGGTACAGACACATTTTGACTGTGATCTGCCCAGCGACAAAGTTCCCTGAAGCAGTGCCGCTTAAAGAACTCAGCTCAGTTGAGATAGTTAATGCACTACTGTCCATATTTGCGCGAGTTGGTTTCCCTGCGGAAATCCAATCAGATCAGGGCACAGTGTTTACTAGCGCTTTGACGACAACTTTTCTCGAAAGGTGTGGGGTAAAGCTGTTACACAGCTCAGTGTACCACACACAGTCGAATTCCGTTGTGAAGCTCCACTCCGTCATGAAGCGCGTGTTGAGAGCGTTGTGTTTTGAACATCGAACTGACTGGGAGCTGTGTCTGCTGTTTGGATCTGACTGCTGGTACGATCTGTGGGGAACTCGGCGCTGACGCCCGTGGTTGTACCTAGGTCGCAAGCCCCAAGGGTAGCGTTGGCCTGGCGGCCTGGGGTACAACTCGAAGCATCCGAAGGTCCCGGCAAAGCATGAGTCGACTGGTAACAACGAAACAACTTGTTTATTTTAACATCGCAAAGAGTTGGCGGTCAGGTTTGACCGAAGTAGAGAGACGGGAGAGCACTTCACTCAACTGAAGAAATCGGAGCCCTCCTTTTGGCGTCCGGGGGCAGCTGTTTTTATACTCTCGCAGTTGAGGGCAAGAAGGAACCCCTCAAAAGACGAGCACGTGAATGTACAATGGGCTAATGGTGACGCACACTGTCGTAGCGATGCCGTAGCACCATGTCGTGGCGCTGCGCACGATCTCGTAGCACCCTGTCGTGGCGCTGCGCACGATCTCGTAGCACCCTGTCGTGGCGCTGCCGGTCGGACACAATGACTGGAACGAGATCCCTGCTTTGGCATCGCCTGTTTCGGGCCCAATAACTGGAATGAGATCCCTGCTTTGGCATCGCCTGTTTCGGGCACAATGACTGGGACGAGATCCCTCCCAGTTGAAAAACACAACAGGAAATTTTCACAGTCTGTCGTATTTTGGGACGTTGTTTCTGTAGTTCTGTTGCCTGTAGTTCTGTTGTCTGTAGTTCTGTTGTTCTGTAGTGTGACGTCCTGTAGTAGAAAGTTCTGTAGTTCTTGATCAATATTTAATTAAACATTGACAGAAACCTCCTTAAGGCTATGTAAATTTGTTAGTACAAAAAAAGAAAAATATAAAAGTAAAAAAAAAAATGAGAAAAAAAACCGTCGCCGCCCAGGATTCGAACTTGCGACCTCACGATTCCGAGCCCGGCATCTTACCACTGCACCACTCCTAACATGCTGTTCGAGTATGCATTTTTGGCCATGTCAATAGTATGACGTGCTGATGCGCTGATGTTTACATCCAAGTGCCAAGATTGGCTATCACTCCACCGCGTCAAGTGCCGCATCTCTAGAAGAGCAAGAGTGTTCGTACCATCGACAGGTACATCGTGGAGTGCTAGAACATCGATTTTGATGTACGATATCCATATTAAATAAGAAATTCAGAAATTGACAACGTTGACTTTTAGGGTTATTACTGCTAGTTTCGACAGTTGTCTCTCGTTCTTTACACTTTTGAGCGCGCATATAATTCGTGTGTTCAATGCAAAATAGCTACATAAACATTCGTGGATGAGAGTTCTTTCTGACAGCTTACTGGCTTCTCACGGCAGCACTGTACCAGAATAATGAGACCCGAGCGAGACAGCTATTCACGCAACTTTGTGGAACAACCCAAATCTTCTTTTCCGCTTCGCATAAGCTTGTGAAATATTCCTGGGAAATTAACTAATGTGTCAGTGTAACAGCACATGTAAGTCCACAGGCCTGTGTGCTACATCTTACCAAAAAATAAAACGGATACGCAGCCATTCCTGCAGATGGTATGATTTTGATCAGCGGCCGATCTTGAGGAGGCCGGTAGGGCGTTGCTGGTGCCGCGTCGTCACGGCACAATTATAACTATTCGCCACGTCGACTTTAATACCGGTGTTGGTGCCATCAGCATTGCCGGCTTCAGAAAAGCGCGATTGAATACCGCGCAAGAGAAAAGTACAGTGTACACCACCGATGCGAAACTAACATACAATTTTAAAGGGCCGCGACGGAAAGCGCTTCTGTTGCGACTTCGGAACTCTTGGCCGTCGCGACCGAATGCTTCTGCTGCGACGTCAGAATTGGTGTCGTAACGTCGGAGTCGCTGTCAGGATATAAAGCTGTTGTTCCGACTTCAGAACTCTTGTTGTCGCGACAGAACGTTTCTGTTGCGACTTCATAACTATTGGCCTTCGCGACAGAATGCTTCTGTTGCGACATCAGAATTTCTGTCATAACGTCAGAAATGTCACTCAATTAACAAATGTCAAGAACTGCTGTCGTACAACAGAATTTCTGTAGTTGCGACAGGAATTCCTCTTGTCTTTTTCGACTGGGCACTACAGAAGCTTGTCGCATCGCACAATTTCAGTGCACATGTTGCGTCGATAGGTTTCCGTTGTGGAACAGTTCTCTGTAGTACAACAGAAGTTTGTCCATTACTTCAGGAACACTTCTGTTATGACAACTAGGGGCCTGTTGCAATGATAGGTTTCTGTCGTACAACAACATTTTTCTGTAGTACACCAGAAGTTGGTCGCATTACTTCAGGAACACTTCTGTTGTGACAAAATGGGGGCCTGTTGCCACAATAGGTTTCTGTAGTATTTCAACAGCTCTCTGTAGCACTACAGAAGTTTTTCGGGTTACTTCAGGAACATTTCTGTTGGGACAACAGGGTGCCTGTAGTGATGACAAATTTTTCTGTAGTACCACAAAAATCTGTTGTAGAGCTTCAGCTTTCTGTTGTAGCAACAGACATACGACAGACTGTACTTCTGTAGTCACAACGAGAAATCTCTGTTGTACATCAGAAAAGTCTGTCGCTCCATCAGGAATCTGTAGTTACTACAGAAAAATCCTGTTGTACAACAGAAATTTCTGTAGTACTGAACACAACCTCTGTTGTCATTTTCAACTGGGCTGCTTTGGCATCGCCTGTTTCGGGCCCAATAACTGGAATGAGATCCCTGCTTTGGCATCGCCTGTTTCGGGCACAATGACTGGAATGCGAGGAGGATCCCTAGGCGGTCGCATTGCCGCAGACGCGCCTGGAAACACCTGGCGATGAGTGTTGCGGCGACGACGATCGGGCCAAAATGTCTGCCGCCCCGCCGCTGTCGCGCCGGCAAAACCACGTGTCGCAGGCGAAACGCAACAGACCGCCCCGCCGGGGGAAGGAGATCCCGATGGACAGGGGACTGCATCCGCTGTCCGGAGGGATGTCGCTCGATGATGCTCATAACCGAAGTCGGGCGTCCCTTGACGTTTCTTGAGCGCAGCGCACAGAGAAGGCCTCGTTCTCTCGTTCAGGTTCGCACGGGACACTGCAAAGTGACTTCGGGAGAGTTCACATTTTTGTTCTCGTTCCCGGCAAGCATTAGAACTACGCTGAAAACTCAACCGCTCAGTCAGCAAGCACGGCACAACCCTCACTAAGCCCTGCCAGGCTCTTTCCCCTTTTTATACCACTGCCTAGTTCCTTACAGTAGTCTAGCATCACTCAGAACGCGTCCACAAATTGAAAAATTGCACTAGAAAGCATATCATCACTTTGAAACACTAAACAAAAGCAATATGTTAAAAAAAATCCTGCCTCAGGAAGAAAAACATCAGTAACAAACAATTTTGAGGCTGATTCCTACGTTAGGGGTTTCGACTTAAGCCATCGGCGTTACCGTTGAGACTCCCCTTTTTGTAACGCACCTCAAAGGAATATTGTTGTAAAGCGAGGCTCCAGCGCAGGAGGCGGCCATTTTTGGGAGAGATGGTCTGCAGCCATTGGAGAGGGCAGTGATCCGTCTCAATGATAAACCTCGAGCCGGCTAGATAGCATGACAATTTCTGAACGGCCCACACGAGACACGCACACTCTTTCTCGGTGGCGCTATACGCCTGCTCACGACTGGTCAGCTTACGACTAGCATACAGGACGGGGTGTTCTACTTCTCCATTTTCCCGTTGGCACAGTACAACGCCCATGCCTCGCTCACTAGCATCGCACTGAACAATGAACCCTTTTGTATAGTCTGGCGATCGTAGCACAGGCTGGCTTGTTAGGGCACTCTTTAGGGCGCTAAAAGCTCTTTCCTTTGTCTCGTCCCAGACGACTGTTTGAGGCTCTGTTTTTCTTAGAGCATCCGTCAGGGGAGCCGCGATATCAGAGTACCTAGGGATGTACCTCTGATAGTAGCCGGCGACACCCAAGAACGACCGAATATCGGTCTTGGTGCGCGGTTGCGGAAAGTCTCGCACAGCGGCCACTTTTATTTCAGAGGGGCGGCGACGACCCTGACCAATCATGTGACCGAGGTAGACAACCTCGGCCTGTGCTAACTGGCACTTAGGAGCCTTGACTGTCAAGCCCGCTTCGCGCAGGCGGGTTAGCACTGCCCGCAAGTGTGCCATATGCTCAGACCAGGATGTGGAGAATATCGCTACGTCGTCTAGATACGGTAAAGCGAATTCTTGCTGTCCCCGCAACACTTTATCCATGAGACTTGAAAAACAGTATGGCGCGTTCTTCAAACCAAAACTCAACACTTTAGGACGGAATGTTCCCATTGGTGAAATGAACGCCGCATACCTACTAGCCTCTTCTGTAAGTGGAACCTGCCAATAACCCCTGACAAGATCTAGGGTGGAAATAAACTGAGCGCTACTAACTTTCTCAAGGCGCTCCTCGATGTTAGGGATCGGATAAATTTGATCCTTAGTGATGGAATTAAGCCTGCGGTAGTCGACGCAAGGACGAGGTTCCTTGCCCGGTACCTCAACTAAAATCAAAGGGGAGGTATAATCACTCTCACCTGCCTCAATAACACCGAGCTGTAGCATTTTCTTTACCTCAGCCTCCATAATATCGCTCTGGCGGGGTGACACCCGATACGCCTTGGATCGTACTGGCTCTGGGGAGGTAAGTTCTATATCATGAGTAAGTACCGAAGTCCTACCAGGCCTCTCAGAGAACAGACCTTGAAACTCTTGTAATAGCTGGTGTAGTTCGGTTTTCTGCTCAGGCGACAGCGGTGCTTTACTGATAAGGTCACTAATGACTTGACCGGTGTCTTCCCTGTTCGTCACTGAGCCTAGTCCCGGAAGCTCGACTGGAAGCTCTTCAGGAACGTTTATCATCATGCACACCACTGCTTCCCGTTGTCTATAAGGTTTGAGCAGATTACAGTGGTAAACTTGCTGTGCTTTCCGCTTTCCTGGCAGACTTACCACGTAGTTAACGTCCGACAGTTTCTGAACAATTCGTGCTGGGCCCTCCCACTGCACGTCTAGTTTGTTGTTTAGCGATGTGCGCAATATCATGACCTCATCGCCAACCTCAAAACGACGGGCCCTGGCTGTCCGATCATAATAAACCTTGGCCCTCTGCTGGGCCTTTGTCATTGCTTCACCTGACAACTCCTGTGCCCTTCTTAAGCGTTCGAGGAGCTTAAGCACGTACTCCACCACGACTGGGTCGTCGCCCCTACCTTCCCATGATTCTCGAAGCATGCGAAGCGGAGATCGAAGCGAGCGACCGTACACCAGTTCAGCTGGCGAAAACCCCGTAGCCGCATGCGGCGCGGTCCTTAAAGCAAACATCACCCCAGGCAGACACAGCTCCCAGTCAGTTCGATGTTCAAAACACAACGCTCTCAACACGCGCTTCATGACGGAGTGGAGCTTCTCAACGGAATTCGACTGTGGGTGGTACACTGAGCTGTGTAACAGCTTTACCCCACACCTTTCGAGAAAAGTTGTCGTCAAAGCGCTAGTAAACACTGTGCCCTGATCTGATTGAATTTCTGCAGGAAAACCAACTCGCGCAAATATGGACAGTAGTGCATTAACTATCTCAACTGAGCTGAGTTCTTTAAGCGGCACTGCTTCAGGGAACTTTGTCGCTGGGCAGATCACAGTCAAAATGTGTCTGTACCACGTGGCTGTTACCGGCAGAGGTCCCACTGTATCAATAACGAGCCGTCTAAAAGGCTCCGTTATGATAGGTACCAATTTCAACGGCGCCCTTGATTTGTCCCCTGGTTTGCCCACCCGCTGACAAGTGTCACATGTCCTCACGAAATGGTCTGCGTCCCGAAAACACCCTGGCCAATAGTACTCTTGCAAGAGACGGTCCTTAGTTTTCTTAACTCCTAGGTGTCCGGACCACGAACCCCCATGTGACAAGCGCAACAGATCCTGACGATAGCATTGAGGCACGACCAGCTGATCGAACTCCACTCCTCGGCGGTCTAGATACTTCCGGTACAGGACTCCACCTCTTTCCACAAAACGCGCAGTTTTCCTGGCGACACCTTCTTTGACATTGCAGCGCACGTTTTCCAGGCTGCCATCCTTTTTTTGCTCGGCTATCAAAGCCGTCCGGCTGACTTTTAGCAACCTATCAAGTCCGTCTGACGTAGGCGCGATGAGCAAATCAGTAGATAGCTCTTCTAACTTTCCCGCGTCGGGCGTTTCCTCTCCAGTATCTGGCGCCTTTAACGTTACAGACTCAAGTTTATTCAGTTCGGGCGTGCTCGGAATATCAGCTTGCTGCGCCTCTGACCCTTTTTCGTTGTTTGATAACGTCGGCCCCGCAACTACCGCCTTTGCAGCGAGCTCCCGAACCTTCGATCTGGTTAAGGCCTGAACACTAGCTTCACCAAACAAAAGCCCCTTCTCGCGTAGGAGGTGATCGGACCTGTTTGAAAATAGGTACGGGTACTGGGGTGGCAGCATAGATGACACTGCCGCCTCTGTCTCAAGCGCTCCGAAAGGTCCTTCAATAAGCACTTTTGCTACCGGCAGACACACGCTATGAGCTTCAACGGCTTGCTTGATCCATGCGCACTCGCCCGTGAACATATGGGGTTCTACGTAAGACGGGTGAACTACATCCATCGTAGCTGCGGAATCGCGAAGCACTCGGCACTCTTTCCCGTTTACGAGGAGGTCTCGCATGTAAGGCTCGAGAAGCTTCATGTTCTCGTCAGTGCTGCCTATTGAAAAAAACACAACTTTTGGTGTTGTTTCCGGACACTGCGCCGAAAAGTGACCCGGCTTCTGGCACGTATAACAAACGCGCGCTTGCCTCATCTCGAACCGCTTTCTGCGTTCGGCTTCGGCTGCCGCCGTCTCCTTAGGTTCGGTCGCACTGCTTCCACTCGCATCCGCACTACGCGTGTTCCCCTTTGCTCTCATGGGTGTGAACTTCGGCCTCTCAAACTTCGAGCCAAATTCACCCTTTTGACCGTCCTTAGCTCCGCGAGCTCGACGCGTCACAAACTCCTCGGCTAGCTCAGCGGCTCTAGCCACCGTACTCACGTCTGGCCTATCCAAGACCCAGTATCGCACGTTCTCCGGTAACCGACTATAAAACTGTTCTAGCCCGAAACACTGCAGAACTTTATCGTGGTCACCAAACGCTTTCTCTTCTTTGAGCCACTCCTGCATGTTCGACATAAGCCTATACGCAAACTCTGTATATGACTCACTTCTGCCTTTCTCATTTTCCCGAAAGTTCCGACGGAACGCCTCCGCAGACAGCCGGTACTTTTTTAGAAGACTCGATTTCACTGTGTCGAAATCCTCTGCCTCCTCTCTATCCAAGCGAGCGACTACGTCGGCCGCCTCGCCGGGTAACAAAGTGAGCAAGCGCTGTGGCCACGTTTCCCGAGAGAACCCCTGCTTCTCGCACGTTCGCTCAAAGTTAACCAGGAACAAACCAATGTCCTCTCCAAGCTTAAACGGCCGCATCAGGTCAGTCATTTTGAACAATACGCGTTCTCCTGCACCGTGTGCCTGACTTCCATTACGAGCGCGTTCCATCTCTACCTCAAGACGCTTCATTTCCAAAGCGTGTTGACGGTCACGCTCTTGTTGCTCTCGCTCTTTCTGTTCTTTACGTTCACGCTCTTCTTTTTCTTTTGCAGTCTCCCTCTCTTCAATAGTCTCAAGGCATTCCGACAGCTCGTCATCCTCAGCCTCTAACTCAAGAATAGCCTTTAGCAGTTCTGGTTTTCTGAGTTTGTCCGAGACATCCAGACCCAACTCTCTTGCAAGCTCCAACAATTTCGGTTTGCGCAACGACTTCAAATCCATGGCTGCTCTGAATGCTGCTTTCTCTACTGCTTACTATTGTCTTGCCGCAAACTAACCCGGCAGCAACGACAACCACAATTACCAGCTCTGTTTCTGACACTAACAAAAAGCCTGGCAAAGCTCAGAAGAAGAAAGTCCCGCACTCACCAAACCTCGCAGGCAGGAATTCCACGCAGTCGTTCCGCTGCAGGCAACCAGTCGTCACACAGGGCTCGTTGCACTGCTCCCGGATCGTCGTTGAGCTGCTCAGCATACTGTCAACTGCATCTCTTTGCTGCTGGCCTCCGTTGTCGCGATCTCGCCGCTGGCAGACCGTTGTTTGAAGTCGTAGGCGATCTCACCGCTGGCAACCAGATGTTTGGATCTGACTGCTGGTACGATCTGTGGGGAACTCGGCGCTGACGCCCGTGGTTGTACCTAGGTCGCAAGCCCCAAGGGTAGCGTTGGCCTGGCGGCCTGGGGTACAACTCGAAGCATCCGAAGGTCCCGGCAAAGCATGAGTCGACTGGTAACAACGAAACAACTTGTTTATTTTAACATCGCAAAGAGTTGGCGGTCAGGTTTGACCGAAGTAGAGAGACGGGAGAGCACTTCACTCAACTGAAGAAATCGGAGCCCTCCTTTTGGCGTCCGGGGGCAGCTGTTTTTATACTCTCGCAGTTGAGGGCAAGAAGGAACCCCTCAAAAGACGAGCACGTGAATGTACAATGGGCTAATGGTGACGCACACTGTCGTAGCGATGCCGTAGCACCATGTCGTGGCGCTGCGCACGATCTCGTAGCACCCTGTCGTGGCGCTGCGCACGATCTCGTAGCACCCTGTCGTGGCGCTGCCGGTCGGACACAATGACTGGAACGAGATCCCTGCTTTGGCATCGCCTGTTTCGGGCCCAATAACTGGAATGAGATCCCTGCTTTGGCATCGCCTGTTTCGGGCACAATGACTGGGACGAGATCCCTGCTTTGGCATCGCCTGTTTCGGGCCCAATAACTGGAATGAGATCCCTGCTTTGGCATCGCCTGTTTCGGGCACAATGACTGGAATGCGAGGAGGATCCCTAGGCGGTCGCATTGCCGCAGACGCGCCTGGAAACACCTGGCGATGAGTGTTGCGGCGACGACGATCGGGCCAAAATGTCTGCCGCCCCGCCGCTGTCGCGCCGGCAAAACCACGTGTCGCAGGCGAAACGCAACACTGCCTGGGGTGATGTTTGCTTTAAGGACCGCGCCGCATGCGGCTACGGGGTTTTCGCCAGCTGAACTGGTGTACGGTCGCTCGCTTCGATCTCCGCTTCGCATGCTTCGAGAATCATGGGAAGGTAGGGGCGACGACCCAGTCGTGGTGGAGTACGTACTTAAGCTCCTCGAACGCTTAAGAAGGGCACAGGAGTTGTCAGGTGAAGCAATGACAAAGGCCCAGCAGAGGGCCAAGGTTTATTATGATCGGACAGCCAGGGCCCGTCGTTTTGAGGTTGGCGATGAGGTCATGATATTGCGCACATCGCTAAACAACAAACTAGACGTGCAGTGGGAGGGCCCAGCACGAATTGTTCAGAAACTGTCGGACGTTAACTACGTGGTAAGTCTGCCAGGAAAGCGGAAAGCACAGCAAGTTTACCACTGTAATCTGCTCAAACCTTATAGACAAAGGGAAGCAGTGGTGTGCATGATGGTAAACGTTCCTGAAGAGCTTCCGGTCGAGCTTCCGGGACTAGGCTCAGTGACGAACAGGGAAGACACCGGTCAAGTCATTAGTGACCTTATCAGTAAAGCGCCGCTGTCGCCTGAGCAGAAAACCGAACTACACCAGCTATTACAAGAGTTTCAAGGTCTGTTCTCTGAGAGGCCTGGTAGGACTTCTGTACTTACTCATGATATAGAACTTACCTCCACAGAGCCAGTACGATCCAAGGCGTATCGGGTGTCACCCCGCCAGAGCGATATTATGGAGGCTGAGGTAAAGAAAATGCTACAGCTCGGTGTTATTGAGGCAGGTGAGAGTGATTATACCTCCCCTTTGATTTTAGTTGAGGTACCGGGCAAGGAACCTCGTCCTTGCGTCAACTACCGCAGGCTTAATTCCATCACTAAGGATCAAATTTATCCGATCCCTAACATCGAGGAGCGCCTTGAGAAAGTTAGTAGCGCTCAGTTTATTTCCACCCTAGATCTTGTCAGGGGTTATTGGCAGGTTCCACTTACAGAAGAGGCTAGTAGGTATGCGGCGTTCATTTCACCAATGGGAACATTCCGTCCTAAAGTGTTGAGTTTTGGTTTGAAGAACGCACCATACTGTTTTTCAAGCCTCATGGATAAAGTGTTGCGGGGACAGCAAGAATTCGCTTTACCGTATCTAGACGACGTAGCGATATTCTCCGCATCCTGGTCTGAGCATATGACACACTTGCGGGCAGTGCTAACCCGCCTGCGCGAAGCGGGCTTGACAGTAAAGGCTCCTAAGTGCCAGTTAGCACAGGCCGAGGTTGTCTACCTCGGTCACGTGATTGGTCAGGGTCGTCGCCGCCCCTCTGAAATAAAAGTGGCCGCTGTGCGAGACTTTCCGCAACCGCGCACGAAGACCGATATTCGGTCGTTCTTAGGTGTCGCCGGCTACTATCAGAGGTACATCCCTAGGTACTCTGATATCGCGGCTCCCCTGACGGATGCTCTAAGAAAAACAGAGCCTCAAACAGTCGTCTGGGACGAGACAAAGGAAAGAGCTTTTAGCGCCCTAAAGAGTGCCCTAACAAGCCAGCCTGTGCTACGATCGCCAGACTATACAAAAGGGTTCATTGTTCAGTGCGATGCTAGTGAGCGAGGCATGGGCGTTGTACTGTGCCAACGGGAAAATGGAGAAGTAGAACACCCCGTCCTGTATGCTAGTCGTAAGCTGACCAGTCGTGAGCAGGCGTATAGCGCCACCGAGAAAGAGTGTGCGTGTCTCGTGTGGGCCGTTCAGAAATTGTCATGCTATCTAGCCGGCTCGAGGTTTATCATTGAGACGGATCACTGCCCTCTCCAATGGCTGCAGACCATCTCTCCCAAAAATGGCCGCCTCCTGCGCTGGAGCCTCGCTTTACAACAATATTCCTTTGAGGTGCGTTACAAAAAGGGGAGTCTCAACGGTAACGCCGATGGCTTAAGTCGAAGCCCCTAACGTAGGAATCAGCCTCAAAATTGTTTGTTACTGATGTTTTTCTTCCTGAGGCACGATTTTTTTTTTACATATTGCTTTTGTTTAGTGTTTCAAAGTGATGATATGCTTTCTAGTGCAATTTTTCAATTTGTGGACGCGTTCTGAGTGATGCTAGACTACTGTAAGGAACTAGGCAGTGGTATAAAAAGGGGAAAGAGCCTGGCAGGGCTTAGTGAGGGTTGTGCCGTGCTTGCTGACTGAGCGGTTGAGTTTCAGCGTAGTTCTAACGCTTGCCGGGAACGAGAACAAAAATGTGAACTCTCCCGAAGTCACTTTGCAGTGTCCCGTGCGAACCTGAACGAGAGAACGAGGCCTTCTCTGTGCGCTGCGCTCAAGAAACGTCGAGGGACGCCCGACTTCGGTTATGAGCATCATCGAGCGACATCCCTCCGGCCAGCGGATGCAGTCCCCTGTCCATCGGGATCTCCTTCCCCCGGCGGGGCGGTCTGTTGCGTTTCGCCTGCGACACGTGGTTTTGCCGGCGCGACTGCGGCGGGGCGGCAGACATTTTGGCCCGATCGTCGTCGCCGCAACACTCATCGGCAGGTGTTTCCAGGCGCGACTGCGGCGATGCGACCGCAAAGGATCACCCTCGCATTCCAGTCATTGTGCCCGAAACAGGCGATGCCAAAGCAGGGATCATCCTCTCATTCCAGTCATTGTGCCCGAAACAGGCGATGCCAAAGCAGGGATCATCCTCTCATTCCAGTCATTGTGCCCGAAACAGGCGATGCCAAAGCAGGGATCATCCTCTCATTACAGTCATTGTGCCCGACCGGCAGCGCTACAACAGGGTGCTACGAGATCGTGCTCGACATGGTGCTACGGCAGCGCTTCGACAGTGTGCGTCACCATTAGCCCATTGTACATTCACGTGCTCGTCTTTTGAGGGGTTCCTTCTTGCCCTCAACTGCGAGAGTATAAAAACAGCTGCCTCCGGACGCCAAAAGGAGGGCTCCGATTTCTTCGGTTGAGTGAAGTGCTCTCCCGTCTCTCTACTTCGGTCAAACCTGACCGCCAACTCTTTGCGATGTTAAAATAAACAAGTTGTTTCGTTGTTACCAGTCGACTCATGCTTTGCCGGGACCTTCGGATGCTTCCTGTTGTACCCCAGGCCGCCAGGCCAACGCTACCCTTGGGGCTTGCGACCCAGGTACAACCACGGGCGTCAGCGCCGAGTTCCCAACAGATCGTACCAGCGGTGCGATCCCAAACAAAGGTCATTAGGGGAAGCGTGCTAATCGGGAAACCTTACATTGCGAATTGTCGCGCAAGTACATAATGTCGATCCTTCACTTCAGGTAATAATCTGAACCGGCCGCATTGCTATATATGCTCCGAACATTCTGTTTTTGTTGAAAATTTTCTTACCACAAAGAAAGAAAGAAAGAAAGAAAGAAAGAAAGAAAGAAAGAAAGAAAGAAAGAAAGAAAGAAAGAAAGACATGGTATGTCTGCAGATTTTTGTCTTAGCTTACTGCACTATTTACCCACATAGATGCCGGTTATTTGGCAGAGGCTCATGCTGTCCGCAAAACTGAATAACAGCACCGCTTCCGCCGATTTCATCATGGGCGACGCAGGCTTGTTTTTTTTTCTTTTTACCTTGCAGCGAGTGCAGCGGAACCTTACGTGCGTTGTGTTTGATATCAGTTCTGAACCGTTAATACGGCTAATTGCGATGCGAAGCTGCCACAGAGGAATCTCATCCGGCAGGTTGCGTGGACTCGCCGGCCATGGGCATGCAGGCCCGCAGGCCGATTTCCGCGGTATGTTCCTGTGCCACGGTCGTATAGGGAAGTTCTGGGCCTTGTCGTCGTGTGGATTTGGTTAGTTCGCTGCTTCAAAAAAAGAAAAAAAGAAAAAAAAACCCTGCGCGTTGTGGTTGCTGCATCTGTTGCCAACCCATCGTGGTGTAACCGTCCTGGCAACGGAAACTCTGGACACACACACACAGGACAGCGACAAAAATGGGTGCGGACAAGGTGTGCTTTCCGTGTGCCTCTATCCTCTCTGTTCATTCTGCGGTGTGTCAAGCGCTGCCGTTTTCAAGACGGAACACTATAATAAACCCGCCAAGCTAAGCTGGTCCGGTTTCCAGCCGTTGCAAGCGTAGGCTGTGACTGTGAATTCAAGCCAGCCCTGTCGATCGATCACAAAATTTGCACCGCTAAATCTGGACCGTGGAATGATTGTTTGTCGCAAACGCTTGTTCTGACCGACTGAAGTAGTCTATTAACGTTGTGACTAACAGACCGAGTGAGTGATAAATTGATTGGCCGGCTGGCTGCAGCTGGCCAGCTGGCTGACCCGGCGCTACGGTTTTATTACGTTTTCATAGCATGTCACTCACTTTATCCACACGTTACAACGTATAGTCCTTTTTTTTTTTTTCATTCTGCTGTCTTAGTTCATGCCACATTCAAAACAAAAAGTAGCTGCTTTCTTTTCTCAGGCCTGTTGATGCAACAGGAAACACTTGAGCCAACTACGAAGTTGTTTTATTTTTTTTGCCCTCCTGAAATTAACAGACACCGCCATATTAAAAAGAGTAAATTTGTTTTGGAAATATCCCGCAGCAATTCCTCGCCTATGTTGTTGTAAGCTCCCTTAACATCTAAAAATGCTATCCATAAAGATATATTCTAGGCTAGTGGAATCCTTATGCATTCGGTGCGGGTGCATAAGTGACCGCTTCTGTCGTCTGCAAAAAGCCGCGCCTCGTCTGCAAGCCGTTTGGAGGATATGTGCCTCAATCAGGCGTCGCAGCAGAAAGGTCAGGTGTTGTTGCTGCCGTCTCAGCTGTGCGACAACAAAGCGGTCCTTCTTTGCCACGGAAGTCCGTATACGTCGCAAAGCCGCCGAAAGATCGCGGTCACTCAGCGCTTGAGACCGAAGGCTTTCTTCCGTGCCTTTCGGCGTGCCATGGCAACAAGCACCAGCCGGCCCAACAATACGCGCACTGTTTTCAACAGTTGGAAAGCGAACAGCGGAGTGCCTTGGTTTTGCGTTGTATGCATGGGGTACGTCGAGAAGCGGGTATACCTTCGGACTGCAGAAATCTCTCTAGGAGATCCAGGACACCTTTGAAGACGCGCTCTGCGAACCTGTGGTCCACCTGTCACAGTTGCAGAGTTGAATTGAATTGGATTCATTGGTAGGAAAGACAGAGAGGTCGACCTGAGCTAGTGCGCTCTAGTCTGCTACTCTGCACTGGGTAAGAGGGAAGGGGAGTGAAAGTATTGGGATGGATGATGATGATAAGAGAAGTGGTGAGTGCTTATGTACCTGAGACAGTTGTCTCGCTAGAGCCACTCGTCGAGCTTGGTGTCCTGCAGAAACTTCAACAACACTTTTGTTGCACGCATTGAAATTGCAGTGTCAGGTCATGGGCCGAGGATAGCTTCCTCCGACAGTGGTTGCCTGCCAACGCTGCCTAAGAAACCTTCTAACGCCCTTCGCTCCAGCATATATGCTGGAAAGTCGCACAGTAGGTGTTGCAGTGTTTCTACCGTTGCAGAGTTTCTACTAAAACAGCTTCGAAGTGATACTTTTTCTTAGTGCGACTGCCTAAGAACGCATTCTATTAGTAAAGGTATTCGGGTTCGCGCTCTAGTGCACACATTTACTTCAAATGTGAACAGGCCCGACAGGTTGCGAGGTGGTCTGGACGCCTTCTGCGCCGCGGCTTCCGATGCCACATATTTTCCGGCTTTCATCGCTTACTTGTCGTACTGTGAGTGGATATTACCGTATTTCCCGTACTATGATTCACACCTTCGTATAAATCGGATCTTTACCCTCTCCCATCTACTTCTCGCGTCTTTCGAGGAAAGAATTGGTATACAAGTCGCACCTATGTTAAGTCGGTCTGTGTGACGGGACACCATTATGCCCGCTTGTACGCCCACCTCGGGGCATTAGATTTCTGCAAGCAAACCTTTTTTTACGTGCCGCAAATCGCAGCACAAAAAAAAAAAAATCACCACGCAGAAACTAGTTTGGGATTTGTCTGCGCATACGTAACAATCCTGCCACTTGCTCGTCTCCACGCATCCCGGTGTCGTTATAAATGTTACGAAACTTGATCCGATCAGTATAGAAACGACAGCGCTGGCGTGACACGAAGAGCTGCGTACGGCGGCGCAAGGTGAATTGATGACGCAAGCAAACTACTGTAGGCGGCTGCACCAGGTGTGCTGATGACGTTCCAATCATTCCGTAAGCCCTCCGTGACGTTGGGGGTCAGTGCGAAGCTAGACCTGGCTTTGTGTATTAGAATCGACAGGCTCCTGCGAAGGTTTTCTTGTAGGAAAGCTTCGGGAGTGGCGATGGCCTCCTTGAGCCTCTTCTTGATGTGTGTGTGCGTGTGTTTCTTTCCGAACGTGCTGCTTGGGGTCCGGGCGTGCAGAGTAGTTAGGTGGGGTCGCAGCCGGTTGAAATTGTATCATCGTTCTCCCACCGCTGGCGGTCGGAATGCTCGTTAGCTCACACTCGAAGCTATGCACTTGTTTTTTGTTTTGCCGGCGTTGTCCCCTTGTGCGATCTGGGGTCAAGTGTATGTTCACGCGTGTGTCGCATAAAGCCACTGGGGACAGTGTGTGTAACAGTTCTTTTATGTCACTGTAGTTATTTATTAGTCCTCGGCAGTTCCACTGTATAAGGAACGCCATGTTTGATGAGTATAGTTAAAAATTAGGATGCTGGTTTTGTAGGATGCTGGGGTTTTTTCTTTTCTTTTTCGCTCCAGGGAGCTGTGCTTCTGCTGCAGCAGATGCGAGTTTTGTGTTGTGTCCATTGCCTCACTAGAGGCTCTGTACTTCCGCTTTAGGATCACTTACGTAGTTCTTCGCGCTTCGTTTTAATTTGTGTGTAGCTGTTTCGAAAGTTGTAGATCTAGCCCTCGCCGTCGCCATTGCTTCCTGGCTGTTCGTGTTGGACAGACGGCAAGCTTGGAGCCACGGCGGTGCCGGCTGTCGATTGCTTCTGTCTCCTCGAGTACGACTTCGAACTCCAACCGGCACACGTTCGTGTCCTGGTCGCAAGCGTTTTGGCGACTGTCTCCACTTACCTCTGCGATGGATTGGTTTGGCTCTCTTCACGAGCTCATGTCGCAGCAATGACAGCGCGCCATACGGTGTCATTTCTCGGCGTTCGGCTACTTCTTCGCGCTTCACCCGAGAGCAGTGCGCCGGCAAGTTTGTGCGAACCGTGGAAGTCGCGCCGCCGATGCTGAGCACCTTGCGGAGTCGCGACGAAGCGTGGCACAAGCAGTGTGGACAACGACAGGCTTTACACCACGCTCGCCCTTCTTCGTGATTTGGGAGAGGGAAAATACGCCCAATTCTGCAGCCCATGTGGGAGCACGGCGCAGCGTACTGGGGATGGGGGCGGGGAATGAAAGATGAGAGGATAGAGGGGGAAAGGGAGAGTAGGTTTCAGGCAGCAGACGTCAGCATCATCCAGGGGCGATGGCCGGCGCGCGAGGTGGAGGCCGTGCGAGGCCGAAGTCTATTTGGCGGTCTAGGAGCCCGTTTGAGTACGCATATTCAAGCAGGCTTGCCAGTGCTGGGAGGTGGTAGCGAGCCGCGAAGAGCAGGTGTGTCTCTGAGGTAGCCGGGAGTCCATACCGTCGGTAGGCGGCAGTGACTGGAGCGCGCTCCTCTGGGCTAGTGCTGGACAGGTGCAGAGTAGGTGCTCGAGGGTCTCGGCGTCACCGCACCTTCTGCAGGCCGGCGAGGCGATGCGTCCCTTGGCATGAAGCCTAGCTGCCGTCCACACGGAGCCCGTGCGCAGACGAAGGATTGTGGAACGGTCCCGTCGCGCGCTGTCTGTAGAGGCAAAAGCGAGAGCGAGGAGGTGAAGCCCCACGGGTCGCCTCCTCCACCGAGAGACCGGCCGCAGCCACATTTTTTGGGGGAGCAACAAAGGGGACGAAAGGTTGAACGCTTCCTTCTGCACCCGCCTGGTTCTGCGGTAGCAGCCCGTGGGCGCGTGGTACAGAACGCGTATTTCCGCGACAGCAAATCGAGGGGAGAAGGGGAGGGGGCAAGGGTGCAGCGGTAAAAATGCATTCTTGGTACTGACGTCCCGTCGCCCTCTCCAACTCGTGCGGCTGTCTCACAACTCGTGCGGCATGAAGCTGCGAAGAGCAACAAATCGATATGCAACAACAGAGCAACAACAAACAACGTTCGATACAAATCCTTACTGAAACACACGTCGAACGCTGAAGTGCTATTCTTAATCGAATTGCCACCGCGTCGACTTTTAAGGGACTCGTTGAATTTAGAAGAGAGAACCTGATCATTTTGACCATTCGGAATAAGTTCATAGTTTGATTTAGGTTATCGTTTTTCTTACAATAACTGCTGGAAGTCGAAATCATAAAAAAGAAACAACTAATTTCGTATTTCGTATAAATACGAACCATCGTATTTCAACAATCTCTCAAACTCCGGACACCTCAATTGCTGCAGCAAAAGCCTGCAGCTCAAACAACTACCTTCTCGCGAAACACGGAGTCTGCATCTGGGCGATTTTATAATTCACAGATTTAAACTTGCGAAAAAGCACTATTGGCAGGAGAGGTGCGAATGAGGCGTGCCTGCCTGCAAGCGCAATTTCGCAAATCTAAATATAAATCTCGAAAGCTTCTTTGCGAACTGTACAGATACATCCTCATTAGCTGCAATACTGTCGTCATAGATGCATGAATCAACAGTACAAGCTAGAATCGTTTCGTTTGTGATCCCTGGCGTGACCAAAGATCGACTTCAGCGAAACCATGGCTAGGTGCAACTCTTTCTAAAGGTCACCTTGAAAAGCGCAACGGTCGAAAGCGAAATGACTAAGTAAAATGAATAAGACGGACTGCTGAAATTACGTAATGGTGCCTTTCGAAATTCTACGCCTGCGCTTAAACTAAACGCGTTCTAGCATTAAAATCGAAGGTATTGTCGTGTAGTTTGACCAGTTTGCTAACCCCTTCGTGAAAGCCCTGTCACTAAACTCGCGTTTCATTCCCGCTCTCGCCGGAACACCTGACAGACATCGGCGAATCTCCGCTCGTCCAAACAGCGCCGCGAATTCTGCGAGAGAGAAGCATTCTTCCGAACAACAGCCGCTGCAGGAAGGTCGCGCGGGTTTATGCCACTGTTTTTGTTTGTTTCCTTTATTTGCCTTCGGCGACTACAAGCTGTACAGTTGCGTTGCAGGCAACGTTTCATACGCCGCTTATAGGAAAAAAAAGGAACACGAGAACCGAGACGTCGAGAAGCAGAAGAATAAGAAGAAACATTCGCCTGCAAACAGCGCTAGCAGACAGACGACAGGACGCATTCTTCTCTGCGCTAGAGGAAAGAAACGGCTATCTTGTTGGCGTGGTAACATGCACCAAGCCCGTGCTGTGTAAAAGACGCGTTGCCGCTGTCCACAGACGTCTGATGTCTGCCGCGCCATCACGCCATTCAGAACCGATCACTTGTTTCTCCCGTTTATTTTTTACGTTTATATTATTTTTTTTAGCCGTGAGAAGTGAGGGACCACTTGAGATGGCATGGGGAGGAGAAAGCTAAAAAAAGGATTGCATTGCCCGACGCTCTATCTAGGAGGCCGCGACGGCGGCCAAGCGCTGATGAAAGCTCGACTACGTGATCGCTGTTATCTCTCGACCGAAACCCAAGCCAAAGCTGCAGAGAGATTTCTCCTACCGCTCGTGGATAGCGTATCTTCTGCTGTTCCCCTTCGCGCCAGACAGCAGTCGACGCGATGAGATACAGAGCGCAGAGAAGTAAAATCTCGGCCGCTTTGCAACGAAGACTTCGAAAGTGCGCCAACTTATTCGCCAGAAGTGAACGCTAATTAAAAAAACAACGGTTTACAGAGCAATTGGACAAGGCGCGATTAGAAAATCCGATGAAACAAACGCGCAACAACGACGTGCCATCGTTTGCGACTGTGGCGCCGCAGCTTATAAGGTGGCTTTCCGGCAAGCAAACGTGTCGTCGTGTGACACACAGGCGAACGGCCTACTGAGTCAAACACAACCTGCTACGTCACGGACTAACGTCGCCGGCTGATCCCATGACGTGCGTGGAGCATCTTGGGAAGTCCTCTCCCGGCAACCAAGGCCAGGTGCGGCGAAAAAGAAAAACAAGAATAGGTGGTCGCTCGCGGCGGCGGTGGTGGTGGTGGTAGTCGGTGGGGTTGTTGAACGACGGCTGCGCTTTTCGTTGCACCGACTCGCGAAAACATACTCGAGTAGCGGACCACAGTCGCGGTTAAGAAAGCCTTTCGCTCGCGTTACCGTCGCTCGATTAGATAAAATGCTGCTGCAAGACGGCCGGCGTGGTGGTTCCGAGACGCGCGAGTCACAACGTGGAGGCCGCCATCTTACGAGCGCTGGGGGCAGGCAGACAGCATAGACGACGCGACGTCACGTGATTGGTGCACGTGACCACTCGGGCGAGCGCGAGCTCCGGACGCGATTGGCTGCGCTCACGTGGTCCCATATCACCCGACGTTTTCCGGCGTGTGCTCCCCCACTTCACCCGCAAGCACAGCCAGGCAACCCGGCAAACCCCTCAGCTTCGCCTCCTCGCTGTCGGAGTCAGACCCCCTCCGCTGCGTCTGTATTTCAGCCGGCGGCTGCCAAGACCAGCTTCCATTCATTCAATCGCTACTTCTCCGGTGCGAGTGAGCCGCCCGTCGCCCTCCAGGAATACACCGCGACTACAAGAAAACCACACTGCAACCTTAACAGCGGCCGCCGCCACCGAAACAAGAGCTCAACGAGAAGCAGCCAACCTATTGCCCCGGCTTCGCTTCACGCATTTATGAGGAACATCACCAGCCGGCGACGTTAAATCCAAAGAGAGAAAGAAAACACAGGTAAGCTTGGCGTTCCCTTGTTATTATGGTTATTTTTCACGCGGCCGCTTCCGTGGCGTTGGCAGTGGAGGCTAGGTTTTCCTCGGAGGCCGAATCTGGGTGTGAAAGATGCAAAATGAAACAGGACGTCGGTAGCACAATGCGCGACGTGGCCTGTTCATTCGAAAGGGGGTTTCTGACAGAGCCGCAGATTCGGAAGGGCCAGGTCGCGAATATCTCTTTTCTTTTTTTTTGTTCGTGACCTAGACCGTCAGCGGTCCGCTAACCTCCGGTTCCTCGGGAGGAAGTTTTTCCACGGTCAGCGGGCTCCCCGCATGTTCCTATTGCGCAGCCATACAAGTTCAGCCCGGCCGATTTCGATTTCGGCGTTCGTCGGCGAACGCATGCGTGTACCCTTCGGCTTCGAGGCGCAGCCTGCCTGTGATCCCGCTTCTTGCTCGCGATGCGCACTGCTGTATTGCTACGTGGGCTTTTTATCGACTACCCGGCGCTTCACTAAACCACACCCGGTCGCGCCGCCAGCAACGCATTGCAGTAGTTCCGGCCTCCGGGGCCGCAAACTGAAGGCTGCCACAGCGGCGTCTTCCGGCGTGCGTACACTCACGCATCGGCTAGCAGTCTGTGAGGGCGCGCGATGACTGATTCCGTTTCTGGCACGCACACAGTGTTGGCGCGACACCTGGGGAAAAAAGAAAGCTGAATTGTCTGCAAGAAAAGCGAGCAGACGATCAGCACTTGTGAGCAGACGACTTTCGTTTGTAGCTAAGGTGTGGGAGTGCGGAAGATTATAGTTTCTGCTGCTTATTTTCTTTTTGCGTGTGTGTCTAACTGCATTGGGGCGCGCAGTGCTAAACGTTGGTTTTTAACCGCAGCAGCAAAAGTGATTACGCTTGAGCAGGCAGTAAACGAGTGACTAATGAAGAACGTCGTTCCAGGGTGTCGTCGTCTTGCTGCTTATCACTTTCTTTTTCACATACCAATAAAGAAAAACAGAACTAAAGACATTGAAGCGGACTGTTAAGACCTTGCTTAACACGAGCACGTTTTATATTGAATGCCGTGAACTCTGCCTCCAGTGAAGGACAATTCAGACTCGATTAGTTTCGTTTGTTCTCGATCTCCTACATAAAGTCTTGCGGCCATGGCTTGTGCAGTGCGACAGTGGATGCATTGTTGCTGGGATTGAAATCGCGCATGTTGGATATTCTTGGATGCCTCAGATTGCGCGTTCCTAACACATTGCGCCTTTATTGGAAAAGCATACTTCCCAAAAATCGAAAGCGTTGCTGGCGGCGCACAGCTTTTCTATGCAGCGCATTAATATGTGATGAGAAACTACACGTATACATCAGACGTGCTGCTTTCATTACCATATGCTTAATAAGTTTATTTATGACAGCCCACACAACTGGTAATCTCTCTCCGTACATATAAAGTAAGGTTTTAATGTATTAATACTTACGAAAAGTGTATTCATTGCTTCGTTTTTCTTTTTATTCAAAGCTAAGCTCTGGTTTGTAGTTAATGCCCTTTCAGCGCGCCAAACGTCGTGTTCAAAGCAGCAGCGATTCGTCGTCTGCATTGCCTAGGACGCTTTTGCTGCGTCGAGCCGCATCCTTCCCTGTCACGCTAGAAGCGTTTGGAAAATATAATGCATTCAAGAACAACGCAAAAAAGAAGAGCGTGTTGCACGCCCTCTCTCAAACACGCGGCCGAGAAAAAAAGTCGTCGGCTACTCCACGCGATCAGCCTACCGGTCACGTCATGTTATCACGTGTTCGAAACCGGTGCCTGGGATTGGGCAATGTCGCCTTGGCAGAGCGGACGCCGGTGGGGCCATAGCAACGTCATACGAGGCTGGATCACAGCGTAACAGCGTGTCGCAGAAGGCTATATAAAAAGGGGGGGAAAATGCCGGCGTCTGCAGCATTGTGGCGTCGTCTGCTTCAGCGCTCGCTCGCGTTATCCTTTCCTGAGGACCTTCAAGATTATGCCGCGCTGTAAGCCAGCCAACGTGTAGGTTGTCGTGTGCTCTTCGCGAGGCAGGCGTAATTTTCTTTCCTTAGAGTTGCAAGTAAATGAGGAGCGGATGAGCTGGAAAGCAGCGGCATCGCGAGAGGATAAAAAGAAGACAAAAAAAACCTTCCGGGCGCGTATATTTTGCTGTGCTTTTCCTCAAGCACGAATTTGTGGCATTCATGCTGGACCTGACCGAACGACCCGCCCATGTGTAGATGAAAGCGGTGCATTTTGTTTCCACTGAAGATGTGGCGCACTCGTAGCAGACCGTTTGCAGATACATATCAGATGTATCAATTCGCTAACACTACAGGTTAACCTGCAAGTTCGCGCGTTTCAATTCGCGTTCTTCCTGCAAGCATAGTCTCTCTGTGAACAAAAATTAGTTCACACAGGCCTTCATAATATGTAGACCTGCCCGCGAACGGAGTGTGTGTGTGTTTATATATATATAATATGCACTAAGCTGAAAGCGGTTGTGCGTCCCTACCCGCTGCACGTAAAGTAGCAGACGATGCGCACACAAAGCACACGATTTTTCACGTACTGCAGACAACTCACGACCGCGAGCAGACGACCCGTCAAGGAAACGGGGCCGCACGCGTGCTCGCCGAGCTTTCAGGGTCAGTGGAGTTGAAGGCGCTTGCCCGACATTCGTAGTCATGGGGATTGCGCATACACATCTCTCTCCTCTATCCTTCCCGCCTTTCCAAAACAAAGAAATAATTGTTCAGAAAGAACAATTACTCCCGCCAGAACCTTCGCGACGGAATTAACGCACTAAGGAGCTAACGCAGATGTTGTTCGTTCCTTTTGTTTTTATGCAGTGGGGTGCGTAATGTGACCTGTTGTGTTTATATTGCACCGTTCTCATTACGTTGTAGCCCGTCTGTTATTTTTTCTCCAGGAAGTATTTTCAGCTTGAGCATATGTCACCAGCCTTGTATAATTCAGTGCTACTCATTGCGTCATAGGTGCTTTGGATGCTAATTGAAGCACCCGGTTGTAGACGTTTGGTGCTACGTTCAGAATCCCAGACAAAGCCCTTTACTTACTGATGCGCATTGTCAACACGGGGAAAACGCGTCCTTGCTGAGCACCGCAGCTTGTTTAGCAGAGTTCGTGCGCGTTCAGGGATTTGGTGAACCCTCGCAGCACTGGCTTGGCAATGCTCCTTAATGCCAGTTTAGTTTTTTTTTATACCACTCGAGCATTTCGCAAGGCGTTGTTTTGTCGTCAGGTTACATTGATGCACTATTCATTCTGATTCCGTGACTGATAACTACATCCGGTGCCCTCAGCTGCTTCAGTTTCCGGGATTTCAGTGCGCGAATAACGTCTGCTCAGCGTCATCTGCTCTAACGAGGACATCAACAAAAACCTAACAACAGACCACACTAATGCCGCGCCCTCTGGCTTGAATTACTCGCGGATTTGTGAAATTCATAAACGCGAAGGGCAGCAGCTACAATGACGGCAAATAAAACCATTTCATCTTATGTGGGTGACGCGATACAAGGACTTAGCTGGCAGATCGCTCGTTATGCGCACGCCTTCCTGCAGCTTTCGTCCACGTGAGCCTTTTGTGACGTAAGTTGTCCCCTGTGGCCCCTGGACGAAACAAAGGGGAGGAAACGAGTCTTGCATGTGTCCCTCGTCATGTTTTTAACTACGGAGCCCTCCATGGTCAGCGTGCAGCGGACTGCGCACGTTGGCATGCTCACAAAATTCTACATGCGCTTCGCGTATAGCCCAACATTATTGTCTCCAGACAAACGCTTCTGCAGTTCTTCGTCTGCTATATACGCGCATCAAGCTGCAGATGCACTTTCGTCGGCTGCTGCATGCATGCACGATGTTGCAGACGAAAAGGCGATGCCGCGCGCGGCCTCTCTCGCATTTTGACGCGGGTCGGCGGTATTCGACGAGAGTTCGCTTTCACCTTCGTAGTACGAGGAATGTGTACCTCACCCCTACTTCATTTCGAAAGCGCGGTTATCGTACCTCGCCGTACGGTTCAGAAACCAGGCGCACGTTTAACGGTGCCCATCTCGAAAGACGTCATCGCTTCGAAAAATTTCCCCTCAGAAGGGATAATCGAAAGAAAAGAAAAGAAAGTTATCGCGGGGAAAGCCCCCCCTTCTCCATGTTGCGTTTTCTTTTGCGGCTAAATTTATCTTCCGAAGCAGATCGAAACGCACTCAAACATGCGTCGGTTCTTAAACAGGAATATGTCAGAGAGATGACTCGAGGGCAGTTCAGGGTCGAACACGCCGTAATTACCTCTGTGCGCGCGTATCCCCTAGCGCTGCTCGTGGTGTGATGCGTGTGGCGCGGTAGTCTCACGTGTCCGTCTGACGTCTGTACTAGGGGGAGTTCGATTGAAAGGCACGCCGCCTCATGGGGGAAAAGGTTAAGCGTTGCAGGTTATAACTTCCCCTCCACCTCTACGCTATCTTCGTGAAATGAGAGTAGTTCGCACGGCAGGTTAGAGAGAAAGAGAGAAAGCACGCTAGCGCGAGGCGAAACGGTTTGGTCGTTATGGCACCTGAGGCTGTGTTTTCCAGGGCGGGCAAACCTCCAAGGAGGAAACATTTTGTCGCTGCTGCAACCAGTGTGTTTGTTCCCTTGTGCCACCCGAGGCTATGTAAGTTAAGACTGACAGTGAACACAGTTCGACCTTATCGTGTCGCCTGCTTCGTCCTTGCATGCGCTGCGCTGTCGTCTACTTGCGTTGGACGTTGATGTTGCTGTCGCCAGGTGACTTGCAGGTCATGGTCGTTTGGGGTCGCGCCTGTGAGCCGTGACTTACGGCGACACCGTGGGGCGTTGCTTCACTCGAAGATGTTAACATGCATTTTCTTGCGATCTGGAATTCAAGACTGCGTTTTCGTAACATCGAGCTTGCCACTTCCTGAGGTAGGAAAAAAAAAAAAAAACGCCGGAAATGTACGACTGACCTGCGCATAGCGGTCGCAGGTTTTCCATCCGTCTACCGTGCCTGCAGACGATCTCCGAACAGACTGTCCACGGAATCGCTATGGACAAGCTACAGGGCGTGTCGTCACGAAGCTTTCACATCTCATGTGCGAAAAAAGAAAATCACGCACTTTGCTGGCATAAACTTTCTCAGCAAGCAAGTTTACAAAAGCTTTGCGTAGTTTGCTAATATTGTTTGAAGCCGCGTACAGTGAAGTAGCGACACAATCGTCTGTTTTTGGCTGTGCAACGCCTGCTTGTTTACAAATGCATACAGCTTGTTTTTGCATGAACGCATAGCCATAAATGGTGTATGTTTATATGTGCATCTGTTGTTTGTCATCAGCTTCCATTTTCATTTATATATAATTTCTTTAATTCAACTAAGAACTGCAGATAAATTCCTCTATGCTGTCCTTAGTGTCATTGTATGTTTGCTTCTTATGAAATATATATACCGGACCCCGGCCGAAAAGTTCGAAATCGGACGTAGTTTTTTTTTTTTTCGTACTTGCGTCCTCAACCTGGAAGTGTTCAACTACCCCGAGACCGGCGCGCGCACGCACACACGCACGCACACACGCACGCACACACGCGCACACACACGCGCGCACACACACACACACACACACACACACACACACACACACACACACACACATTATGTATATCTATATGTATATACCTCTTCATCACTGTTTGATGACTGCGTTGTCAATACATATTATCCACGTTTCTCCATTTGCTCTGTTTTTGGCCCTTGCACATGAACAGTCACTCGCATTTCTGATTTTTATTAAAAAAAAAGAAAGAATAGAATCAAAGTGTAGCGCTTGTTATGTCGTCTGCCGAAGCATGCATATAGCTCTAGCGCGGAATCTCTCGTTGCATTTGTCTCGGAATGTTGTCGAATCTGCACTCCAGACGTCGCTTATACGCCATTATATACACCATTATAGCCACGCTAAACGTCTTTGGGAGCTTCGAGGCACGTGGCCTGCTTTGCTCGGTACATACGACTCGTGCGGTTGGTCGATGACCGCAAATGCTGCCGCGACGGTCTACGCTGAGCTCGGCGTGCTCGCATGAGCCTTTACAAGCTTCGCGCGAGCTTTTAAGCTCAAATGAGAAAGGTCAGTGCGTAGCGCGGACGGAAAGAAAATGAGTGAAAAGTGGTGCGTAATCAGTCGCCTTTGCACGGTTTCTCCAAAGCGGTGTATACTAATGCGAAAGTAAGAATGGCGCTGCCAGGAGGGACGTAGTAGTATGGCAACCGCTACACCGTTTGTCCGCAATAGAGAGTTCTGTAGTTTAGGGGGCGCAAGCGGCTCGCGTACGCAAGAACTAGGGGCCACGGTACTGCGCATGCGCGGACATCTACGTGCGAGTCTGCGCATGCGCAGTACCGTCGCCCCTAGTTCTTGCGTAAGCAAGCCGCTTGCATCCCCTAAACTAAAGCTCTCTAATAATGTCTGTATGCGCTCGCGTTGTCGTCTGCTCCCGAGGAGGGAAAGCAGACGGCGTTGTAAGGCGCGCGCTGTAAAGTTTACGATTAATTAAAACCGTGCTGAGCAGTTCGCTTAACGCCAACTGGGAGAGAGAACGTAAGTAAATTGAACCGTTGTTTTTGGTTTTTTCTTTAACATCGTGCGCCATAATTTCCCCACGGCGTCGTCTGATCCAGTGTTGTAAGACGTGTAGTTACGTGTGCTTTTTTTAACGGCTGTAAAGTAGAACTGATGTGCAGTAGAAATTGGCAGGGTGAATTGCGCGACGGGAAATGAGAGACGGAGTTACGCGGCGTTACACTGTGTTGCAGAAGTTGCAGCTGTACGGCGTCTGTCACTCAAACGAGAAACCGAGCGTGTCTGCGTCGTCTGCTAATCAGGAATGAAAGCAGACGACGCTGCAAACGAGTGCGCTACTGGTAACGTACAGCAAATTTCCAGTATAAGCGCTAAGCGAAACGCGGCTTCGTTTTCTTTTTTGTTGCCTACGCTGGGGACAGGCTTGCCTTTCACGCTTCGTAGCTTGAACATAGCTGCACGGTTTTGTAGAGAGGAAGTTCTGTGACCCTGAATTGTGACGCGTCGACAGAACGCAGCTTGTGGCATGACAGTTTGTTTCAATCTTGCCCTGTTCGCGAGCCGACAGCTACGCGCTTGGTTACGTACACGCCTACAGTGCCGTCGTATACTCGCGTTCAAGTGACACTAAATGGCAGCGCGACACTAAAAGGCAACGCCAAACATTCGTTCCAGACCGGAAAGCATGGTTTCGCAATTACGTTAATTCATTTAGTGGCAAAGAGTTGATTGCTAGTGCAGGAAGTCAAGGCCAGCCGCATCCCCACCCCTTTACACATACACGCGCGCGCGTCCACACTTCTTCTTTAAATAAGTAGGTTCGGAACACGAATTGCCGATACGTAAGTGTGACGTCACAGATTTGCATCAGTTTCTCGTATGTGGGGCAATCTGGAAAAGAAAAAGGGAAGGTTATGCGAATTTGCTATTTTGAGTCTAAATTCATACACGACCAGGCACTGCCCAAACTTGTGGCGTCATATATATATATGTGAGGATAATTGCACGCGGCCTCGCCACCTATCTGTTGCCGTTGCGTCTCTTTTCTGGCATATAGCAAACCTCCGTTTACGGTGCGACAGGAGGCGGTTTTGTTATCGCAGAAGCGTTGCTTACTGACACAGTTTTAAGTTAACGTTCCTAGCAGACCTTGTTGAGAGGAGCGGCTGTGCGTAGTCGCTGCACGCAACTGCCTAGGCTACTTCAGGTGGACTTACTACTGATTACTCTGGTGTACTTGCCAATTTGTACGCACCATTGAATGAGGGCGCAGTACACTCCCTCGCTAATGGCACAGTGTGTTCGAGCTTTTATTTTCTTTCCTGCTGCCGCGTTTTGTCGCTCGTGCACGTGTTCTAGTCGTAAATGCGGAGGGGTTGCAGGCGCGATTAGGAACAGCGTGCGAGGTGGGTATTCATTTAGCGAAATGACCGAGGAAGACGTCGCCGGTGTGTCGCGGTCCGCTTCGAGAACGTTGCCGCTCGCCGAAACGGGGGTGGGGGGTAGGGGGGCAAGCGTTTCTTTTATGTGGCAGGAATTTCAGCCGCCCTTATCGTCTAGCGCCCTTGTGATGATTCTGCTTTGACGCGGTTGTTTGTGACGGAAGCTGACGTTTTTTTTTTATTACTACTTGAAGGACTTGCTTTTTGCCCCGTTATGGTCTGTCTCTTTCGAATTTGATGCGTTTTCGGTTGTACCTCAGAGATCTCTTTTCCGGAAAAGAAAGAGGAAAAAAAAATAGACAGTCTCGGGGTTTCGCCCGAGTCCACTCGGTAAAATTTGACTCTGCAGGGTGTTACCGGTCACTTAGTTGCCTGTACTGGCAGAAATTCGACCGTTTGTTTTTCACTGTTCGTATCATGAGACGTGGCTGTAGCAGCTCTGTTGACTTCTCTAAGTACGTTGACCTCATAAATATCGCAACCCACCTCTCCCGCCCTCTCTTGCCAGAAGTGTAGGCGTCTACGACTCCAGTACGCAACGTAGCAGCTTTTCGCTGCCTATACGGGACCCACTGCTGGACCTAGAGAACGTGTCTACGCGCCCGCCAACGCTGTTATTCGCTCTCTCTCTCTCTCTCTCTCTCTCTCTCTCTCTCTCTCTCTCTCTCTCTCTCTCTCTCTCTCTCTTTCTGGACCCGTGTCCAAGCGGTTGTACCGCTACTCATTGAAACGGCTCCAACTCGGAACGGCAATGACGTTTAATTGCGTGCAGTCGCCTGTAGGAAACTCGGACGTCGACGGGATTACATTCCCATCACGACTGCGAATTAATGCGTTTTTTTTTTTTTTCTATACAGGAAAGAGTCGTACATGGTGGGCCGTCCGTGAGCAGTATATACACGGTACGCAAGCACCGGAGCGAAATCTCGTTGATCGATCTTCAAGTCTTCATCTTTCCTTTATACTGCGCGAAGGAAGAAAGAAAGAAGCACCGCTCTTCAGCTTATATATGCCGTGAATCAACCGCGCACGACATAACGATAGCGTCCGGTGCTTGCATCAAAATCGGGGGACCTTCTGTTGCCTGTAGTCTTCGACATTTTTTTTTTTTTTTTAAGCAGCGAGGACCGGTATACGTGCGTGGTGGTGTTACTCGAGAGAGAGAGAGATAGATTCTTTGGTGGATGCTACATGTGTTTTCCTAGACGTACTCCAGAATAAGAAAAAAAAAAAGGGACACATGAAGTGACGCATCGATACCTGTAACGCGCACGGTATCACACCACGCACAGTTTTCTTTTTTTTTTCTCCAAGCACGAGTTTTTCCAAGCTCCTCGTGAATATACGCGCAAACGGCCTCCAGAGGCCAGTCGCGCGTCTAATTTTGCGCGCATTCGCGGACTTATTTCACGCTCGGAAACAACTTTGGCGGAGCACGTGTCGAGGAACAGAATTAAAGCTGTATCGGGAGTTTTTCGTGTTGCTCTGAAATTTCTTTCGTTGACACTTTCCGTCTAATTATAATATATTAGAAATAAATTGATTGCCTAACGGGACACTAAAGGGAAAAGTGATTTCTTCTGCATCAGTAAATTACCGCTCTACAATACCAAAAACGCCACTCTTACAACGATAATACGTTTGGTAAGCGAGAAAAAGCGCAAGAACGAAATGCGGGTGGCGACGCCTACTTAAGTTCCCGCACCGGGGGGCTGTGACGTCTTGGATTTTGATGGCATCTTCTAGGGCCTAGTAATTATATATAGCGGTACAAATTGACTACATTGTGTTCTAAAGGAACCAGATATTAAACATGGAAAGTTTCGGGAACCCTTATTCAGCCAACGCGGCCCAAATGCGACAACATACTTTGGAATCCCTGACGTCACGCTGACGTACCGGCGCTAGGGTTTCGGCGCGAAATTCAAATACTGATACTTGAACCTTCATTTTCTCATCTAATGATCAAGCTATTTTTTTTAAATGACTGCCTGCACGGTTCTCAAACAATGCTTCATTAGTCTAAACTGATTTATTGTTCGCCTTAGTGTCACATTAAGACTAATTACGTAGTTAGGCGGAATGCAAGAAATAATCGGAGCATTCCCGAGCGACGGAAAACATTACCTCGGTTCTGTCCAGCTGCGTTGCATTTGCGTACGTTTAAAATCCTGGTGCGTGGTAGCTGAGACAACCTGTATATATAAGTGCACCTCTTGCACAAACTGCAATTTGGTTTTGTTTATTTACGGCCAAAGGACCCGCAGGCATCACACAAGAGGATACATTCATTTGTCCTTGAATAGCTAGGAAGACTATGATGAGAACACAAACAAAAAGACAAATATCAGGAAAGGGAAGAATGCAGATGATTGTATACCGCTGTAGCGCAACAGCTAGAAACGTACTAGACAATCTTTATTTGATGAACCGTATCAATAAAACCCCAAGAGAAGGACACGTAGCAATCGGCGCGAGATTCAAGGCGGCAGCGTAGCTTTGAAGCTATCTCGTATATAGTGTGACGCACATCATGCTTTTTCTACGGCGACTCTGGCGCGTTTTCGCCACCGGGCAGAGTTTCTGGCCACGACTGAAATTCTTCTGTTTTACGTGCGTCCGCACACAGTCATGCACACGGTCAGTGCCTCAGGGACTGCTCAAAAAAAAAAAAAAAAAAAATCTGCTTTCAAACTGTTGAAACACCGGGCCAGAACGAGCTATCGTAGATCGGGCCGGCCTCCCTGTACATATGTCTCGCTTTCAATTTACGTGGCAGCTCCTTTGAGTTCCGCCGCGCGTTCCAGTTCGAATGTTGCTGCACGCACGAACTGCGCATACTGCATGACTGCACGTACGTACAGTAGTACAACGTCGAGCCTATAGAAGAAGCGATCGGTGAGGGAGGTTGTTCGGATAATTTAAACCACACGGCTGTGGGTACACCGGGGAGGGGGAGGACTGCTGGACGAGAACATTTCATTTTTTTTTTTCTCTCGCAGCGTGATTAGAGACTACGCTGTCGTTTTTCGTTACAATTCGATTAGGCGTCTTCTTCTTCTAGTACGACCGTGTAGGCCCGAGTCCTTGAAGCGAAGTGACCGCGCGGTATTTCTTGTGCCGGGCTTCAGCGTGTTCGCGGAGTAAGAAAGGTTTCGGTTGACCGTCCTTTAAGCTAGCTCTCATAGGTCTTGCGTATAAACCAGTAGAGGACGCCGCGATAAATCATCCTATACCTCGACGCCGTCCTTGTGCGATGTATGTGTGTATGTCAAGAAGGGGGGGGGGGGATGCGTCCCTGTCGCAAATTGTTCTTTTTCTTTCTTTCTTTTTCTTTTCTCGGCGCTTTCCCAACCGTGTGTACAGGCTGGAGGGGAAAGAAATATCAAGGTTAACGTCTGATCTTGAGGGTGGCCCCGAAGGCCGTAAGTTGGTCTTGCCATTGCGCGATTAAAAATTTTGTAAGAATACCGTGGGGAAAAGGGGGAATGTATTTTTCTTTTGTCGTTTTTCTTCTTTTTTCAACATAAGAAAGATGGCCCCACGGGTCAACGGGTTTGTACTGAGTGCGCCGTCTTGTCGACCGGGTGCAGTGTAGCTAAAGCTATGGGTCGCGTCAGGCGACGAGAAAAAGAAAGAACGCAAAAAAAAAAACGGTGTCTTTTAGCGTGACATTGCGCTGCTGAGCACAAGGTCGCGGGTGCGATTCCTGACCGCGGAGGACGCATTTCGAATAAAGGTTGAATCCAACATCAGTTGATCAGAATTGATCAGACATCACCCCCCCCCCACACACACACACAAACACATACTGAAGGGCCTCTTAGAACCCAAGTGAGGTTGACATGTGCGGCAACGGCAGAACGAGCTAATTGGGGAATGAACACAGTGTAGATGTAACACCCTTACGGGTGCATAAAGGGTGCTTTGTCGCATGGGTGACACACCTTTATGAGTAAGACCTAATCGATGATGAAATCTTATTTCTTGGTGACATTTTTCTTTTTTTCGGCAAGAAAACATGATGGCAGCGACAGACGCGAAATGGTGCAATGAAATTAGCTTTATTAGGGGGTCTCTGTGGCATACCCGTGTCGGATGGTTCGGTGCGCTCCAGGTGGTCAAATTTAACGCGCAGGTTTCAACCACAGCTTCTCCCATCGAGCGCGTAGTTTGAAACTCGCAGTCGTGCGCAGTAATTTTTTTGATAGCCTTGAAGTTAAGGGTGCGGACATTTAAGGGTGCAGCGCGATGCTTTTGGGTTAGCCTTCCTCCGTAACTGGTCCTAATGACGCGCACGTTTGACCGAAGCCGCCGCATACAAAAATGAAAAGCTCATGCCCAATGACGCGGGTAATGATATGCGCGTTATAGAAGACAAGCCTACGGTTATCGGCCCAGCAGCATTATTCTCTTTTTTTCTTTTGTAATAACACTGTACCTATACCTCGAAAAAAAAATAATTAAGGTAGACTGGAAACTCCATGAAAAAAAAAAAAACCCATGGGAAGCCAGACGTGGTCAGCGGATTGACGCTTCGGCCTCGATGTGAGGCCTTAAAAAAAGAAAAAAAGAAAAGCACTTTACAGTTATCGTCCTTCGAATTCGAAGTGCTCTAATGGTTTTACGAAATGCGGTTAGAGAAGGATCGAATTCCTTCGCTCGTACGTGGTATTCTTATACGGCACGCAAGTTAATGTTACGTATAAACCAAGAAACTATGAACGCGCAAATGGGCGTCTGACGAAACTTCGAAAAGTCGCCGTCTCGTTCTGCCTGCTTCTTCTGCAGCTTGTACAGCGGCGCATCTTGAAACGAGCTTCCTGGAGGAAGCGCGCTAGCCACTCCCTTTTAACCGCCTTTCTTCCTCTCCGTTACTCTTGTGGAAGTTTTTAAGCGTCACTCGAACGTACAAGTTTACCGGCTTCGGGCCTGCACAACGTGAAGCCATTGGGCAGCTTTCGCCTGCCCTGCGCAAGACGGCGATTCATAGAATGAACAGAGAAACCTCCCGTCTTGCATTAACTTTCCTTTCTTCTTTTCTGTCTTCTCGGCGTTTTATTTTTCCACGGTTTCAGGGTCACGTCGATACGAACTCCCGTTGCAGCCACCCCGCAGGGATCCTTTTCGAGCCGTCATAGGCTGTGTGTGCGCGGTATGTGGAGAGGCCCGGCAGCACGAAGAAAGAAAGAAAGCAAGCAAGTGCGGGCAGCCAAGGAGCACCCTATAGGAGTCGCACAATACAGCCCAGTCGGGGGAAAAAACAACAACAAACAAACAAACAAACGGGAATGTGGCGCCACACGTGGTAACCGTTAGAACCTGATTCGGCGATATTTAACGGCGTGAGCCTGCGACTACGCGCGCAGACGCGACAACGTTGAATGCGTCGTCTCGCCGCCCGAGCCTTTCTCGACCAAGTTATACAGGCGCAAGTATACCTTCACTTCAGTTCGTGCGACTTAATCTTTAATGATGCGAAGATAACGCATGCTGCAGCTTTAGCATGCGTTATCATGTTTCTTTACCTCTTTTTCTTTTTTTGCTGACTTTTACGCGGCTATTAACGCGGATGCACCGCATTATGCTTCCGTGTTCGGATTTCTAAAGGTAAATTGCTCGAAGTAGAAAACGTGCATGCTGTCTCATTTGGATTTCTGTGAGCTATATAGATGGATAGATGGAAGCATGGCGATGGATAGATGCGACACTGTCGGATAAATGGATAGATTAATGGATGTACGTGTGATACACAGAATGATCACTATGACTGATGGGAGGAATGGACGCTAGGCAGATGAATATGCTCAAAAGACCGGCGCGTTTCGTCGCAGTCGTTCGCATATACGTCGGCGAAATAAACGAAAGTGATAATAATAATAATGAAAGAAATGAAATAAACCTGACGAAAGGAAGACTTCCAGTTTTTTTTACTTGCGGATTCCTGCGTCGGCTTTGATATGCGTGAATTCAGCCTCTGTATTCAGCGGTGTTAAAACGACACGGATGTAGTGCGGCAGATCACGTGCCAGGTGTTCTCTGATAATCGGCAGCATTTCGCGACATCGGTTGCACGGCGGACTCGAGCAGATGGCACGCAGCCGCGCACGCGTTTTCCTTTTTTTCTTTTCTTTCTTTCTTTTCGTAGTAGTAGTAGTAGTAGAAAACTTTTAATGAGATCGTTTAAGAGATTCGCGGATTCGAAGCCTCCGTCGTCTTTCTTGGCGCCGGCGACTTGAGGCTTCTCTTCAGCAAGGTTGGGCCCCTAGTCCAGGGCTCCACTGAGTCGCGCTGCATCAGCAGCGTGCCGCACTAAGGCCCTTTGGGCCGCGAGCTCGCTGCTGGTGAGCCGGCTCTCCCATTGCTCCGCACTCGGGAATTCGTGTTGGTGGAATGCTTTATTTCGTTCGCACTCCCATGTGATGTGGTATAGTGTGGGTGTGTCGCCGCACCAGGGGCAGTTTGCTCTGTATTGTGTTGGTGACATCTTGTTATAGATGTACAAGTTGGGGAAGGAGTTCGTTTGTAGCCTACGCCAGCCGACTGCTTCCTCCCTCGTGAGGGCTTTGTGTGGTGGTGGGTACTTGAATCTAGTCCCCCTGTATAGTTGCAATGTCTCTGTGTATCCCCCCTCGCATGCCAGTAGCTGAAGCTCCAGAACATCTGACATGCCTGCTCGGTATGTAAGCCCTCGAGCTAGGCTGTCTGCTCTTTCGTTCCCCGCTACGCCTGCGTGGCCTGGGACCCAGATTATGTGTTGTATGGGTGTCTGCTCAGCAGAGGCTGCTGCCCCACTGATTATCCTGAGGGCCATGCCGCTAATTCTGCCCTTCGTATAGTTTTTACACGTGTCTTTCGAGTCTGTTAAGATGTTTAGGGATCGGCCTTGCCTATAGCCTTCTGCTACCGCCAGCGCGACGGCAATTTCCTCGGCCTCCGTTATGCCCACGACCTCCACTGAGGCGCATGTGGCCATGTCTCCTGTGCTATTAGCTACCACCGTGGCGGCTAAGCGCTTCCCTGCATGTACGTACATGGAGGCGTCCGTATAGACTGTGTTCTCTGACCGGCCTAGCCTCCTTTCTAGCTGCTCGGCCCTTGCTGTTCGTCTGTCCTCGTGTAGGTTAGGATCCATGTTTTTAGGCAGGGGTCCTACATTAAAGGTCTTTCTAAGGTCGTCCGGTACGTCCGCGTATCTGTCTACCAGTCCGCACGTGTTCCGACCCAACCTTCTCAGGAGCGCCCTTCCCGTAGAGGAGCCTCTGAGTCTGATGAGTTGTGCCCCCAATCGAGCCTCGGCAAGCTCATCGAAGGTATTGCTGATACCGAGTTGGAGTAGCTTCTCGTTTGATGCGTTTCTGGGTAGGTGTAGAGCAATCTTGTATGCCTTCCTGAGAATACAGTCGGCTTGCTCTCGCTCCGCCTTTGTTGTTGCGTGGTAGGGCAAGGAGTACATAACTCTGCTAACGATTAGGCTGTTGACGAGTTTGAGGGTATCTTCTTCTTTCATCCCGTACCTTCTCTGAGAGACTCTACTGATCATTCTGCCAACCTGCTCCGCGGCTCTTCTCAGCAGGCTGATGGTATGGCTAGAGAATTTGCGGCATTTCTATCTCGAGCTGACGTCGACGGACTTTGTCGACACCTCGTCACCACATAGCGGGTTACAGCTGCGGCGAGCGCAATTGAAAGCGCGAGCTTTTTTTTTTTTCATTTTCTTTCTTTTCTTTAGCTGTCACGCGTAGGATGAAATACATAACTACCGTTCGCCTTTCAACTCTCCTCCTCAATTAAACAGCGCGCGTAATGAAATTGTTCGCTCTCCACTCTTTTCCCTTAACGGAAAAAAAGACAAAGAAGAGGTTGTTCGATCGTGCGCGGAGTTTTCTGCCAACATTAACGCGAGGGAAATGTAGCGATGTGTGTAGTGTTAGCAGAAAGTTAGGTGGGCCGATGAGATTAGGAAGTTTGCAGGGACAACATGGCCACAATCACCACATGACCGGGGTAGTCGGAGAAGTATGGGAGAGGCCTTTGCCCTGCAGTGGGCGTAACCAGGCTCATGATGATGATGATGATGATGATGTAGCGCCTGTGGGAGCGGCGAGTGTGTGCCTCTTCAGACGGCAGTGGAACTGACCGGCAAAAAACGCGAGCGTTACATTTTCCCCCGAGTTTCGTCCTTCTGGCCTTTTTGGCGACCCCCTTGACGTCGCAAGTCGGTCGCATCTAACAAAATGTTGCGTAGTAAGTGCAACGATTCGCCATAACGGTGCTCGCGCACACGCTTAGTCTTAACCGGTTTCACGTGCGTTTGGAAGATGGGGGGACAAAAGCAAAACACATGCGCGCACGCACACACACAATCGCGCGAAAATTTGCGCCCCCGGTATACTCTTGAGCGAAACTACGCCCTTCGGGTCGTATCTTGCCGCACGACGATAATCGTCATCTGTTCGTCCGCATTTCCTATCTTTAACGTTGCCTCCAAGACTCCAAGAAGTGTTTTTTTTTTTTCTCCTCATCCGGAAATCGTATACCGCCGAGTTCGAGGTGCTATATACCGGTGCGCGGATATATATATATATATAATCGTTATTTTTCCCCAAAGCCACAAAAGAACCGGGTCCTCCGGGACTGCCGCTCACTCTTAGCCAGAATGCGCGTGTTCCCGTGTTGTCGGGTAGCGAAGTGTGACCTCGGGTGTTCAGGCTTGCAAATGGTGACACAAAGGAAAGAAAAAAAGAGAACATAAAGAAGTTGTAACGCGCGGTGGCATGTTCTATACATTGAGTGCATTCAAGCATGCGCATTTTGTCTGGTAGCTGCTTTGAGTCGTTGGGGGGTGGTTTTGGGTGGGTGCCTTAGGGTGGAGGGAGTGGCTGCCTAGCTTTCCTATTTTTTTCCGCGTTCTTTTGACCGCAAGCAAACAACCGCGGCGGTAATTTTCGTATCTATTTTTTTTTCCTTGTTCAGACACAGGCGGCATAGCGGTGAAAACCGTAGGCGTTTTCAATCAACTACGACGAGGTGAACGCGTTGTTTCGTAAATTAACGGAAATATTTCTAGTTCGTCGGCGCACGTATTAACCCTTTCGCGGCATTCCCATGGGTGCACCTGTGACGCAGATGCGAGCTGCCGCGCTGCTGGCGCCATCTGGTGGCGTAAGAGTTCAACCAGACGGCGCGCTGCAAATGTACTGTTTTCCGCGGCCAACCATATTTCTACTCATAGCAGCCTATGCAAAGCGTCTTCAGTCGCGTAATCGCCAACATACTCTCTCTTTCTTGTTTGCTTATTTTGCGTTGACGTGAACGACCGGGTAACATAAAGAACGTCCCCAACGCCTTGTGGTTGGAAAAAAAGAAAATCGACAGATTTATCTAACCAGCGTCCCTACTGCTGTCCTTCTCTCTGCTGTCCCGGTATGAGAGCTTTAACTTGTCCCTAAACGTAGTATTCCTCTTAACGTAATACCGGGTTACCATGGAAACGCGGACGGCCGTAACAACGCACGCTGGCGGCGACATCTCGTGTCGATTTGTACAACTTTACGACAAGTTTTCAATATGGGCGTTTTCTTGTCGAATGAAAGTGAGAAAAAAAAATAACGTTGGGGATTGCGTCGTTGTTGACGCTTTACTTTAGCAGCCTAATTTAGCATCGAGGGGCGCCGGGGCTTTGCGCTTGCTGCAGCTTCCCAGTTTCCGTTTCGCGCGCGCAAGCTGTGACAGCCGAATTTCGACGTGCGCCAGCTCCGCGAGTAATGCCGTTTTCCAGATTCAAAAGTTGGTACGGCTTGTTCGGAGAGCTCGCTTCGATTTCCCAGTTACCGCGAGCCCGCCGAAACGGTATGTTTCAAGGTTGATTAAACCTAATTAGCGACTAATTACCCCGTGGTCGCCGCCACAGACGACGTGTCTCCGACGGAACCGTCCTTCTATTCGAAGAGGGCCATTTCTAAGTGCTACCTAGAGTCTTCTTAGTAACCGCGGGTATGCGTTCGCAAGCGGTAATAGTGCATCTACAGCGAAGACTGGATGCGCAGAATTTTTTTTTTATCTGCGCAGTGGTGCGCAAACCTGAACGAAAAAAAATGTACATTTCCCGTACCGGAACGTGGTAAACGGAAGCGCCCAAATTACGGGCCAGCCAGAAGTGACTCAAACCTGGCCTGACCCGGGCTTGAAACCGGGCCTGATCGGATTAAGAAAAAAAAAAAAAAGGGTCCAGGCTCGACAACCGCGACGATAATTATCGTCGCTGCGAGTCGTTCGACGACACGGAAGAACTGCGCACGATGCGACAAATCTCGCTCTTCGTCCTTAGATCGGTATCAAGGAGGAAGTGTCGGTCCACTCTGGATCGATGCCAGATTCCTCCAGCGCGTGCGTTCTCGCGTTCTGCCGGCATACGGGAACGCCCGTAATTGACGCTCTATGACGCTCGCTTTCTAATTAACGCCGCTCGTCCTGTACTGCGTTGCCGCGAGATGTACGAACGGATAAGTCTGGGAGGTGTTTTCTTCTTTTCATTCGCGCGTCACTATATGTGGTGCTAAGGCATCAATGAACCAATATTGGTCATCCCCCGGAAATTTGCGCGAGATGCCTTGGTGGGCTTCTGTGCTGCGTAAGCGAATGGGCATCGAATAGAGAAGATAAGGAGAGAAAGATAACAGAGAGAGAGAGAGAAATGAGTTTCAGTAACGTAGTTACAAAGCGGAATTTCATTGACATGCGAGAAAAAAAAAAAAAAGGCCCATATAGGAACATCTCCGGTAAATGGCGACTATGTGGCTATACAACTCTGTCGGTTATCGTTGGTGGCGTTTACTGTACTGTTGTGGTTACCCATCACAAAAGAGTAGGCACAGTTTTGTGACGCAAACAACGACCATATACATTCTTCGTCCTCACCCCGCGTTTCGCCCATAGACAGACAACGCGCACAGACACAGAAAAGAAAAAAAAAATGTTGAAGCTTCTCCGCCAAGTATACAGCGGTGGGCTGTTGATAGGATGTGTCCCCTAAAATAAACCGATAAACGGAACAAGAAAACTCCGACTTTAATCTATCTCACTTCTTATTACTTTTTCTTTCTTTCCTGCGCATGTGTTAAGCACCAGCTCCATCCTATACGGCACTAGGAAACGGTTATGGCAACCTGCCTAAAGTGACCCTTTCCAAATAACAATTTTCCTACGTACTACCGCAGGCGTAGCCGCAATTGCTATACGCCACCAGCCAACCACCGCCACTATGCCGCTTTTCTTTTTCTTTTTATCTTCTCTAATGTTTGAGTTTCACGGAAGGAAAACCGCATCAGGACGGTATCGCCGAACGTCATCATCACTGGCCGCCCCCGACAAACACGACGAGCGATTGGGATGGGTATTTAAGCACAGCGAACCAAATGGGGGGAAATATCATTAGATGATAGCCCGCACTTCACAAACGGTTGCGCGCGCTGCCATTTTTTATTTCTATTTTTTTACTGTCCGCTCTCTCTCTCTCGCCTCGACGTCTGCATGTCTCCGTGCGAAGCTCCACGCTTAAGCTATTTCTCGATATCTCGCATTTTTGTTTTCCGTCTTTTCTTTTGGAACTCTGAAATTCAAAAGCTGAGGCAGAAGTCGCCGCGTATACGTCCCGCGACGAGCGCAAACGAGCGCAGCGCGTCTCCGTCGGCGTCGTTGGCAGTCCTCGAGGAATGAGGAAAAGACAGTAGCATTACAGGGGGTGGGGGGCAGGAACACCTCGCAGCACGTTAACCACGCGACCCCCTTCCTTTTTCCCTTCGATATCGTTATGGAAAGGAGAGGGGGGGGGGAACATAAAAGACCACGCCCCGTTATATGGCGTGGTTTGTCGCGCGGATCATCTGGGTGTCGTTTATTTATTTATTTATTTTTTTTGCCGGGACTGGTCGTCACATTACGGAGTGCTTATATATACGCAGCTTGCGGAAGACTCCTCGATCCGCGGCTGCCTGTCACTTGCTAATTGGACAGCGGTAGGCGTATGCAAGAAAAGACGCCCGCCCTTACGCGTCACCTATGCGGCTGGGAAGGAGGGGGACCGTTGCAAGGCCGTGTAACTCGCGAGAGAAAACATCGGCTCTGTACGCGCCGAGGAGTGCCGCTATACATGTGCTGGTGGTTGGTGGTGGCTCTCGTTGCGGTGGCTGTGGCGTACGGGAGGAATACAAAAAAAAGGAGCCGGGCCTTCCTTTCCGACTTAATTTCGTTCGTCTTTCCTGCCCGAGTCGCGTATATCTGTACGCTTGGGCGGCAGTGTCCATAGTCCAGGAGAGTCGATCGCGCTGTTTCGTCTCTATGCCTCCCCTCCGAAGTTTCCTGCAGCGGCCGGCAGAGAGGTTTGCCGGAAAGATGATGAAGGGACCGCAGTTTAGCGCGTGACTCGTCTTCATTTTCCCTTTTCTTCCTCTTTGCTTATAATTTTGACCCGGAGGAGGAGACCTTCTCACGTGGCACGCTTACGTGAGGGCTGTAAATACGTGACCGGTGGTTAAGGACGAGAATGTATGCGCGTGGCCGATGCGCACCTGCGCACGCGCTCGGAAGATTCGTTAGTTCTGACGGCGTCGGGTCGCTGCGCCGACCCCCCCCCTCCCCCCCGTTTAAGCAGCTTTCTCGCGCGGTAGGATCGTCATCGTCCACGTGACTGCATGGAGAGAACGTCAGTACAGGTCCCGATGGAAACGAGCATGCGACGTTTCTCCGTCATCATTTAGAGAATTTCAGAATAGGGTGGACCCAAGCGTTTGGGGCCCGCTGTAGCCCTTGGGGCCGCGGTGCTGCGCATGCGCGGAATCCTTCCGCAGGAGTCCGCGCATGCGCACTACCGTGGCCCCGAGCGCTAGCGCGCCCCAACGCTTGGGTCCACCCTATTCTAAAGCTCTCCGTTCACTTCGTTGATTCGGCCCACTTCCAACGTGTGCATTTGGGGATACACGTTTGCGCGTGTTTAGCATTGTGAATGCGTTTATCGACAGGAGTACACCGACGTCACAGCTCGCACTCGTTTTGTACTGTGTGGCCTTATCCTTCGGGAAAGGTTTGATTTGCCAATGCACGATTAGGCTTCGGAGTATATAGTAGCGGATAAAGAGCACAAGCCCGCAGTTGTGGACGACGGTAGCAAAATACCTAGATAGATAGATAGATAGATAGATAGATAGATAGATAGATAGATAGATAGATAGATAGATAGATAGATAGATAGATAGATAGATAGATAGATAGATAGATAGAATAGATAGATAGATAGATAGATAGATAGATAGATAGATAGAATAGATAGATAGAATAGATAGAATAGATAGATAGAATAGATAGATAGAATAGATAGATAGAATAGATAGAATAGATAGATAGAATAGATAGATAGAATAGATAGAATAGATAGAATAGATAGAATAGATAGATAGAATAGATAGATAGATAGATGCAGTGGAAGGACACACGTGTGAAAAGTCTTCCTTGCTGACGTTTCGGTTGGTGGACCAGCTTTCGTCATCTGGTTCACCCTGACGAAGGCTGTTCCACCAGCCGAAAACTTATAGTAAACGCGAATTTTCGCGCGTGCGTCCGTCTCTTCAATGGCGTATCGTGCTGGACCTGTCGAGCTTCGTACGTACAATGTATGCGTGTATGTTTCAGTTTTATTTGGTTCCTTCGACCAACATATATATATATATAGCCCAAAGGCAAGGAGAGCGGAAAGCTGCGATTGGGGTTTTTCTTTTTCCTCATATGATCACGCCACGCGCGACGTTTGTTAACCACGTGCGGCTGAATTGCAGAACGTGGTCCACGCTCAAGGTCGTGTGAACGTTCGGACGCGCGAGTTTTTGTGGGAACCGGCGTGGAGCGAGCTCGCAATCGCCGTGAGCGTGCGAAAACCGCACGCGCCGTTCTTTTTTTTTTTGTTTGCACGGCCTCCCATGGTTGCCAGCGCGACGGCATCACCTGCACGTTGGGCGTGATGAGCGAAGAGTGGACGCCAGTTGGCGGCAGCCTGTGCAGGTGCGCATAATGTCGAGTCACTGCGAAATACTTCAGCACATTCTATGCGCAACTTATTTTATTTATTATTTTTTTATGACGCACTGCAGGCCGTGAGGCCCCAATAGGATACGAAAGTATAACAATGTTACATTGCAAAATCCACATTCAAGCAAAACGAGCGGTAGGAAATAACTCGTAAGAATACTGTTATGAGCTAAACAACGTCGTATATAAGCCGTCGCAGGGAACGAGATGCTGAAGACGCCGTGTTGTTGGTTGAAGGAAGATGCGAGTATTAGTGAACCAGTGTATGCATGCTGCTGGGAACCGATGTGTCTCCCTTAACGTGTTTTTTCTTTTTTTTTTTCAGGCGCTAGGGATTACGTACCTTAGGAAGGGACATTTAAGAAAGGACAGACGACGCCTCCTCCTCCTCTGTACTTTCTTTATCATTCCTTCTTCAAGAATATTTGTTGAAGGATGCTTGAAAACCCTGTCAACTACATAAGCCCGACAAACTGGCCCGACAGCAAGATTTTTTTTAGATATTGTCTTTCTGCTCTTCCTCCCCTCCCCCTTCTCCTCTTTTAGACTACAACCCGTGTATGCAGGAAATGAGGAGGAGACGAGCCCGTTCGCATTCACTTTTCTTTATTTTGCCATTCTCAAAATAGTTCGGTCGGCTGGACAGTATATCACACATCTGGGTCAGCGAACCCCGTAAACACAAAATTAAGCGAGAGAGAGAGAGAGAGAGAGAGAGACGGAGGTGGCAACGCCTGGCGGTGTTGTACCCACAAGGTAACCACGCCACCCTGGTCTGTAGTTCGTCACGGCTGCCGTGCAAGTTTTTTTTTTTTTACAAGCTTTCTTTTCTTTCTTTGCTCGCCCTATGATCGGCAGATAAGTTCTGCCTCACGCGATGACGTCACAATCTGAACCATGACGTTCGAGTGACGCTGTTTAGCTCGAACCTCCTCCTGGTCGCTCCAGCATATCCCGGCAACATGTGAGGGTAACCTAGCTTTACACGCGCTTCGAGACGTTGACTCTGCCTGTCGGACCAATATGACTCTTGTAGATAAGTTTTTTTTCTTCTTCTTTTTCGATGCCGTGACGCGCGGTTTGATATTCCGCGTTCGATGTCTTGGGCATAAGGAGGTCGTCGTCGGGTCGTGGGGTGTATAGACGAGTGGCAGTTCCTTTTCTGTTTTCTTTTTCTTTGTCCTTTTTCTTTTCGCGCCGTGTACAAAAAAAAAAAAAGAAAGCAGGTTTGAGAGGTCGAACTCCTGGATTTGGAGCGTACGAAATTGGGGGGAGATAGACTGAGGCCGGGTTGTCACGGTTGTTGCGAATGGACGCACCGGAAGATCCAAGAGAGAGGGTGAAAGCGTCGTCAGGGCTGCGCAGGAGCCCCCTCGGGAGTTGCGTCATCAACCTTGGAAGGTGCCGCGGTTTGACGCACGCTCTTCTATCGAAGGGCGTATATCGATCTTTTTTTTTTTTTTTTTCCTTCGCGGGAAAGATGCTAAGAATGGAGCAGGAAAAGGCCGGCAGGCTGGGAATATTGTAATATAACCGCATCGTTTATTTTTCTTCGAGGATGCGGAGAATCGGCATAAAGAATAAGTGAGATGGGGAAAGGGGGGGGGGGGGGGGGCTGGCGAGAAAGGAGGTACCGCGATCGACAGTCACCTAAATGCTCACTTTGACGGTGCTACGAAGCGTGCGTTTCTTGTTTTTTGCTGACGGAAAAAAAAAAAAGATCGCGCGCTCGAACGCGAGACTCGATTACATGTTTGCATTTCCAACGGCCACGCCTGGCGAGTTCAGGGCCGCCGCTCGAACATGCAGACGACAACTTGAAAAACACGGAGCGTTTCACGCGCACGTCTGCTACTTGAAGCAGAAGGTAGCAAACACTGCTTCTTTTCTTTTTTTTTTCTCCTAGCTCGTTCTTGTGTTATTCGCGAACTGATAAAAAAAAAAAAACGCTCAGAAGTGCTTTGCAGTACGTAAAAATATATTCCCGTTTTTCGGCGGCGTGACGCTTAGAATTGGTATGTGGCTGTTTTGACGGGTCCCCACGTTGGGCGCCAGAAGCCTGCGTACGCCGTCTCCGAGAGAGGGACAGAACCCTGTTGTTTTAAGCGTGACGTAAGTTCGTCGCGCGTATGTTCCACGTCAAAAGTTGATTTTATTTGCCCGGCGTGACCGAGTACTTAATTGCGACTGTTTGTTGCGCTTCAATTAAGGCGTGCTTGAAATAAATGCTTGCTAAAAATTGCGCCGGGGTCCTTCACAGTGCGGCGACCTTCGTAGCTTTCGGAACGTTGCACTTTTGTTACGACGCATCTTCACGCTTCCGACGGGGTGTTGAAGGGTCACTAAGCATGGAATATTATATGCATTCATGTTTCCGGATGGCTTACCGTGGCGCTTTATGTACTACGAAATCGCGCTATAGCTGTCTGTTCGCACAGATAGTCTGAGATACTTCCCTATTCCCGTCTTTACTCCCGTTTCTCATCCTCAATAAAGGGTTGGCAACTAGAGAACTCCTCCTAACCTTTCTAGCATTTTGCGCTCTGTTTTTTTTTTTTTCGAGGGTATTACTGCCTCCCGCGTGTCTGTGTTCCCACATCGTGGGTATGAGCCTCGTTTCGAAGCTACAACAGCGGCAGCAGGAGCAACGACAGACGGACAATTTCTAAACGCTATCGTGAGAAAACAGTAAGCGTATGCGCGCCCCCATATCGCCGATCTTTTCCACTTCGACCGTGCGTTAGTTAACGTGTACGGTCAGGTACAACCTCGCCGTGTTTAAACAACACCGCTATCGGTACGCACATCACTGCAAGCTGATTTGCACCCTCAAGGGTGCCCGTGAGGGTGCAAATCGGTCAGTAACTCGCACAGTGACACCCGTAAGGGTGTGAGGGTAGGTGTCATGTACGGAAAGCGCCCTCAATGGCGTAAATCTGTTTGTTGAGACTCGTTCGGTCGAGTTTTTTTTCTTCATTTCACTCCCCCCTCACCCCACCCCAGCCCACCCCATTTTCGTGTCAGCTTACGAAGTTCTCTACCATGCGTAGTCCTCGCTGTCGCTGTGGAGAGCGCGTGAGGAAAGTGCGTCATAGCGCTGCTGTCGTCTGCGTCAGCGTCGCCTTATTGTACGTTGTTGAATTAATGATGGCTCGCCGGCGGACCGCCTGCTTTAGCTCGCCGACACTGATGTAGCGTTGTTGTTTACGCTGTACGTGGAGCGGCCGGGCAGGCTGCGGTGGGAATATCGTGGCCTTTTTTTTTTCAAATGAAACCTTCGATTGCAGCGATTGCATATACATATGTATGAAGCCTCCTGACGCTGTGCGGGGCGATGGAAGGTTAAGCTGTTGGTTTGAGTTGCCCTCGCGAATTCAGCTTTACTTACTTCTGCGGACTGTCGTCACTACTGCGCGGGCTGTTCGGAATGCCTGCGCGTGGTTACGTTGCGCTAATATATGTGGGCCGTTTTCACACGGAACATTGAAGTTAAGCGCTGCTGCTCCGGCGGTCAGCCTTGCAATTTGCGCGGCGAAGTATAAGCACAGGGAGGGTTAATCGATTGCTGCAACTTCACTTCTTCACTTTCGCGTTTATTTCCTTAAAGAACCGTCACTGGGGGTAATACATAAATGGTGGGGTTTACAAATGTTGTTCATTCTAATTAGTGGCCACATGAGTTCAGTGAACACTATTATTATTAAGCTTAACAGCAAACATCGATGAACCGGTGATTTCGGCTATGTGATGGGGCAGGCCGTTTCAGTCGGTTGATGATCGGCAAAAGAAAGATGCAGAGAAGGTTGTAGTGTGGCTGCGCGGACGGTTTACTAGGACACAAGAAGAGAAGTGGACAACACGAACGCCGCACTTCTCTCGTGTCCTGTCTGCGCGCCTCACCCTTCTGCATAATGAATCCTTACCAGCTAGCTCAGCTTTCTGTCGTTCTTACTTGCAAGGAATGCCCTGTTACGCAGGGAACGGCGAGAGGGTGGGGCCAACACATATGGCGCATTATGAAGCGAGCTGTAATAAAACTTCTGAAAAAGGATTAACGAGTCAGTGCGACGCCGGGAAGATAGCGAGTTTGGTTGGTGTAACGCGCAGGTCTGATTCCTGTGATATCGGCTGTAGCTGAACGCTTGCGGCCGCGTCGCCCCCCCCCCCCCCCCCACGTCTGTCACTCACGCGCGTGACAGCTGTCGAGGTGTGTTTGTTTTGAGCGTCGTGTTTATGTTGTCATCTTGCTGCGGCGACGCTGTCCCTCTTATTGGTCGCGACAATGCGCTTTTATGTTTGTATCTTTCTTTTAAGCGAAGGTTTCCGTAGGCTTTTCCCCCACTTTTCGCGAACCGAGTAAACTTGGCCGATCCCGGAAACAATGTAATGTGGTGACTTTTAATTGGTGACCCTATTCTCGTACCGTGTCAGTGCGCGATGTGTGTGGCCCCCTCGCAGGAGTTCGCGGCCCGATTCTGGCAAGCGGCCTATATCCAAGCTCGCAGCACCCAGAAGCCTCACATCGCGTTAACCAATTCAGGAGGTAACCCATATACGTGTCCCCAGCAGGCATCTATCTATATATATAATATCACCAGGTCTGTCGGTATAAGCGGCCGCGCCTGACTTGGACAATTGTCCTCCCGTGGTTTCGATCCATCGCCCCTTTCCCCCTTCCCCCAAGTTCTTCAATCTCTGCAGCTCACAGTGACTGCGCAAGTGTTCTTAGCAAACAAGCAAACATAAGTCTTGCGCAGCGTTCGTTCATTGCCTGCGCACACGTACAGGCCTTTTCACCGGTATATATAGTAATGTCGTCTGCTGTACAGTCCACGCGAAAGAAGCGTTTCGATTCTGCGTAGCTGCGTACAGTAGTGTCGTATAGATATGCATTGCGTGCGTTCACTCCATTGCCGCTACGTCGCCGAGTCCGGTCGTCATTTCGTTTTTTCCCCCCTTCTGCACGAACACGAAGGTGCCCACAGTTCACTTTCATTACGCTTGCCGTCTCCAGTTGCTGAAGCTTCTTTTTGTTTTTTTTCTTCCTCGAGCGATTGCAACGTCTGCCTCTTCATATCACTGTCGTCCGCTCTGCCCGCTTAGCAGACGACGCGAAAAGTGTCTCGCTGGTCGCAGACTAGAGAAGTTTGTCTGCTTGCGGAAACTGCTTTTCAACTTCAGCGCTGCCAAGGCCGTAGGTTGACCAGTGCGTTTTCCCCCACCCCGTTCTCTTGGCATTGACTGACTGTTCGATTTTGTGTTGCATTTCCTCTCTCGTCGCAGATAACCATGACAGACGAGGATGTTGTGATCACTGGCTTCTCAGCCTACTTCCCCCAAGCAGACCACCTTGCCGAGTTCAAGGAGAAGCTCTACGCCGGTGTCGATTTAGTCACAGAGGATGAGACGAGGTGGCCTCGAGGTACGTATGCCAAATAACGCTTAGTCATGTTTACATACTTCATTCCCGCCCGAAGTGGTACGATGCCAGTCAGCTTTTAGGTGCTATCATTAGGTGTCCGGCTATAGCCGTAGATGTCCCTCTAGCCAAATGGTTAACTTAATTTTTAACCGGGACAAGTTTGTCGCTTCATGTTGGCTACACTTATCACACGCTTATCAGCGTGTGAGCGCAGTGGCAATTAAGATAAGCTCCAAAGGGCGTAACATTTTTTTCTTGTAAACCAACTGGATATCCAGTTTAGGACTCGTTTCCCTACATATTTCACCGGCAGGTATTTAACCGGAATAAGTAAACTTACGCGCCTAGTTAATAAGTGTATTTAAGCTATGGGCTGAGGATTTAACTTTCCACTGACACCAGTGGATTGTTAACATAAGGGACCAGCTAATCGCACTGGTTAAGCTATTTGAAATTATCAGCCTAAATAAAACGAGCTTCAGTGTTTCCGATTGCTGGTACCAGTGGTGCGCTGCTTCCGAGTAGTTAAAGTAGGTCATTTGCCCTTCGAGCAGTTAGTTACCTGACATCCTAGTAAAAGAGCGCGAGGTGATGTCATATAGGAGGACTTAATTGTCGTCATTATATATATTTTCCCACATCATTCCCGTTCTTGCGCCATGTTCACCGCGGAAACGGAGGACACAGTGGTACGAATGGAGCGCAGTCTTAACAAAACCGATTTATTTTCCAACGGAAGCATCCTCCTGTACGAGCACACGCATTCCTCCCGGCGCAAATCAGTCGTTACTGTGCCCGCTCCACTCGTTTGCCTGTTTCGTCCCTGCATTCGTGTTGAACGCGCACGCAACGCGAGAAAAGGTAGATGAGCGGAACCCTGTTGCCCCCAATCACCGCCCTATTGGATGCTGTTGTGCCCGCTGCGCACGAGTGTGGTTCGCCGCCGTACGTTCTAGATTTCGCACGCCACCCGACAAATGCAAATGCTGCATATTCCGCGCGCGGTCTCCTGTTAAAGGGAACAACACTGTGTAACGCGCGGTGTTTGCTTCGCTGGTGCTCTAGCTGCGAGTGCCAGATCGCTACAGGATGGATGACTGCATAGGGTATACCTGCAGGTGTGTGAGATTGGCTACAGCTGTGCCAGCGCCGCCGACCACGCGTCGCTCGCTGCAAAGCCGGGCGATTTTGCGATTGCTCGAAGGAGACATGTTCGTGCGCGCTCTGCATACTCTGTACATCCACGTAGTGCGCTGAACATCCACGTAGCGCGCTGAGCATCCACGTAGCGCGCTGAGCATCCACGTAGCGCGCTGAGAATCCACGTAGCGCGCTGAGCATCCACGTAGCGCACTGAGCATCCACGTAGCGCACTGAGCATCCACGTAGCGCACTGAGCATCCACGTAGCGTACTGAGCATCCACGTAGCGTACTGTGCATCAACGTAGCGTACTGTGCATCAACGTAGCGTACTGTGCATCCACGTAGCGTACTGTGCATCCACGTAGCGTACTGTGCATCCACGTAGCGTACTGTGCATCCACGTAGCGTACTGTGCATCCACGTAGCGCCCTGTACATCCACGTAGCATACTGTGCATCCACGTAGCGATACCTCAAAAAAAAAACAAAGAAAAAAAACCCAGCTCGCTCTCCTCCCGATCTCGCAGGTCTTCTGGGCCTCCCCGAGCGATCGGGCAAGATCCGCGACCTGTCGCAGTTCGACGCGCAGTTCTTCGGCGTGCACCCGAAGCAGGCGCATGTGATGGACCCGCAGCTGCGGCTCTTCCTGGAGACCTCGTACGAGGCGATCGTCGACGCCGGCTACGACCCGGCGACGCTGCGCGGGCGCAACGTGGGCGTCTTCATCGGCTCCTCCGAGTCGGAGACGGACGAAGCGTTCAACGTGGACACGGACAAGATCGACGGGTACGCGCTGGTCGGGTGCTGCCGGGCCATGTTCTCCAACCGCATCTCCTACTCGCTCGACTTGCACGGTGAGCACGCCGATCCTGGTTCGATCGCGTCGTCTTGTTCGAAGCTTCTTGCGCGTCATATGACTAACCACGTGAAGCGGGGGGAGGGGGGGGGGTGACAGCGGGAGCCCAGCTCGGCCGCGACATCTCGCAGTCGGGGATGGTTCGCTAATGAGCGCTATACGTGAACTAGTGGAAATTCGCGAGTATTAGCTATGCTAATTTGGTGAGAATGAGAACTCAGCTAGTGGTAACTATACGATTTCAATATGAATGAAGACCTGGACTAGTTACCTAAGACTAGTTAATTGCATTTCAGCTAGTTGGTCTGTCATATCGAGATCCCAAATAGAGCTTAAAAGACAGAGACATAAAACGTTCTTGTGTCAGTCTTTTTCTTTATACTATAATAGTGAATCTCCTAGCTGTTGTCCATATGTATTTTCAGTTTTGTAGTATGAATAGTCTCATGCTCAATCCAGTTGAGCGGTGCCTAACACAATTTCAATGCCGAGCAGGTTTTAGATTGGGCTTCCTTTAAGCGCCGTTCTCGCCGCATTCCCGACAGGCCCGAGCTTCACAGTCGACACGGCGTGCTCGTCGACGATGACGGCCCTGAACCAGGCCATGCTGGCGCTTCGTTCCGGACAGTGTGAGGCGGCCATTGTGGGTGGCAGCACGCTCACGCTCAAGCCCACCACGTCCCTCAACTTCTTTCGCCTGGGCATGCTCTCCCCAGATGGCAAATGCAAGGCATTTGACTCGGACGGTGAGTGTTTTTTTATTGCAGATATGTGGTAATGATCATAGATATGAACTGTTACAGAAGGTCTGCAGTTGTAAGATTATCACCAGATAAAACCAGTTGTCAGCAGTGCAGCATAATATTGATGCTTGTCAAAGTGATGCAACTGCTTAAATGCTATGGATTTATTATTGAAACCATAGGAAATTAGTCTTAGTGTATAAGTAATGCTCCAGTCACGCTATGAGTTCAAAGCAAAATAAATACGTGTTTTCTTTGCAATGTCTTGGTCTCACAGAAAAAGCAAAGTTCTTGGGAACAGCATTTCCAAAAATGTGTAGGTGAGCAGTATGTAATAGTGTTCAGGCAACTGCTGAAATTGATTGGCTCTGGTCAATGGTTGAAGAATTCTTGTACACAGTGTAGCAGGTAAATCCACCAGCAAGCAGTGATCAGCACTCCATATGTGTAGACTTAGAAAGCGTCATGCGGTCAAAGATGACAGCACTGTCACACTTTTTCCATTCTGTGGTGATGGACAGATGTTCCAAGACTAAGTTGCTGTGCCAACATGCAGGAAAGGGATACGTCCGAAGCGAAACCGTTGGAGTCTTCTTCCTTCAACGGGCTTCTGAAGCCCGCCGCATCTACGCCAAGCTGATCCACGTCAAGGCCAATGCAGACGGCTACAAGACAGAAGGTATGCATCAGAGGAAGTTGGGTCTCATCTTTTCACACAGAGCTTGAGATCATGAAGCATGTATCCGTTTGAAGTGCATGTGACGTTGGAAAGTTTTAGCCTGTCCATGAACATATTTAAGGTTTACAGAATACAGAAGTACCCAAGATGTTGACGGGAGCAGTGTCGCTGGTAAAGCCATCTTGTGACACCTCGTTCAACCGTGACACTTTGGTGCCATTTCACACGTCTGTGTCGCGAAACTCCGGTGTTCCGTTAACTGTAACACGTTTGTGGACATGCTAAAACTCCGCAGCGTCTCACACTGCATTCACGCTGAAAACAGAGACTACCACCACCTTTGCTTGCTCTGCGTTCCAGGAATCACGTTCCCATCTGGCAAGGTTCAGGAACAGCTTCTGCGTGAGGTCTACACTGAAGCCAAAGTTGATCCACACAAAGTGGGCTATGTCGAGGCCCACGGCACAGGCACCAAGGTTGGCGACCCGCAGGAGTTGGGTGCCATCAGCAACGTCTTCTGCGGGCCCGGCCGCGAGAAGCCGCTCAAGATCGGCTCCGTCAAGAGCAACATGGGGCACTCTGAGGGCGCATCTGGTGAGTAGAAGCCGAATGCACACCACAGATTGATAATTGTGGGGACCAAGCGTCTCTGCTTTCCCCGTGTAGGCCTGACCCTAGCATTTAGTTGTTCAGACTTGCGTTGATGGCCCGACATGGTCAGCGCAATAACTCTCCTGTTTGTTTTGCAGAGATTGGCAAGATTGGATTACTTGCCAAACTAGCTGTGATGAGAAAGCGTTCATCTGCCCGATTCCTAAATTATGGCTGGCTGCTAAAGTCATGGCTGTAGTATCCAACAGATAAGGGGAAGAGCGAGATTTTCATGAAGTGTTATGTCGCCGAAACTACTCCTTGAAAGGAATCCTTTAGAAATATTCTTCTTTTTCGCCATGTTGTTTTCACACAAACGTCTGCAGGGTGTGACACGTATGCATACATAACTCTTATATCGGTAGTTGGGAAGTTTGCCTGAAGTCACTTTCATTAACATCGCTTAGTGACACATCCAAGCAGTGTTAATGCTCAAATTTCTGGATATGAGCACATTCTAGTGTGAAGCTTAAAAAACACGTCTCCTGGTTTCTTTATAGTTCACTTGAATTTACTGTATGTTTTATTTTTGCTGTATAAGCACATTTTAGAGTGAGCCGTCCCTGCATAGTCCGTCTTTGTTGACGTTGTTGAGTGCCTTGTCGAGCAGCAAGAAATCGGTCTAGTTTATGTTCTTTCATCTTGCTGTGCACCGAGTACTACAGCTGAACCTTGTTTAATGAAGTCGAATCCGACAGATACTTTTCGTATATCCGGTATTCGTTATAAGCATATGATTGTCGCCTGCTGCCAGACATTTGATCTGCTGCGTCGTTGTATCCGATAATTCCGTTATTTCTGTGGACTGCACTGACAACCGCAGAAGTACACACCAGACAAAGGCGCTCCGTTGACCTTGTCTGGCGTGTCTTGTGGTTGTCTGTAGTGCTTAGCGCATTGCAAGGTTAAACCCGTCTGAAGCCTGACTGGCATTTCACCTGTTCTTGCCACCAGGCGTCTGCTCAATGGCCAAGGTCATCCTAGCCATGGAGACGGGCACCATCGCGGGCAACCTGCATTTCAAAGAGGCCAACCCCAACATCCCATCTCTGCACGACGGTACTATCGAGGTGGTGGACAAGCCGTCCCCGTTCCCCGGCGGCCTGGTGGGCGTCAATTCGTTCGGCTTTGGCGGCGCCAACGTGCACACCATTCTGGAGTCGAACCCGGCGCCGCACGTGGACAGCCTGCCGCACGAGAAGCCAGAGCTGCCCAGGTTGGTCCTCATGGCCGGGAGGAACAAGGACTCGCTGGCGGTGAGCTACGCCTTAGATGTTTTTTTTGCCCCGTACTTGCGCTCTGTGGAAATGTTTCAGCTAGTCTGTTATCTTGCAAGATAGGTATTTGTGCATGCAAACGTTCTTGTAGAAAACGCATGTTCTCAGTGGTTCATAAATCTTTCGCAAGGTTTCCTGCCTAGCTGCTTTCGTGGTTGACACCGTAGCCAATGAGAAATTGCAATGGGCTGAACAGAAATCTGCTACAATGGACGCAGCAGTGCTATTCAGAAATACTTTTGCAGTGTTGCGGTGGCTTAGTAATTTACATGTCATTTGTGGCAAACACATTTGTCGCAGTAATGAGTGTGTGTAGGACAATCACAGTAAGCATTGCATTGTCATTGTGACCTGTGCACTAGATAGAATGAACCTTAGCATAAAAAACATGAACATAGTGAATGTATTTTAGTATCACACACGACTTCGCTATGAAAACGTTCTACCGACATCTTGATAAACATCGTAGTGCCATTGTGATAGCCATTGTCTACTAGCTGTTATGTACTATTGTAACATTCTTCTGGGTGCACAGTAAGTTTCATTAGCACCGTTAGGATGCTGTACTTGCAGTTTTTCGTATGCCTTAATTATTCATCCCCCCCTTTGCGCAGAGCACTCTGGACCGAGTCGAAGCTGAGGGTCCATACCCAGACTCGGCGTATGCCCTCCTGAACAAGGTTGGCCAGCCCAGCGTGAACCAGTTCCCATACCGAGGTTTCGCTGTGCTCCCCGTTGATGGCTCGGGCAAGGACGCCATCAAGGTGTCCGAACAGGCTCCGTTCGAGAAGCGACCCCTGTGGTTTGTCTTCACTGGCATGGGCTGCCAGTGGAATGGCATGGCCCGCCAGATGATGCAGTTCGACGTGTTCGCCAAGTCCATTCGCAAGTCTCACGAGCTGCTCAAACAGTTTGGCATTGACCTCATCGACCTGGTGACCAGTGACAATGCTGACAACCAGACCATGGTGTCGCCATTTGTCTCCATCGCAGCCATTCAGGTGTGCCTCGCCCCTTGTGGAGACTTGAGCGCTATGTCGTGTCTATTTGTAGTCGTAACGCAGCGTGGCGCGATTATGTTGTGTTCCGTTGCTCTGGTGAAACTTGCAATCCAGTGGCGCAAGGCCTCTGTAAAGGGCCCTTCAGATGTACGCTACTGTTCATTTGGGTGGCCATTCAGATGCAGGAAACGATTATAAAAAAGTTGCACACATGCTTTTAGCAAACGCCATAGACATGTATATTGCTGCTTGTGCTGGCTACGCCTTTTGTGTTAATACAGTAATTCACGTCCTATTTCTACTTGAGAGTCTCAGCATTGGCTCTTAGTCGTGCAGTATCCGATTTGAAAGGTGCATTCGCAAGTAGCCGCTTGTGTTTCAAACATTTGACCATGTGCGTCTGTGGAATTTTCCATTTGTCTCCATATTCCTTTGCGGCGGCAGTGAAATTACGTTATGTTTAAATTGTGTATAAACACACTTCATTAACATTGGGGTCCTAAACGCGTAGTGTCCGTGGACAAGAAGTTACACAAGTTAAATACTTCATTATATTGAGATTTCGTTACATTGGAGTTTGTTGTATTGAGGTTTAACTGTACTCTTAATTTGCATATAACTCAGGTTCCTGCTACTTGCTACAAGTCCTCCATTTAGCTACATTGCTTGTTTGTGCGGCCCTCTGTCATTTGTAGGTGGCGCTTGTTGACATGCTTCGCGCCGTTGGTGTGCATCCGGATGGCATCGTGGGTCACTCGGTGGGAGAAATCGGGTGCGCCTACGCTGACGGAGGCTTCACCGCAGAGCAGACCGTACTGTGTGCTTACTGGCGAGGCCGCTGTGTCGAGCTGGGAAACCTGCCCAAGGGGGCCATGGCTGCTATCGGTAAGTGTTCTAAATGTTGCTGAAACCTTTCATTAGTATGTGCTGTCCTTATGCTTGCTGCACTCTGACTGCGATAATGTGGTGATGTGGATGTGTATGCTATAGCACAAGGTAGCCAATATGCTGCCACGTAGCTCTTCTGTGGCCATACTAAACGAGAACAGATTGTTGAAAGCTTGTAGGCATTGTTGAAGCTTTCTACCAATATGGAAATTTTTGTGAATTATACTGAAATGCAATTTCAACTCCATACTGAAAAGTAATGATACGGCTTATTAACAAGGATAGTTAAAAATAATGTTGGTCGCAAGCTTAGATGGTACGGTTTGTAAAGATGGATATGGCCTGGTACAAGCATGGTTGGTTACAAGCAGACGCGGTATAGTTTATGAGGACCAGTGGTGGTGGTATGCAGATGGTCATGAGCATAGATGATGCGGTTTAGAATGATGGCTTGGAATTGTGATGGTCAGGAGCTTCAGCATATATACTGCTGTGAGTTGGCAGAAGCTGTGTCCAGTTTCTTCTTTGTTCATCCTTGTATGCAACATGCTACGCTTAGTGCTTTCGCAGTAGATACGAGTCTTGTAGATGTGCGTGTCCTCGGGGATCTTCATCTAACTGCATCGTGCGTGCTTGTCTCCTTTGTCAGGCCTGACGTGGGAGGAAGCAAAGAAGCGCTGCCCCGACGGCGTCATCCCCGCGTGCCACAACGCCGAGGACTCGGTGACCGTGTCCGGACCGGCCGAGGCCGTGGCCAAGATGGTTGCCGAGCTCAAGGCCGAGAACGTGTTCGCCCGCGAGGTGAACAGTCTGGAGGTGGCCTTCCACAGCCCCCACATGCAAAGCATCGGACCCGCACTCCGGCAGGCCCTCGAAAAGGTACGTTGTAGGCGTGGCCCCAGTTGAGCCACTTTTGTGTTACCCTGTTTACAAGCGATTAGCCGCCGAGATTAGATCACACGTGCTTCGGGTTCTGTGTGCGAGGCGCAATGAACGTAGCCAAAGGCACTGGCTTCGGGACCGGCCCAGTGCTCTGTCTGAAGGAGAGAGTATCGGTGATAAGATACTTCGAATCTTTAAAATGGTTATTGATGACTGTGCAGGCCTGGGTAGGTTATGCAGATAACTGCAGTGTTTTGCAAATAAAAGCAGGACATTGCATGTCACTAGAGTGGGAACAATGCAATCTGGGACTCTGCAAGTCCTAGCACATGCAGTGTTCCGGAAGCTTCCCTTGTGCTAAGCTGTAGGCATTCTTGGTAAAGACAACGCATAAACGTGTCTATCTGTTTGTCATATAATGGTCCTTTAGACTGCCTTTTCTTTTCTGCTTTCTTTTGTCACTTTTTCTGACACCTCTCTCCCGGTGCACTTCAGCCAACCAAAGATGCCACACAACCAAACTCCCGTCTTTCATTGTCTTTATTTCTTAGCTCTTTCACAGAGTTCCTGCACTCGCTGGGGTAGCATAGAGGCTATTGCGTAGCGTAGCTGAGGTGGAGGTCTCAAATTCAGTCCCGTCTGAATTGGCTGCATTTCGGTGTGGGTGGAATGCAAAAGAAAACTCTCGTTTACTACGACTCAGGTGCATGTCAAACGAAACTTACGTGGTCAGAATCAATCTAGTGTTGCATTAACATTGGACTTTTGGGGTGGTGGTACTGGAACGTAAGACCCAGCCCCAGAAATTAAATATGTTTGATACAGTTCCTGCCCGTTGTTCATTTCGCTTCGTTCAGGTGGTGCCCCAGTCTAAGCCCCGCACCGAGCGCTGGGTGAGCTCTTCGGTTCCCGAGAGCCGCTGGGACGAGCCGATTGCCAAGCGCTGCTCGGCCGAGTACCACGTCAACAACCTGCTCTCGCCCGTGCTCTTCCGCGAGGCCCTCCAGCACGTGCCCGGCGACGCCATCTTGGTTGAGATTGCGCCGCACTGTCTTCTGCAGGTGAGCAGAGACCACTTTTGTTGGAAAGCGGGTGGGGGAGCTCACTTTGGGATTCGTACTCCCTCAGCTCGCTCCTGGTAGGACCTAGTACCTGTCGTCTGATTTCGTACAACCAATCGCCCGTCATATATGCTCGTTTTCTCATTGTGTACGTTATTTATTTCCTCTGTGACAGAGGCATAATTGTATCTGTATGGTTGCAAAACTTCTGTTATTTCATTTTTTCCTCGCCAATTCACTTGGTCAATTACAGGCCTTAAAGCTTGGCCTACGTGCCTCCCCTCACCTTTAAAATTTACCGGAAGGGGGGGGGGGCAGCGCCCTCTTACCTGCAAGACTTGGCCATTTCTAGAGTGTAAGATGAAGCTACTAGCACTAATACAGTGGTCGCTACTAGTACAGCGGTTACTAACACATCCTCACCGTTCCTGGTGGCCAGTGTCAGACGTGGCGGCAGTCAGTGTGGCTGCCCATGCAGCTTCTTTAAAGCGAGCTCTGTTACGTGCTTGCGACAAGCGTTGGCTGTAACGAAGGCACTTTCATGTCCGACAGGACTTGGTTTGTACCTGTGTCGTACCATATACTACCGCAAAGCCGTGATCGTAGGACCACGCGCTACAAAGCCCTCCGTTTTCGCCACCCGCAGGCCGTTCTCCGGCGCGCTGTGGGCAATGCCACCTGCCTGGGCCTGATGAAGCGCAACGACGACAACACCAAATTCTTCCTCAACTCTCTGGGCAAGCTGCACACACTGGGCGTTCAGCTGGACCTCACCCCGCTCTACCCGCCCGTGCCGTTCCCGGTACCGCGCGGCACGCCTAGCATCGGCCATTTGGTCAGCTGGGACCACTCGCAGCAGTGGACCGTGGTCGGGTGGAACGACTTCTCCACTTCGGCGCAGGTGAGACGCGCGCGGTTGTTGTGCGGCGGAGGCGTCGTTGGAAACGGTGGGACCCCCAGAAAGGAGCACATTTGAAAGCACTGTCGAACAGTTTGCCGACTGTTCTTAGCGACGGCTTCCACGCGGGCTGCGTTGCAATGCCGTGCCGTCGGCTTTCACCGCCGCAGCTGCATGAACACCAAGCTGACCTCCAACGTAGAACAGCGAAAACACGAAATCGTATTAAGAGTATGGATCACCTGCTAAAAAGGCTGTGCAGGTGATTTGGCTATTCGAATTAGGTATACGCAAATCAACTTTTGTCTCGCAATCATTGATAACTACATTTCAGAGTGAGAATTGGAGACCCTGGCTGTTTGATTACCGTTTTATACTGAGCCCACCGCAGCATGCCAGCCTTAACCACTGCACCAAAATGGCTGTGGAGCTCCTCTTAACATCTCCGTTGTAATTGTGCAATATACATTTAACATTGATATGAGATATTACGAAGTAACTAAACTGTTCTTCACCTTTATCAGTGTGTAACCGATATATGCTTATAATGAACATTGGATATAATCAAGCTATTTCCGTGTCTGATGTGACTGCCTTATGATGAGGCTCGACTGTACTAGATGCTGGACTTTATAGAAGCTTGACTACGCTTCACAGAGCTGACCGAAAGTATTAGTAGAGTGATTCTTGTTTTGAAAAAGCGGTCTTTATCAAGAACAGGGGAGGTGTGATGCTTCTTTATTGTGAATACATCTGAACAGCACCATTCTGGGCAGTAGAAGATAAGGGAAAGCGAGATAAGGGAACTGGAGAGACAAAAGCAAAGGGAGATATGATCTTGCTGCATCATTGATGACCGAGACAGAACTCCAGATGATTAGTGACTCCGACACAAGCAGCGTGTACTCACCGGTTTGAACTGGTGTTTCCACCATAGGTTTCCGAGGAAGTCGTCGAGATCGACCTGGAGGCCAACGAAGGCGACGCTTTCCTGGCCGGCCACCAGTTGGACGGCCGCGTGCTGTTCCCCGCTACTGGCTACATGGTGCTGGCCTGGAAGTCATTGACCAAGCGATCCGGCAAGCCATTCCACCAGGTGCCCGTGGTGTTTGAGGACGTCACCCTGCATCGGGCCACCATCCTTCCCAAGAGTGGTGAGTAGCAAATCGCTGTGTTGCCCTAATAGTGCAGTCTGCGTCTTGTGCGTTTGAGCCTACGGGGGCTGAACGGAAGGGAAAGCGAGTGGACTGATCCGGGAACCTCTTCGAGGTTAAGGTTCTGGTTCTCACATGAAGCAAGGTTGTCTTAAACTATCACGTCCCTTTCTCTTCATGAAGTATGTAAATGTTACCCGAAATTTGACCAGCATATTTAATTGATTATGTATAAAAATAACAGTCAAGTAAATTTAATTTCCCTGCGCTTTTCTTGGCTATATTGTCGGTTGATATCTGATCTTGTGAGAAAAAAAATTTGGGGAAGCACGAGTTGTCCGCGCCACCTGGTTGCAGTTGCATAGTACCACTAGTGACATCTCTAGTTGCAGCTGCTCGACTAGGACACAAGCTTTCGCCATTTTGTGCACGTTAGGGCAGGAAGTCTGAATGCCAGGGGACTTGGAGAGTCATGTGGGGAAGACAAGTGTCGGGAAATGCGAGAGAGTTGGGCATCCTTGCACGCAGTGCAATATAAAAAATGAAAAGACAAAGAAATGTGTGGACAAGGCTTAGAAATGCGCACGAAATGCAGGGCCAGCCATTGAGAATGTTTTTGTTTCCGCAGGCTCCGTGAAGTTCCTGGTGAACATCATGCGCGCTTCCGGCGAGTTCGAGGTGTGCGAGGCCGGCATGGTGGCCGCGAGTGGCCACATCCGCATGGCCGAAGAAGGCGAGAAGCTTTTGGAAAAGGAGCCCCCCGGCACGCCTACCGAGACCGTGGCCTACGAGCTGGAGACCGAGGACATCTACAAGGAGCTCAGGCTCCGGGGCTATGAGTACTATGGAGGCTTCCAGGGCATCATCAAGGCCGACCTCAACAGTGAGTCCTTCGCCTGCAGTTCTGCTTCTCCTTGCCCCGTGCTGCATTGTAAACAGCAGGGTATGCATGTGTACGCCGTGGATGATGTAAACTTGCCTATGTAGCTTGGGGTTGGCTGGGGTACAACTGAAGAAGTTGGAAGTAGCATGCTGCCAGCTTAATGATCTTTTCCTTGGCACGTAATGGCATTGCGTTCGTTTTGCACACATTAACATGAAAGTTGTGCGAATTGAAATGGCATGTGTAATTCAGACATGACCTCAGATGTCAGTACACGGCTCGTCAAATGATGGGGAACATGTAGACCTCGCAAGCGTTTTCGTCTGCTAATTCCTCTGGTTAAGCAGTGGTTGCGATAACGTCTTGACATGTGTCCGGAAGTTCTGTACTGAAACAAAAATAATTTAGAGATTTACAGTGCTGACCTATATCAAAGCATTGAACGCAGCCAATGATCAGAAATGTGCTCTAGGTATGTTTCTCATATGACAACGCAAGCCACGTGCGGTAGTTCAGAACTTGAGTACGTGTGCTACTCTTCCGAGTGCTTGTGTACACGGGAGCTCCGCTTTTAAAGGGACGTTTCCTGATGACGACTTTTGCAGAGCCGTATGGCAAGCTCAAGTGGGAAGACAACTGGGTGACCTTCATCGACACCATGCTGCAGTTCAGCATCTTGGGCAACCCACAGCGAACCTTCAACCTGCCCGTCAGGATCCAGTCGTGTCGCGTTGACCCCGCAGTCCACGCTAAGGTCGTCGAGAAAGTCGGAGATGCAGGTGAGTAGCGTTGCACGTCCTATTTATTTCGTCGTATTACTCTGGCCTTAACGAAAGCGTGGATATAGCGCAAAAGCACTAGAATTCCATGGTGTTTCTCCTTGCTTATATCCTGAAGACAAAATTCTTGATGGTGGTTAGTTGGTTTATAGACTTATAGTGTTCGCATAGCAGATGCATTGTTTTCACTCGGCCTTTATTCGTGCACAAGCAAAGGTCGAGATCAGGCAAAGTAACAACAAAAAGCTTGAGCAAATATACATGTGCAGAACTTAGGATGAAATAGCACTTTTTTTTTTGCTTACGTAAGAAAACGTAATCCGGAGTGCTGGCTGAAATTTTGTTGCTCCCTGTACTCTCTAGGTCTGTGCCGTCAGACATAATTTTTTCTCTTTGCAATTTCTCTTTGCAGGCATTGACATTGTCTATGATCGCTACCTCAACACGTGCCGCGCTGGTGGCGTTGCCATGAGAGGCCTCAAGGCCAGCATCGCCCCCCGTCGGGCGGTGCAGCAGACACCCTTCCTTGAAGAATACCAGTTCGTGCCGTACGCAGATGACGATTCCGCTCGCAACGAGCGCGAGTCCTGCATCCGCGAGTACATTGAGGTGTGCTGCGGCATCGCGCGCCGCGTCCTCGAGTCGTGCGGCAAGAACAAGGCGCAAATCTCGGACGTCATGAATGGCTTCCGCGAGGCTCCTGAACAGGTGCTCAACCGCTACCTCGAGAACCCAGGCGAGAACCACGGCCTCCTCAAAGTCCTGGCTGCCATCCAGAAACAGGCCAACGGCTCTGCCGCGTCTTTGGTCGCCACCGTCCAGACGGCCCTGGCGGCCCACAAGGAGGACCTGGAACGGGACTTCCTCAATACGGTGCTCTTCGAAGAGGACCCGCTGCGGTATCTCTTGGACATCGTGGTTGAGAACACGAGCACCAAGAAGATCCGCGTTCTGGAGTTGGCAGGCGAAGGTGGCGTGGTGCTGGCACCGTGGGTGACCAATCTGCTCCGCCTGTCCAACATCTTGCTCAAGACGGACTACACTGTGGCCCACCCGGCTCCGGACACGATTGAGGCCGAGCAGCTCCCGGAAGGAACGAGAACGGTGGCGTGGGACCCTGCCTCGGCTTCCAAGAATGGCCTTCCGGAGGCTGACCTGATTGTCATGCGTGGCGTGGCCGGCACATCTGGCAAGAGCCTAGAGTCTCTGGCCGAGGAATTGTCCGCCCAGTGCAAGGAGCACGGCTTCGTCCTGCTCGCCCATCGCACGGCCCTCACTCCGGCCGAGATGTTCCTGTCGACTGTCGGCAAGGTCCCGCTCCGGGTCCATGCCAGCGCGACCGTGGAGGCGACGTTCCGCGCCCACGGATTTCACGTGGTTGGTCTCAAGTCCAACAACGTCTCTACACTGCTCCTGCTCAGGAAGACGTCGGCAGTGGCCATCGACGCAGCCAAGCAGGAGGTGATCCGGGTTAAGAACGCTGGATACGAATGGGTGGAGCCCCTCAAGACCAAGGCAGCCGAATACGAGAGCAGGCCCGCTGGCGAGAATGTCTGGCTGCTCGCCGAGGACGTGGCCATCAGCGGAGTCGTGGGACTGACCAACTGCCTCCGGCAGGAAACCGGCAGCCACGTCAGGTGCATATTCAATGCGAGCGTCAAGGGATCAAACAAGGTCGCCGACTTCAGCCCAAGCAACCCGGCGTACAAGGACATACTGGAGAAGGACCTGGTCATGAACGTATACCGTGATGGGCAGTGGGGTTCGTACAGGCACATGGTCACGCAGTCTGACGGAGCGCCAAAGACCACCACGCCATACGCCTTCCTCAACGTGCAGACCCGAGGCGACCTGTCGAGCCTGAAGTGGTACGAGTCGCCTCTGCGGTACGCCTCGCCGTCTAGCGGTATGGACGGCGTCCTGTGCAGCGTGTACTACGCTCCGCTGAACTTCCGAGACATCATGCTGGCCACCGGGAAGCTTCCGCCGGATGCCTTGCCTGGTATGTGTCATCTGTAAATCTTGTCCTAGCTGCAATTTCTGACAGGCTGTGCTTATAGTTTAGTGCCAAGAGGCATAATATTACATCACCCAGGTGCTGACTGTGTCAAGGAGGTGCATTGTGCTTTGTGTGCGCAAAAGCCTGCTGTAATTTCAGTGAGCAGGTGCCAGAATTTAGACAAGCCTGATGAACGGGGCTTTCTTTAAATGCCACTTCGTCCCTAAACCAGTTTTCGTTGGATGGTGACTAACTTTAGCCGGCGCCTCATCCGTGAATTGAAACGAATGTGAAAACAAGAAACAAGCAACCAGAAAACGATTGCTGTTTTGCTGTAGCCTGTGTCTGTAATGTCTTAATTCACATTGTACTGCAGTGAAGTTGTTTACCAATACAGGTTGGAGCCCTTCAACTTAGTCGAGGCCACAGGCACAATAAGCTTCAAGAAAACTCAATCATGTGATGGTGCCCGTGCACTGAAAAATGAATGTGTATGAGAACAGACTATGGCAGCCATTGCTTCAATGCTAGGACATGTCTGACACGTATTTGGTTATTTCGCTCGACAAGTCGTATTGGTTAGGAGAGTCGAGAATTCATTGACTTCTGGAAAGGTCGAGAGAAAGAAAAAAATAAGAAACTCACCCGTTGCATCATTTGCTCGTTCACACAGGCAATCTGGCCACATCCGACTGCGTCCTCGGCCTGGAGTTCTCCGGCCGCGACCCGAAAGGACGCCGCGTCATGGGATCCGTGGCGGCCCAGGGCATGGCCACAGCGGTGGCCGCCGACCCAGGTTTCCTTTGGGAGGTGCCCGAGTCGTGGAGCCTCGAAGAGGCCTCGACAGTTCCGGTCGCCTACTCGACCGCCTACTACGCCCTCCTGGTGAGGGGCAACCTGCGACCGGGAGAGTCCCTGCTTGTCCACTCCGGCAGCGGTGGCGTCGGACAGGCGGCCATCTCCATCGCCCTCACCATGGGTTGCACAGTCTTCACCACTGTCGGTAAGGTGTCGAGTGTGCCAAATCGGAGGTGCACGTTGCTTGATTCTGTGTGCTCCTTATTTAGAAAGTGTGCTATTTAGATGTGTAAAAGTATGAACAAGTAATGGTAGCTGAGTCTGTTGAGTCTTTCATGAGTCGGTTAAAAGCAGCGAAATGCTTTTGGATTTCGATATTGAAAAAGAAACTTAACGATGATACATTTTTGGCCACCTTTTGGTTCTGTTGATGGTTTTCTAGCTGTAAGTTTGACCTGAAGACACTGCGAAGTAAAATATGTGTATATTGTTCAATCAGATTGGCTAGCTTGTGATTAACATTTGAGTCTTCTCCAGATCACCTGCCTGTCGGCTGCACGCACTCTTCATTTGAGTAACGCAGTTTGCTGGGCGAGTTCATATTAGCGGGTTAACGAAACCTTCATTTGAGAGCTCTGTAATCCTCCGTGGTGTCATTGCCGACGTATCTATGTTGCCACCATTTCGTTGTTCGTGCCCTTGCTTAATGTAAAAGTCTGCAGACTGCGAAATTTAGCTGCGAGAATTCGTGACGCTGCTGTGTTAACACCGTCTCATCGTGCTGTTTCTCAGGTTCCAAGGAGAAGCGAGAGTTCCTCAAGCGCCGCTTCCCGCAGCTGGAGGACCGCAACTTCGCAAACTCGCGCGACCTCACGTTCGAAGAGCACATCCTTATGGAGACGAAGGGAAGAGGTGAGCACGTTGATTCACTGTGGGAGCGAAGCAACTACAGAAATGAATCAAATTGAGTTCATCACGCGTGCTGCCTAAATTTGCAATCTTTCTACGCTAAGTGCTGTTGTCATAAGTCATTTGAGTGCATATCATTCAGTGATGATGAGGCCTGATATCTACAGTTTGGGCTACAATTGTTTCCATTAGTGATCTGTGTTCTGAGCAAAAGCTATGCGAGGGTGATGAGTTGTAGAGACATGAGTTATGCAGAATACGTGGAAAATACTTTCTGGGCTGCTAAGCATGAGGTCGCGGGATCGAGACCCAGCCATGGCGGCCGCATTTCGTTGAGGGCTAAATGTGAAAACACCCGTGTACTTATATTTAGGTGCACGTTAAAGAACCCCAGGTGGTCCAAATTTTTGGAGTCCCCCACTACGGCGTGTCTCATAATCAGATTGAGGTTTTGGCACATAAAACCTCATAATTCAATTTTTAAAAATTATTTGCGGAGTTTAACTGTTGCGTTGTACAGAATGTGAGATTGATTTGGCCTAATCAAGCCTAGAAAGCTCGGAAGGGAATTGGTTGAAGTCAATTAGGGTTCCCGCTTGACTTGGGCCTCACCTGCTCTGAAAAAAAGAAAAAAAAATTCCTTGTTTAATCCTTTCTATCGTCACATGGCACGAATGACTAGCAAAACATGCCTACTCCAACAGGCGTTTTGTCCCAAATGTCCCAAATGCACTATATAGCTTAATGTCTCAGTGAATCAGAGGGCTTAAACCCGTTCCGAGTGCCTCCATAAGAGGTTGACTTTTGACATCTAAACTAGTAGAATCGTGGTTCTCTCGTTTGACGAAAAGCCCACTTGTGACTAAAGTCTCGCCGTCTTCTCTATTTGAACACCAGGCGTGGACCTCGTACTCAACTCGCTGGCGGAGGAGAAGCTCCAGGCCAGCGTCCGCTGTCTGGCAACCCACGGCCGATTCCTGGAGATCGGCAAGTTCGACCTGTCCAAGAACTCGCCGCTGGGCATGTCCGTGTTCCTGAAGAACGTCACTTTCCACGGCATCCTGCTGGACGCGTTGTTCGGTGACGACCCCTTCGTCGCCGCCGACAAGCGCCGCGTCGCCGAGCTTGTCCGTGAGGGCATTGCCTCGGGTGCAGTGCGGCCCCTGGACGCCATCAAGTTCACGCGTGACCAAGCCGAGGAGGCGTTCCGGTTCATGGCCTCCGGAAAGCACATGGGCAAAGTGGTGCTTGAGGTGCGTTTGGCTTTGGTTCCTCCTAATGTCTTCCAATGGCAGGACACTAAAAATATCTTACCCGTACATTCTCTGAAACTTGCTACACAGTTGCATTATGGTGGGAACTGAAATTCTGTACGTATTGTCGCCTTTAACAACAGCTATAGAAGGCAGTTAAGTTGTGTTCTATCCTTCAAGTTCGTACTGAAAAGAGAAGAGCCTCTTTCTTTACTTCACTCGTTTTGTAACTTATTATGTATCTAGGCCTTGCTGTAAAGTCAGAAAGTTCTAGTTCATCATTCAAGGCACAACCAGATTGCGTTGGCGCTGTTCACTTCATCATCTGAATGCTGCAAAGGAGCTGGATCTTATTTTGCTGCGCTGAGAGCAGCTGTCAGAAGCCAGTATGCGTCTGGTAGTTTTGCCAATGAAACACTAGACACAGATAAAGAAAAGAAGGGGCCAACAACTGTTGTTTAGCTTTGCTTGAAATTTTGCTTGCACAGTTTGCTGGCAAACTCTATCTCTTCAATTCAAACCATATGGACTTTGTCAGTGCCTTTGGGCAGGTCGCGGCCAAACTGTGTTCTCAATTACTCCCGTCAATCGCTAATCTTCATTCTTGCCGTTTGACGTGAACAGGTCAGGCCGGAAGAGACCCCACGCAAGACCACGCCCGCCACGCCACTCACGGTGGAGGCCATAGCGCGCACCTGCTTCTACGAGCACAAGTCGTACGTGATCGCCGGTGGTCTCGGGGGCTTCGGCCTAGAGCTCGCCGACTGGATGGTGCACCGTGGGTGCCGCAAGCTGGTGCTCAGTGCGCGGTCTGGCGTGCGCACGGGGTACCAGAAGCTGTGCCTTCACCGGTGGCAGCACGCCGGCTGCAAGGTGGTCGTGAGCAAAGCCGACGCCTCGACCGAGAAGGGCGCCCGGCAGATCATCGAGGACGCTAAGGTGCTGGGACCAGTCGGCGGCATCTTCAACCTGGCGGTGGTAAGTGGCCACGACTCGTATGTTTATTTAAGGGAGAATCAGACATCCACCCGTTCGTAGCAATTGTTACAAAGGAAAGCCATACGGGTTCCTCGAAAGAAAAGCTTCGCAGTTGAAGAAAAATTCGTCCTGGTCCGGGACTCGAACCCGGGACCATCGCCTTTCCCGGGCAGCCACTCTACCATCTGATCTAACCAGGCGGGTAGCAGATGGTAGGATGAAGTCTAATTTGTCAACAACTCGAAGCAAAGGCAAGAGTTTGGCATTATAGTTCTGCGGAAACCCGCAAGATGGAGAGAAGTAATTAGTAAAGGGAAAACTAATTTACTAATTGCTTCTCTCCACCTTGCACACTTTAAACAGGGGACACATGGTACGATGTGGCAACGTGCTACAAAGTGCACCGGGCCTAAAAGGGGGCTGTTGTGGCCATAGGAAATCGTGAGGACTTCCTGTGCCCTGATGGAAACGTTTTAGATGCATCTGTTGGTTCATCTAGTTGCGTGTCAGATAGGATGCGAAATTGTGCTGTGTTTCCTGTTTTAGTCTGTTGGCAATCTGTTCTGGAGGTGGGCTATTTCCTGCTTCAAACACCTCGCGACAGTCGCTGGTGTCTGGGCTGCAGTGTAACATTCCCAGAAACTTGAACTGCTGGTTATCTCATCAACTGTGTGCCGTGTGGAAAATGCCATTGGTCACTCCAGAGTTGATCAGGAAAAACACTCACGAGAGTGGGTCGCCGACTGTCTGCTACTAATCCTTCCATATTTGGTGCCACTTGAACAAAAGATTGGAAGTTGAATTAGCAATGCGCATTGGGCTTCTCATTCGCTCTGAGAGATTGCTGTTGCTGTTGAGAGTAGCTCGAGGGTAGGGGTTAACGAGGTGCACTGTAGTGTAACAGGACAACATGCGTTATGTTATTTGTTTTGCATTGAAAACAAATTTGCTTCACACTTTGGCAGCTCAATTCGGAAAACCACATGTTCATGCAGATACAGAAACATGGCCTTGTGATATGATGCTCTTTCGACTGCTTCTTGTCCAACTTTGAACAGTGTGGTTTGAGCCTCAGTGAATGCTTCATTCTCGGCCCGCAGGTTCTTCGCGACGCACTGCTTGAGAACCAAACGCCGGAGGCCTACGAGACCGTGTGCAAGCCCAAGGTGGACGGCACGCAACGTCTGGACGAACTGTCCCGAAAGATGTGTCCGGAGATCGACCATTTCGTCGTGTTCTCCTCTGTGTCTTGCGGCCGGGGCAATGCCGGACAGACCAACTACGGCTACGCCAACTCCGTCATGGAGCGGATCTGCGAGCGACGGGTCGCTGACGGACTGCCCGGTGAGCCGACGTTCGCAGTGAATGCGCGTGGGTTTTGTGGGACGATTGCGACCTCAGTGTGTTGCATTACAATTACGTGACAGTGCTAGGTAAGGGTCACGGGTGTTTGGGTTTAAATTTGAGACGGGGCAAGTTGTCGCATCGAAGTCACCCCCGCAACTTTGCGTGTTTCGACTTGTTTAATATTTGGCTGTGTTTAGTCAGTCGCAGCATCTGTCTCGAACCTCAAGCCGACGCAGTAATTGACTCGAAAATGGTGCTTACCAAACCAGGGGTTTAGGTAAAGCGTGTGGAACAGGAAAACTGAGCCAAGTCACGAATGCAGTTAGAATTCTGAAATAAGGAAATGTATATAGTATTGTGACTTTAGCAATAACTCTAAGTATGTAAAATGTTAAGTGACCATGAACAAGTAATGACATCCAGTAATTTCCGAAACTTTAATAGTTCTGACATGTTCAGCTAGAGAAGTAGCCTGCCAAGTGGGGAAAACACAGTCGGGGAATACCGACCCTCGCACCTGAAGGTGTAGCCGTAGTGCTGAAGTTGCTGTATTGCGTGCGTCTAGGCCTGGCCATCCAGTGGGGTGCCATCGGTGACGTCGGCGTCCTCCACGACACCATGGGTGCCGATGTGGTCGTCGGTGGTACTCTGCCCCAGCGGATCAGCTCGTGCATGGCCGTCATGGACCGGTTCCTCAGCCAGAGCCACCCCGTTGTCTCGAGCTTGGTCAAGGCTGACCTCTCCACCAAGTCGGATGGCAAGAACAAGCAGGACCTTGTCCAGTCCATTGCACACATTCTTGGTTAGTATGGCAGTAATGTCGATGGGGCTTTTTGCCTTGAGAAGTTTTAGTCGCTGCTGGTTGTTCTCTAGCACTCAAAGCAGAAGAGCAATGCTATTACACGTTTCTTTAACAAGAACAAAACAAAAGGTTGCCTTTGAGCACACACTATCAATTGTCTCATTAAGTACGTAATGCATCTTAAGCATTGGCATTGCGAGGCACATTTACTAATTTACTACACTTGCTATGCTAAACCCAACTCAGTCCCATCAGACAAATTTTTTAGACGAAGCTTAGGTTAGCCAGATGAAGCCAGATGTATGGAGATCGTTTACGCATTGCCTTACGAGTGTAGTTTGGTTTTGCAGAATATATATGTATACCTTGAGGTCTTTATGTTGGAATTTGGGACTCATTTCTATAGCAAGTATAAGGGCAAGTGTACACCTACTAGGAGAAAGTTGTTCCTAACTCCCTGCCGTGCAGGTTTCTTCTGCGTGTTTTTTTGCATCTGCTCGACCTCGTTTAGCATTGACGCTCCTTTACTCGATTCGTCTGCAGGCGTGAAGGACCCATCGAGCCTGAATCCGAACATGAGCCTCGGAGAGCTGGGCATGGACTCTCTCATGGGCGTCGAGGTGAAGCAGACCATTGAGCGCGACTACGATGTTGTGCTCTCCATGCAAGAGATCCGGCAGCTCACCATCAACAGGCTGCGTGAAATTGGTGGCGGCGCGAACAGCGCACCGGCCAAGTCCGACAGCGCCGCCGCCGTGGCTCAAGAGAGCGAAGGTGGGTGACAGAGCATTCTGTGGTCATTAATTACCGGGCATGCATCGCACAGGCTTTGTCAAAAGTTTTGATGCCACTGTGCAAGCGACCGTGGTTGTTTGTGAAATTGTGATCGTAAGCTCTCTCGCAGACGCTGGTGCTGCATACGAGCTTGCATAAATTAGCCATCGCTTCCCTTGCCTTTGCAACTGGCAAGACTCTAAAGGGGGTAAATCTTTTTGTTTCTTGCAGAATCTGCGGACGTGTCCGAAGTACCCCGGTTGACGCTTGTCAAGGAGCTGGTTCCCCACAGCGTCCTGGTTGAGATGAACGGGCTAAAGGGAGCCTCGCCTCTGTTCATCATGCACCCGATCGAGGGACACGTCAACGGCCTGTCCGAGCTGGCCAGTCATCTCCCCATTCGAGCTGTTGGAGTGCAGAGGACGCCCGACATTCCTGTGCGGTCCATCGAGGAGATGGCCTCCATCTATCTACAGGTGAGTTCACGTTCCTGGGCAGATTGCAGAATTTCGTATTTCAGCAATGGAATTGCAGCTTTTCCTAAATACATAGGCTTTTGGCTTTAGCGTTCAACAGCAACTGCTATGCTCATCTCTCTATGCTCACATAGCAGTTACTCCTTGCTGTTGCACTACCTCCATTTGAATATGTTGTTAAATAGGAGAGGGGCGTTCCTCTATTTAAACAAGACATTCTTTCCTTTACTTTTTGATTACCCTGCAGATTAAAACGTGAGAGCCTTATGCTACAAAACAGTGCAATATCTGCATGCCAGTCAAGTAAACTTGGCCTCCGCTGTAATTTGCCCCTGGTGCACAGAACCATATTAATGGGAGCAGACATGTATGGAATCCTTGGCATGCTGCAAAACAAGCCTGTTCTAGCTGAGTTATACAAGCTGTTCAGATGTTATGAGTGTAGCTTGGTTTTGCAGAATGTGTATGTGTACTTCGACGTGTTGACGCTGGCATTTGGGACTCATTTCTATAGCAAGTATAAGGGCAAGTTTATACCTACTAGGAGAAAGTTGTTCTTAACTCCCTCTCGCCCCCCTCTCGCCATCATCTTCCTCTTGCCCCCCTCTGGCCAAACATCTCGCCCCCTCACGCGATCTCGTGATAGCTATATCAATCAAGTTACATAAGGAAACATTTGATGTAGCCAACGAGTCTCACACGGATCCTTCTTTTTCATGTGTGCCGCTGCAGAAACTCGCCGAGGTTCAACCCAAGGGCCCGTACCACATAGTGGGGTACTCGTTCGGCGCCACGGTTGCGTTTGAGATTGCCGTCCAGCTGCAAGCGTCGGGAGCCTCCGTGGGCAGCCTGACCCTCCTGGACGGTGCCCCCCATTACATGGCCGTGCACACCGCCCACCACAGGTCGCGCTTCACCGACAGCAAGGACGAAGAGGAGTCCTCCCTCTTCTGCGCCTTCCTCATGCAGTACTTGGACATCGACTTCCTCGAGGTGGGTGCACCATCAAGCCGTACACCGGGAACGTGCGTGTCTGCGCACTGGGGGGAGGGGGTGCCTCGTATGCTGAGTAATCATACCATCTTTACTCGAGTAAGACCCGCACTCTTTCCCTTTGCAATACTGGCAGGATGCGACTCGCATTAGTGGTTGTATGTGCAGGTGTTATACTCAAGGGTGGGTCTTACAGGAGTAAGTGCGGTATATTTCGTTTACAAAGAGGGATTGTGCTGCGTACTCTACTAACACGCTATGTCAGTACGGAGGCAGTACTCATGCTAACGACCTTTAGTGGTGCGACGCAGTGAAACAGAACCTCTTCTTAGTGTAGCAGCACCTGCTTCGAGTAGTGCCACACGTTCCTCCTGGTCATATTGGGTAAATAGTTAATCTGTACCTTGTTCAGTGCAACAACGTGACCACTCTGGCTGTGTGGTGGCGTGGGTCACGAATCTGAGGGCAACAGCTGTATCCAGCATGCTTGCTCTAGTGAACGTGTACATTCTCCCAGTGTGTGCGATCCATCTCTGAAAACTCTGGCCATCCGCTAACGCAGGTACGGAGTCAGATGAACCAGTACCCGAACTGGGACGCCAAGCAGGAGGCAGCGACTGACATACTCCTCAAGGCCTATCCGAACGTGCACCCCAGTCGCCAGGATGTGGCGACGGCCACACGGGTCTTTTACGAGTTCCTCAAGGCTGGCTCCAACTACCAGCCACACGCGAAGTTCCACGGTGATGTTGTGCTTGTCAAGGCCTCAAGGCCACGAAAGATGGCAAGGCAACTGCCAGCTGACTACGGTCTCTCCGAGGTGAGAAAATGCTTTTGTTGGTGGACTGTTTATGAACAGCCTGTATAATGTGTATAGAAGAACGAGTGGTCATATCCTGTATTGGTAGTGTGAGGACTTCATTATCTAAGTGGTATGTTCATGACTGTACTTCAAGTGTTTTGTTGTGTAGTAGAAGTAGGATGACTTACTGCTATTCTGAGGGGGGGAAAAAAACATTTTTGCAGTGTAGAACCAGTGTGCTGGAGTGTTGGAGCGGTGCCAGTATTAGTTATCTAGAGCAGGAGATGACACTAAGATGAAGGCAACAATCAAAACACCCGCGAGGATCGGCACCATCTTTAGTGTGCCAGGGAAAAGCACGTTGGATATTTCTTCTGTGTCACAGAACACGTAGGTGGCAACCGATGTAACCTTGTTTTGTTTGAGTCTGCAGTCATGGTAGTCATATAGGACAGCATTGTCTGAACATCCAGGAAGAAGTCCAGTACGTGTGCGACATGAGGCGGAAGGATAACCAGAGATCTAAGAGTTCTATTTTGTAGTTTGCAGTAGTACAAGGAAGGGAACGCAGATTTAGGGTATGGTGTACGCTTTTGGTGACTGAAGTATGCTTCATTGTGCAACATTGATGTATGTGCTTTGTGCACTGAATTATCTCATAACTGTCTCTAGAGTGGCTGTGGTGCCCGTATGTGTAATTTCATTGCCCACTTTTTTTTTTTTTTTTTTACTTCAGTGCTGCGAGGGCAAGGTCAAGGTTCAGGTGGTCGATGGCCTTCACGAAAACTTCATCCTCGGCGAAGGTGCGAAAAAGTGTGCAGCCATCATCAGCCAACAAGTTCAACACTGAAGCGCAGAAAGAGAGAGAGAAAAAAAATCCCTTCCATGTTTTAAAGAAATCCAGGTGACCCCCTCCCATCTCCCTATACAACACACCCTTCCCCACCAAGACTGGCTGGACCAGGCTTTTTAGGGAACAAGTGTTTGACAAACCGACCGAGCCATTCCAGCATGGACTGTACAGAAGAGAAGCTGTTCGCGTTGGTACCTGTGGGATTATTTAGGTGCAGGCGTTCGGAAATCCCTGCTGCTTCTATGTGTGGACGACTGGCTACTTGTATGCCTGTGGTATGCGAGAGCTGGCCCGCACAGAGAGGACCATTCGTAAGCAGGAACTATGTGTCGATACCAAGTCACAAGGAAGTACCACGAGTACTTCGTGCACGTCACCGTGTGCAAAATTGGTGCTACCACACGAGCATCGCAGTAGTCCAAGGACTCGACCGAGCTGCGACACGATGGGTGGCTCTGAAGTGGTGAAGTACGACTCTCGAAGTCGTCGGAAGAGAGAGAAAAAAAAAAGGGTGGAGAGAGAGATACATATGAAATGAGAGTGAGAGAGTGCATGCGCGATGGCAACAGCTCGAAACTGCATTTGCCATTTGAAAACGGACACGAAGTGAGACGGGTGCAAGGCTATGACGGGCACTTTCTCTGTCCTCTTGGGATAGCATCTTTGTTTTCCGTTTCGTTGATGTCATTTTTTTTTTCTCATGTAATCACTTGTACAGAGAGAGCAGTCTGGCAAGGCTGCTATGTATTTATGTAATTGCCATACCCGTGATGGACACTCCATGTTCCTTATTGTGCTTGTTTTTGTTTCTATATTGATCCCGATAATAAAGACTTGTATCATGTGTCATATGCTCTGGGTCGAGTGTTTGTTTTAAGGAGGAAACAACTTGTATATCTACGTGGAGAAAATAGTTTGTGGTACTCAGATGAAGAGCGAGCCAAGTTGGTCATATTGAGTTTAGTACTTTGATGCACACAGGTTTTCTTCGATGAAGGTATACTCCAAAAGATTAAGGGGCTAAGCGAGCACTTCTAGAGAAGAGCAACTATATTATTCGGCATCTAGGGGGTTCCGATTTGGCCAAGTGAAGTATAATAGACATGCTGGCTAGAGGGTTGCCCTGAATTTCCCTTGGAACATTGCAAAATAGTGTTGATATATTCCCAGGTAGACGGCGGCATTGCAAAACAGTATATTTTCCCAGAAAGGTAGCAGCATTGCAGATTGAGCAGGTTTATGACCTTCTTAGTAATGTTACAAAACAGTGTTCATACTTTACCATGAAGGTAGCAGCATTGCAGCTTGGGCAGGTTCATAACCCAGTTGGTAACATTACAAAACAGTGTTTATATTTTTCCAGAAAGGCAGCAGCATTGCAGATTGAACAGGTGTATGATCTTAGTAACATTACAAAACAGTGTTTATGCTTTCCCAGGAATGTTGAAAAAACAGGGTCATGAACCTGCCCAGCATTGCAGCTTAGGTAGGTTCATGACACAGTTTGTTCTAGATCACCGCATACATGCGCGCGTGATTCATGACACAGTCTGCGTATGCGTCGCCGAGGCATGAACAGGATGTTCAGTATAATGTGCTGCAATTAATATCTTACAATAAATGGGATTCGCAACAACTACGTGTCATTATTTATTGCTCTGTGGCTGCTAAAGCAGCATCCGTATTTAAAACACCCCCATCGCTTCACTCCCCATGGCAGACTGGGTGGCGGAGGATAAGGAAAAAGAAGTTATATACTACAGAAGTGAAACAGCCAACCGCTATAATGACGTATAGAGGTTTAAAAATAAAAAGTCTGTGGAACAGGCGATTCATACCGCGGACCTCCGTCTTATCATCGCCATGCCTTGGCGCGAAGCCACGCAGCACGAACATAGTGCGAACTTATTCCAGAGCATTTTTTTTCCCGCTGACACTGACACGTAGCGCGGCTTCGCTAGAGACGAATGGAGCGAAACATTTCAAAGATTTAAAGAGACGACACGTTAACGATTACGTGTCGGCCGAAAACTTACACCAGCAGCTAAGCTTATAGCGCGAAGGGGACGGGGCCTCTCCTCAGTTTCCTCCCTCCATGCCCTACTCCCTCCGCGCGCTAGGAGAAAAGTGTGGAGGGAATGGCGTAGTAGGTTCTCCTCTTTTTTTGCTCATTTGTTTATTTCTTTGCCGTAGCGGCCACGCCTTTCGGGCCACAATGGCGGCTTTGTTTTGGTTCTGTGTGCTCACGCGTGTTGCTCCGTAGGTTTCGTGCCGTGACAAAGGCGCCGTGCGGGCAGGTTTGCGTTGGTCTCCGTGTTTTGTTGCGCTGCGTTGTCTGGACCGTGCTCTCCCGGATGTTGCTGTGGCCAGGTGGGACAGGAGGAACTAAAGTTCGTGAAATGAACGCGCACGCAACGCTGTAGGCAATGTATCGCGCCACGGCAATGGCGACCGACGAAGGAATATCCGCGGGAAATTTGGCCCTCTTCGGCGGAATCATGCTAACGTGCCATCGCAGGCCGAAACCAATGCGTTTCAGAATCTGTACAGTGAACGCCTTGCAGGTCAGTGGTTCCTGCATTTGACAGCGCATATGTTGCATTTGCGGCACGTAGAACGTACGTTATGAATGCATAGTTCGTGTTCAGTAACAACTTGCTTTCGTGCGTATTAAACACGTGTTGATTAACTGTTGCTTGTTCCTCGCAGTACTCGCGACAGCACGAAGTCTTTTAAAGCAGAGCGCGTTCGAGGTTCATGCACACCTGCACAGGTGTACCTCACTACACGTGCTGATAGAGCGTTACGCCGAATATGTGCATTTTGCTGCCCTCGGCATCGTGCGCCTGCCAGCCGATGCTTCCATCCTGGAAGATGTGAAAGAAGCGGCTGGTTTGACTTAAGGAACGAATCCTCCCTACCTTGGGCGTATCTTATCTGTGCGCGCGAGAAGCGCAGGGAAGTGAAGGTTGCGGTGCAAGAGTCGGCAAGGCTCCACAGAACGTACGCCTACGAACACATCAAACGGCTGTTCAATGGTCGCACGTCAGCGGGTTCTACGCGCGTACTGTTCTGCAGCTTAATTGCGCCGGCTGTCGCAAAACTTTGGTTCCGTGGTGCTTCACTTACCGTGGTAAGAAGGCACCTCAGGCCGCAGTCAATCAATTTAAACGAGAAGTCAGAAATGACATTTTGCCTCCTCGCCGGCGCGCTGTCGTATACAGTGATGCGTGGCCACCTGAACTTTGTTCAATAAAGCACGACGATTCCTCGAGCGAGAATGTGTTTGTGCTCATAAACTCCCAGTGGATCGCAAATGGGTCGGTGTGTTGTATGTGTCTCCAGTGCGTTCTTGCAGTGCAGTGAGAATGCGTACATTTTTTTCGTATCGCAAGACGTCTAGTTCGCAAGATCGTTTGAGAGCCCCAGGAAGTCCAAGCAGAGAAAAGTAGAAGTCAGCAATAAAGGTGACCTTTTTTAAAATCGCGCAAGAACTGGGCAGCGGCCGGTACCCGCGGTTGATGATAATAGCTCATTTGGCTGGCCTGATAAAGCATGTTTATTTTCATAAAAGCCGATAAAAGCAGCCGATTCGACCTCACGGCCCAATTTGCGAAGTTCATTATTAACTTCTTTCAACACGACTTCGGCGACGGTAATGCATTGAGACATCGCGATTGTTTAGTATTGCTGCGGAGAGCGCGCGCCCGAGCAGCCCGGTTGCGCTTCTTCTTCGTGGTGGTGGTGGTGGTGGTGAAAAACGTTTATTTGCTCTATTTACATATGGAGTTAGCGGTGCGTCAGATGGCTTCTTCCATCTTGATTTGCAGGGTTGGTGCCCCTAGTCCAGGGCCCCACTGAGGGTAGCTGCCGTGCGAGCACGCCTTACTAGCCCTTGCTGGACTTTCAGGATGTCGCTGGAAAGCATCCTCTCCCACTGTTCCGCACTCGGGTTTTCTATTACGGTTATTTCTTTTGCTTTTTGGCAGGCCCACGTGATATGATATAGCGTAGGCTTGTCCCCGCACCAGGGGCACGTGTTCTCATATTGGGTAGGGTAAATTTTGTTTAGAATGTATAAGTTCGGGTATGTGCCCGTTTGTAGTTGCCGCCAGATTACGGCTTCTTCTCTGTTGAGTTGTTTGTCTGGTGCCGGGTATCTCATTCTGGCGCCCCTGAAGTAGTTCAGCGTGTCAGCGTATGTTTGGCCTACCGTTTCTGGGTCCTCTATGGCGGCAGTGTTCTTGGACGCCCGGTTTGTTGCGTACCCTCGAGCTATCCTATCTGCCTCCAGATTTCCCTCGACACTCGTGTGTCCCGGTATCCAAACTATCGCGTGTTTGCTTTGCTTGTCTGTGGGTCGGCCGTTAGAGCGGAGAATGTTCAGCGCTTTGCGGCTGATCCTGCCATTCATGTAATTCCGGCATGCTGTTTGCGAGTCTGTTAGAATCGTTAGGGATTTGCCTAGTCGATAGCCCTCCACTGCCGCTAGAGCTACGGCCGCTTCCTCGGCTTCAACTACCGTGCAGTTCCGTATTGACACGCTGGTGATTTCCCTGAGGTCCGGGCCAATCACCGTCGCCACTTTATGCTTATTGCCTTCTCCTTTGCCGGCGTATGTTGCGGCGTCAACGTACACCGTTTCGTTCCGGATGGCCAGTGTCCTTTGCACGTACTCTGCCCTCGCCTCCCTGCGTGCCTTGTGCAGGTTCGGGTCCATATTTCTGGGTATTGGTGCTACCCTGATGGTACTGCGGTACTCGTCCGGGATCGTCATGTTATCTTGTACTTCTCGTAGGGTTGATTCGCCGCCGTACCTGACTAGAAGTCTTCTACCGGTTTCAGTTTGCTGTAGTCTTTGGAAGTGTGCGATCCTTTGGGCTTCTTGCAGTTCCTCAAAGCTGTTGTGCAGCCCTAGGGCTAGCAGCTTCTCGGTCGACGCTGTTTGGGGTATTTGAAGCGCCGTCTTGAGTGCTTTCCTTAGGATGGTATCGATTTGCTGGATTTCGCTTTTGACACAGTTGTAGTACGGTAGGCTGTACACCACTCTGCTGACTACTAGGCTTTTTATCAGCTTGAGTGTATCTGCCTCCTTCATGCCATATCTTCTTTTCGACACCCGGTTTATCATTCTGGCGACTTGGTTGACTGCAGTCTTGGTTAGTGCAAGGGCGTATGTGCAATGCTGGTTTGTTTGCACCCACATCCCCAGTATTCTGCATTGCGTCACTTCCGGGATCTGGTGTCCCTCCAGGTAGATTTTCAGGGGCTCGGCCTCGTCGCTGGCCTTGCGTCTCCGGCGTACTCTCAGGAGCTCAGATTTCTCCGTTGAGCATGCGAGTCCTCTTGCCCTGACATATGTTTCTACGCATGCTGCGGCCTCTTGCAACTTGAGTTCTTGGTATCCTAACGGAGCTCTTTGCGCCCAGATGGTGATATCGTCGGCGTACATCGCATGACGTATACCCCCAATTTCCTCTAATTGTTTGGCCAGTCCTATCATTGCCACGTTGAAAAGGATGGGCGAGATAACTGACCCTTGCGGTGTGCCTTTGTTTGCAGTGCTGAACTTGTCTGATCTTAGCTCTCCTAGCCCGATGGTCGCTGTTCTGCCCGACAGGAATGCTTTGACATAGCCGTGTGTCTTTCTGCCGCAGTTCAGGTTGTCTAGGCCCGTTAGTATGACTTCGTGACTGACATTGTCAAAGGCGCCTTTGATGTCGAGTGCCATGATGATATTTTCTCCGTAGCGTGGGATTTCGCTGAGTATTTCTTCCTTTATCTGCAGCAGCACGTCTTGAGTCGACAGCTTGGCTCTGAAGCCGAACATGCTGTGCGGGTATAATTCGTTATCGTCCATGTAGTCTTGAAGTCTCTTCGTAACCACTCTCTCGTATATCTTGCCCAAGCATGATGTGAGAGAGATTGGTCTGAGGTGCTCTACTTGGAGTTTCTTTCCTGGCTTTGGAATCATGATGATTTCAGCGTGTTTCCATTCTTCTGGAACTGTTTCCGCTCCCCAGTGTTTGTTGAGGTAGTCGGTTAATTTTTCGACTAACTCGTCACTGAGGTTGCGGATAAGTACGTTGTTAATTTTGTCCGCACCCGCTGCCGTGTTTCTTGTTGCTCTTCTTATTGCCGCATAAACTTCTTCCTTACTTATGTGATTTGTATTGGCCTCGAGCTCCACCACTGGAAAAGCTGGCGCCACCGTCGGCGTGACGTGCTAGGAGGGATCACGTGGACATAGCGGCCGCGTCGGCTGCTTCGGGAGCGCCGAAGCGAGCTGAAAACGAGTTTGAATTCCCTCGTACGCTACGGTCCTCATTGAGTGGCGAAATTTTCCCGCTTCGAGTGTCTCCTTTACAAAGGTTGAAAGCACCACAATAGTTAGTGGCTGCCTTTGAAGGCGCGCAACATGGTAGGCTACTGCTCGGTGCCGCAATGCCGGACGCACGCGACGGAGCACGGTGTCAGCCTTATTCACACGTAGCCGCAGGACAAGAAGCTCTGTGAAGCTTGGCTCGCGAAACATAAAACCGGCAAACAGTCATCCGCTACAACTCGGGTATGCAGCAAGCACAGACGCGAGGAAGATTTCTGCTACGGCGCCCGGTCTGCGATGTTCTGAAAACGCGCACTGAGACGCTCGCCCGAGTCTGCTGCACGACTAATGTTATGACAGTTTGGTCTATCAACTTGTCGATGCTATAGATACTGGCAGGTTCAGTGGAGTGGAAAGGCAGCGGTAAGAAGCACATTTTAAAGAAGCATGGCATTTAAGGTCATGTTTGTGTTATGAATTAATGCACTGGATTACAAAAAAGGAGCAGCGGGAAATCGCGCGCTGAGAACACCGATAAACATACAGTGCGACGCAACTCGAAAAATAATATTGAAAAGTCAAATAATTTAGAAGAAACAAAAAGATTGAATGGTCGCGACGGCACATCATAGTCCCTGTAGGCAGTGGCGTAGCAACAGGGGGGGCCGGGGGGCCGTGGGCCCCGGGTGCAAGGGGCCAGTGGGAGGTGGGGGGGGGGGGGTGTCATATGCCTGAAGAGACCTCTTTTTCCGCCGACTGGGCGCAAATGGCAAAGAATGCTCCGGTATCCAGTAGCTCGAGCTCATGTAACCGATGCGTTGCGCCGCAGAATTGTCGGCTGCAGCTCTATCAACACCCCATGAAATAATTGCACGAATGTGCGGGCTAAGAAATTTAATTCACAAAATGGTCGCGAAACTATTCGCCTTAGCGGAATGTTTCATGTGGGGTGTGCCGTGCGTTCATGCTGGGAGCAGGAGTCGCTAAACATACAGTAAGGCGTTGAGGCTCTTGGGTCCCTCTTCCGTCCACAACGCGCAGCGAAGACGGACAAAGACAGCAGTTAGAGGGCGTTCAACGAGCGCCCCCGGCGCTCTCGTTTACGGCGAAGCGTTCGTTGAGAGCGACGTTGCATAAGTGCGGCCGTCAAAAGTCGCGAATGGGATTCTCTGGATCGTCTTCAGACTCGGTGCGGCCGAAGAGTTTGGCGGCGTATGACTCCACAGGCTGTATATAGTCGCGGGCGCCGCGACGTTCAGCTCGCTTTTACTTCCCCTTACCCGCTCGCTCCGAGAAGCCGCTGCGAAACCTGCCGTTATGTTTCACGCTTTCCTTCTTGCCCTCGAAAGTTTCAGAAAACTGTTGTTATTGTGTGACTTCATGTCAAGTACAGTGTCTGTGCCAGCTGCACAGAATTTAAAAGAAACGCGAATTTTGTAAGGATATTTCCTGATATTCCATGAAGTTATGTGTCTGTGATTACTAGGAACTCGGTAGCGTGAGAAATATGTCAGGTAAGTAATAACCATGTCCTTAATATTCCCGTAATTAGTACTTATAGAGGAAGTACTTCAATTCCAGAATTGAGGATTCAAAGTCGTATTATTAACTCAACAAAAATTTCTCAAACAAAATCGTTTTGGGTGCTACAACCTACAGTACTTTGGCACTGCGGGCGGCGCCTAGTATGGCAGTAGTGAAAGAAATGTGAAATAGTAGACCAGTGAGGTTGAACACTCAACCCTCTCCATCGCGAGTGCAGACCAACAGGTTTCGCAGGCACGGGCTTCATCGAGGTCCTTTTTTTTTTATGCGAAGCATATTACTAGAGCTCAACCCAGCTCCTCAGGCGCGGCGGTGTCGCCTTCAATACCACGTGCCACCGTGACGTCACGACAGAGGAGAAACGGGGCTCCAACTCGCGCCGTCGCCTTCAAGGCTGACCACGTGACACCGTGACGTCACGACAGAGCAGAAACGGGGCTCCAACTCGCGCCGTCGCTCGCGGCGTCGCGGCGGTATATAAGCAGCTGCGCTTGTTTCTAGTTGGCTTTGGCTCAACTCTTGCAAGATGGGCTTGGTGGTAATCGAACCAGGGTCTCCGGAGTGTGAGACGGAGACGCTACCACTGAGCCACGAGTACGATGCTTCAAAGCGGTACAAAAGCGCCTCTAGTGAATGCGGTGTTGCCTTAGAAACGAGCTGTTTCTAAGGCTCAGGCGTGCGTCGCTTGCTCAGGCGCACATTTCGTTGCCGCGCCGAACGCTGCGTTGCTCGACGCTCACCGCGTCCAATGCGGGGCGCGTATTCGCTGCGCCGTAGCCCATTGTCTTACACCCCTTGGCGGGTCGACGGGAACGCTGTCGCGTTCCACTCTTGAAGGCGAAGCCAAGTAACAGCAGTTCACCAGGCTAAACAGTGGTTCAACAGCTAAAATAAAGGCTAGTATGCTTCGCATCCTGGGCTTAACCTTAGCTAAGCCACAGCCATTTTTTTTTATGGTGACGCCAAGAATCGACGCGAAACGTGCTCTATTCTGTTCCCAAACTTTTGGAGGTACCGCAGCTAGGATAATCACGTTTGTCCGTATAGCAGTAAATAAAAACAAGGCTTTATTGATCGCAATAAAGAGAAGTCGTAATTGTCATAACATTGGCGCCCGCGCAGCAAGGAGGCAGGTGGCGTTTTCCGTTTTTCTAATACGGTGGGGAGATCAGCGTCACTGAGACACAATTTAATTTTCCTTTTCGTTCAGCGCTGCCCACAGGCAAAATACTAAGGGCCATAGAACCTACGACGATTTTCGTGAAGTTGTTATTGGGCAAGATATGAATGTCGGCCTTCAATTTTGCGAATGCAATGTTGCGGCTAAAATTGGTAATTAAAACTTTATAAATTTTTGTTACTTGTGACGTGAGCCGTATTTGCCACGATGCCGCATTTGTATTGGTTGCCAAGCCTTACAGTCTGACAGAAGATATGCACATGCGCTTATCACAAGTTATCAGTGCAGCAAACTGTGTTATTTGGCGTAGAAAAAAACAGCGTGTATTAGCCTCGAGCTCCGCTGTGGTATAGCTCCACCACTGGAAAAGCTGGCGCCACCATCGGCGTGACGTGCTATTAGGGATCACATGGACATAGTGGGCGCGTCAGCAGCTTCGGGAGCGCTGAAGCGAGCTGAAAAGGAAAGTTTAAGTTCCCTCGTACGCTGCGGTCCTCATTTATTGGCGGGATTTTCCCGCTTCGAGTGTCTCCTTTACAACGCTTGAAAGCACTACAATAGGTAGTGGCTGCCTTTGAAGGTGCGCAACATGGTAGGCTACTGCTCGGTGCCGCAGTGCCGGACGTACGCAACGGAGCCCGGTGTCAGCCTTATTCATACGTAGCCGCAGGACAAGAAGCTGCGTGAAGCTTGGCTCGCGAAACAAAACCGGCAGTCATCGGCTACAATTCGGTTATGCAGCAAGCACAGACGCGAGGAAGATTTCTGCTTCGGCCCCCGGTCTGCAATGTTCGAAAAACGCGCACTGAGACGCTCGCCCGAGTCCGCTGCCCGACTAATGTCATGACGGTTTGGTCTATGAACTTGTCGATGCTATATATACTGGCAAGTTCACTGGAGTGGATAGGGAGCGGTAAGAAGCACACACACAAAAAAAGAACGCATGGCATATGGTCATGTTTGTGTTATGAATTAATGCACTGGATTACCAAAAAAGAAGCAGCGGGAAATCGCACGCTGAGAACACGGATAAACATATCGTGCGACGCAACTCGAGAAATAATATTGAAACGTCGAAGAATTTAGAAAAAGAAATATTGAATCGTCGCGACGTCCGGCACATCAGTCCCCGTAGGCGTCTAAGTCTCTACAATGCAATTATTTTTGAACAGCTCTGATAGCGCCCACGCAACATTGGCTGCTTGTGTACTGTCATATGCTCATATTCTACAGCCTAAAGCTCATGGCACGGTGCGAAAACGCGCACGCGGCGAAAGCGAAGTGGTGCGCGGACAAGCATGCAGACACGCAGTCGGTCGCTGCATTGTGGCTTCATTCTATTACGCTCCATTTAGATATACGAACACTATAAGACCATATTTCACATAGTTTGGTCTCGGCGTTTGCCTACTTTTCACGGAAGAAGCCGGTTCGGGAGACTAAATCGCGGCGACCACGCACAGTGGCGTTTAATGTACGTATTCGGTAAAGAGATAGCGTCTGTAAACGATTGTGTGCTTGCAGTTTGCCCAAGATTATTATTTAGACAGTAAAAAACTTCTCTCGTTTCGAAGGTACTTACAGAAATTTCCGGGAGAGCTCCCGCGTGGGGTTTTCAGTGAGCGCTGACAGCAAAACCTATGAGGAGCGCGCCGCGTGATCCCTCATACTACGCCAGCGAGGCGCTTCCGATAGATGGCGACTCCGTAACTCCTCGCCGCCAATACCTGCTGCATTCGCGACCTCTGGGAAAGAAAGCGAAGGAGAGGGGGACCCGGGGGACGTGCGCGGTGTCCAAGGCGGCTGTACTGGTGCTCAAACCCGGAAATTGTCGATATCCTCTCCTTCCTCGACTACACCCGGGGGGGGGGGGTGACAGAAGACCTGTGGGCCCCGGGTGCCAGACGACCTAGCTACGCCACTGCCTGTAGGCGTCGAAGTCTCTACAATGAAGTTATTTTTGAACATCTCTGATAGCTCCCACGCAACAATGATTGCTTGTATACTGTCAAATGCTCATATTCTGCGGCCTAAAACTCATGGCACGGTGCGAGAACGCGCGCGCGGAGAAAGCGAAACAGTGCGCGGACAAGCATGCAGACACCCAGTCGGTCGCTGCGAATCTGCGCGATCGCTGCATTGAGGCTTCTTTCTATTATGCTCCATTTAGTTATACAAACACTATAAGAACATATTTCACATAGTTTGCTCTCAGCGTTTACCTACCTTTCACGCAAGAAGCCGGTTCGGGAGACTCCATCGCGGCGACCGCGCGCAGTGACGTTCACTGCACGTATTCGGTAAAGAGATAGCGTCTGTAAACGATTGTGTGTTTTCAGTTTGCCCAAGATTATTATTTAGTCAGTAAACAACTTCTCTCGTTACGAAAGTACTTCCAGAAATGTCCGGGAGAGCTCGCGCGTGGTGTTTTCAGTGAGCGCTGACAGCAAAACCTATGAGGAGCGCACCGTGTGATCCCTCATACTACGCCAGCGAGGCGCTTCCGATAGATGGCGACTCCGTAACTCCTCGCCGCCAATAGAGGGGTCGTTTTCGCCGACGTGACGTAGCGTGTGCGCGCGCGGGCGTTACGTCGGACTATAGAAGTTAATAATGAAAGAAGTTAATAATGAACTTCGCAAATTGGGCCGTGAGGTCGAATCGGCTGCTTTTACCGGCTTTTATGAAAATAAACATGCTTTATCAGGCCAGCCAAATGAGCCATTCTCATCAACCGCGGGTACCGGCCGCTGCCCAGTTCTTGCGCGATTTTAAGAAAGGTCACCTTTATTTTTTGCGGGCTGCGCGGCGTGGTTTCGCGAGAAATGTAAAAAAACAGAGGAGAGCTGGCCCGAGAGGCGCAGCAACTCCATGAGCGACGCCAACTTCCGGCTTCAATTTAGCTTCACAAAGAGTGACGTCAGGGCCTCTCCTGAGTTTCCTTCCTCCGTGGCGACCAAGCGGTAATCTAGTAACGTTGGTGGCGACGAACATAGAGTTTCTCACTACATTACCTAGAGGGAAATCTGGCGCTGCTGCGCTGTGGTATGCATGGGAATGCCGGTATATTGTGGATTCGGATTGGCATCGTTCTCGTAGAGACAGGACACCTTGAAGACGCGCTTGGCAAGTACCGTTCCGTCTGTCACAATGATTCATTTTCTACTTGAACAGCACGTGAAAAGTTGTTTTAGCTTTACTAATACGCGAAAACATGTTTCGTTTAACTATGAGAACTTGTTATTGTGTGTACGACTACATGTTACGTAAAAAGTATCAGCGGGTCGCTAAAGTTGGAGGACAGACGACAAGGTTCGCGCTCGCTTTGAAACAGTTGGTCGTCTGTTTTTGCTTTTCTTCGCTTGGTCATGCATCGTGGGTGAGTAAAGATGTAATATGCGTGAATGGAAACATTTATGAAGATTTTACTTTGAGAAAGCGTTATTTGCGTAGCCATATCCATGTTTTAGACGAAGCCTCTTACAACACCAGCCAACACGAGCCTCGCAGACACATATACCGTCATTCCCATGACGGCACGGTGCCCCCTTAAGAAACTCCCATAGACGGTGGCGCCAGATTACCCTCTAGGTGTTATAGTGAGAAACTCTATGGCGACGAACGACCTTGAGCCGCCGTCGCCTAGCAACGCCTCAGCCGCGCTCCAACAGATGGCGCCGCCATCGACGCCGCTGCCGTTGCCTTCGTCGCTGCACCAGTTGGGCTCCGCTGGGGTAGATGGAGAGGCGGTGTGGCCTCGGTTATATATATATATATATATATATATATATATATATATATATATGCGCTTCGCCTCAATGTATTTAGTCGTTAGGGAGAGTGCTAACGAGACGCAATAACGACAGAACGAAGCAAGGAAGAGACAACGCGCTCAAGAGGCGCCAGAAAAACGCGCCGCACGACTCGAGAAGCGTCGTAACGCGTCGTAACGAAGATAGGGCTAGAAGAAGTCGTGCCCTCATCCAGGAGTGACTCTTGAACTGCGGAAGAGACCGCTTTGAGTTCTCGACAGCGTCGCAATGAAACGCTGCGAAGAAGTTACCTACTCGTTACTTAGCCTAGTCGTTACCTGTAAGGTGTGTCTTGTCATGTTTATACAATAGAGCTAAACCAAAAGTTTAACAACAAGCTAACACCACAAGCGTAGCAATGCAGCTCTTGCTTTCGCAATTCGACTAGGGTTAACCAGAGCTAAACCAAAGGCAATTTTTTATTCTCTAATCGGTCAAACTAAGAACATAGACGAAATTAGCATTGTGAAACATGCACTGGAAGCTGTATGAAATCGAGGCAGGCTTCAAGCAGCTTCTGATCGGCGTCTGGGACGGCCGATCGGATTCGGCTGCCAACGCTGCCAAGAGGGACAGCGGATGTAAAACGAATGGAGAGCGGGCCATGACCTCAGATGCAGATGTAAGCGCGTAAAGTACCCTGGTCGATTCCGTGCAAAATTTGGGCCTGTATTCATAAAGAAATCTTACGCCAAAATTGTTCCCAAGAAAAAAATGTAAGCCAAACCTGATGCTGTACGTACCATTATGGAAGCAGGCCCGTAAATATCGAAGAGCACTTACAAACAAAAAAGAACCGTGAATTTTCGAAATGTTTTCAAGCCTTTGTAAAGAAATGATACCTTCCTATTTTGTGTCCTGATATTCGTGTGTGGAATTCCCTCAATTAACTAGGGGTTCATGACATAGTTGCTAGAAGAACGCGCCGTCATACGCCGATGTTGAACTGTTCTACCGATTAAAGTAATTTCATTATTGAAATGATGCAGGCGCATTCAATGAAGCCGGTACAATGGGCATATATCAGTCTGGCCGCCCGTAAGGTGTATGTCTGCGCGTCGTTTTTCAAATAGGCCGCAGCAAAATACATTGAAAATGATGCCGCAAGCGGTAGAGCCAGTTAACTACCCACCACCCTGTAGGCCGCATAGTCAGAACTTACAAATACATGCGTGATGCTCTGAATGCCACATGCACCTGTTGCTGCACTCAAACATCTTGCGTGGAGTTCATGACACGGAGCTTCTCGTTAAATATTTTCTTTATTACTTACCCATCTTTCCGATAACTTATCTGAACGGCGACAGGCGGCGACGCCAGTGTTTTCAAGGCCTTACGCGATCTTCCATTCCTTTCATTCTTGACACGGAATTGTTTGAAATGGGAAAGTCGTTCGCTGCTCACAATTCATTCAGGGTTTGGCCGGGGCTCCAGTGTTCCTCGCTATTTCTGGGCTCGCTGGATTTTAATGAAATCAGCATTCTTAACATGCTTGGCGCCGTTTCCAGAATGTTTCTATCTATGTCTGGGACCATTTTCCCACCAACATGAATCACTGCATGAGACCGTGCTCTAAAGGGGAGAGCACCGGGCTGGTGTGCTGGGGGAACCCAGTTCGAATCCAACCATTGGCCCAACTTGGGTTCTGGGAAAGTACCACTAGGCATGTGACGCTATTTATTTATTTATTTATTTATTTATTTACATATACTGCAGCCCAAATATAGGGCTATAGCAGGAATGGGAACATTATCCATTACTATACATTACACATTAAAAACACATATAAGCAAAAAAAGATGAATGATCAAAAAGAAGGGCTTTACATGTTAGCGAAGTGCTTACCAGTGGCAGCTATAAGATATCTTAGTGATAGTGGACGAATGTTACAAAGAAATGAATTCCAATGCTCTAATGTATGTGGAAAAAAAACTATAATTGAATGTGATAGTAAGGGCATAAATAGGTGTTATGTTCAGGGCGAGCGACCTACGGGTACAACTTGCGTTAGTAAGTTATACCCGTAGGTACAACTTACTTAGAATCAGAAAGGCCAAAGGTGGAGGTATTAGTTGCGTATAAAAGTTTTAAGCCTTCAATGTGATATCGTGAAAGTAATGGCTCAATTTTCAACGATGTTGAGCCTGTGTTGGTGAGAAACTGCGGTTGTAATTTTAGCAAATGAAACGGATAGATTTTGGTTGAACGTTATTGTGCGACCTTATTTCGCATTCTTTGCAGCGGAATGAAACGACGGATGCATATTCTAGAACAGGTCGAAGTAGTGTTTTGTATAATAGCAGCATATACGGGAAAAGCTCACGCCCTCACACACTTTTCGGGATTAAGAGCGTGATTATAGACAGAGCTTAAAGTGTCCCTTCACTGGAGAGGGGCCCTCATGGGGTCGAAGGCGAGCGCCTGCGCAGTTTCCTACGCTCATACACGCGCACATTATATATATATATATATATATATATATATATATATATATATATATATATATATATATATATATATATATATGTGTGTGTGTGTGTGTGTGTGTGTGTGTGTGTGTGTGTGCAGCAGTCTGACAATACCTGCTTCCCTGGTTTTTGCTGAATGCCCGTTCACTGGATTAATAGCGATAAAATGCGATTAAATCTTAGGCCATCCACGAATCTGTCGCCTCCGGGAAGCTCTTCCACTCGAGGCGCCTGGAAGTTGCCACCCTTGAAGGGCCACCACAATTGGGCGAAATAAGCATCGATGCCTTCGTCCGGTTCCCTAGCGCACTTGCAAAACCGAGAAGATTCGTAAACTTCGTTTCGTTTGGTGTACAAACATCTCAGCGCAACGTTTGACGAGAATCTCGTAGCACCGCACCTAGTTCACGGAAAGCGAGAAGGTTTCAATTAGAGGACGACTTTCAGTGCTCATACCATATAGAAGTTAGTGCACTTGCACTTCTGCAGACGTATGGCGAACCGCAGAGAGCGCGGCGTAATCTTGATAAAGTGTTCTACACATCGGCCAGGACGCAACATGGTTGAAGTCGGACGCGTCGAGTTGCCATACGGAGATTGCGAGCGACTTCAAATCGGACGCGCACGTTTCTCGTTGGCCATCTTGCTTAGCCTTCGGTAGACGAAAGCAAACAAAGGTCTTCAACCGGCCACTTCGGACACCACGTATAGAGTGTTGGGTTCCCAATGTCGAGGCGATAGCGGTACAGCATGCCGAGAGGGGACGCAGGAAGGCGCTCTGGCGTCGTAAGTTTAATCGTGTGCAGGAATACAGGAAGGAACGCCGGTGTCGCCACCAGATAGCCAGACAAAAATAGCTGGTGACCTCTACAGCAGCGAGAAAATTGGCGAGACGAAGGAGAAAGAAGCCCGCCGCTCCACGCGCCGTTCCACGGGGCTCGCGTACGCTGCTCGACTGGCCAGATCAGATTTCGCTTGGAGCGCTGAAGGAGGCCGTCCTCCCACTGCGGGCACTGCTCCTCCTGAAGCCCAACCTTCGAGTACATTCCGGCTGACGACGACGGTGGGGAGACTGCGGGAGCGAGTACCGACGGAAGACCGAGGCCGAAGGATTGCGCCGAGCTGCTGCCACCATGACGCGGGAGGAGGGTACAGCCAACAACGAAGCGGCAAGGCGCAAGACGACCTGGGCGAAGCGGAAGCCGGCTGCTGCCGACGATGGGAGCAGTCCATCTCAAGAGGCGCCTGTCGTCAAGCGGCCGCGCGGGAGCGCGACCAAGAATTCGCCTACACCAGCGATGTGGTCCAGGTCAGTGAAGCCGGCAGCGCAGAAAGCCATCACCACCAGGGCTTCTGCTAAGGCAAGAAAGGCCTGCGATGAACCGGCACCAGACGCCGATGAGAACGTCCCGTTCACCAGCAAGGGACGCCCACAAAAGGCCTCCAGGGTGAGCCGCAAGACTCGAGCACGGCGCTCGTCCCAGAGCCATGCCTCCTCGGTCTCTGCCGAGGGTACCAAGCGTAGCCACAGCTCGCGTAGTCACCACTCCGGCAGCAGCCGACAGGAGGGAAGGAGCCGCGGCAGATCCCGACACTCGTCCCGCAGCGGCTGAGGTGGCCACAAGCACAAAGGCAGTCGCCGAGGGATATCCACCACCGGCTCGGAGAGCAGCCGCGGCTGGAAGAGGGGACGCGAGAGCCGACGACACCGCTCCGTGAGCAGCTCGTCTGCAGCGAACGGGAGCGTCGAGAGTGGCACAAGAAGCCGCCTCCACGCGCGTAAAAGTCGTTCGTCGTCGAGCAGTGGAGACGGGCAGGAGAAATCGAAGGCGTCGACAAGCATTTGTTGCGACAGAAATGCGTTCCATTCTTTTGGCAATTTTAAATTTAACGAAACTGTAAATAAATAAATAAATGATAGATTGATTGATTGATTTAAAATGTTGTGACCCACCACCACGATCTTTAGGTTGGAAAATGTGCCCAGAAATTTCCTCCAGCACTCCTCTCCTCACAAAAACGTTATTAAAAATGGATTTGCAGACTGAAAATACGGAGGTTGAATGATTGCACACTTTATATTGTCTGCCTGATGAAGATAGGGAAATTAGTAGGCACAATGCTTGGACAAATGAAGAAATTATGGTTTGCCCGTCTTGGCAACAATTCAAAATAAATTTTGCTCAAAGGATCTTTACTATCGGACAATTACTGCCTGCACAAAAGGTTTCCAAGTATTCATATGGTTCTTAGAAGGCAGCTCTTGGGCGCCCTTTCCTGGGTTGCTCGAGCGTTCGTCGTCGTTTTCTTCTGCAGCTTGCTCCGATGCCGATCATCATGCCAGCGTGCTTAAGCCGCGTGCGTCTAATTGTCGTACAAAAATCCCTCACGTGACCTGATCCTAGGTGCCTAGGGACAGAATTATTTATATTTAGAGCGTATGTACCGCCGGATCCTCCAGTAATACAGACCGCACAGTACGGGCTGAACAGTGGGTAGTCGACGCAGACACACTTAAGTGACTTGCAGTGAGCAGCACATCCCTCGACATCCGTGAAAGAAAGGCGGGTACGGAGACGCCACATTGCAGTTCGGCGACAATTTGATATTTCTCAAGGAAGTACGGGTCACACAACGCAGATTCTGTACTGCCAGAGCTCACCGAGACCAAAGCCGCACTGCCGCACCGCCACTACTCACGGGTTTCCGCCAAGTAACACAGAACCTACAACCAACACACAAGCTACGTTGTAAAACGCGTGGTCGAATTTGTCCATGGGACGACGATCACGCCGAGAAGGAACAGGCCACGGCGCTTCCTCCATGCCACGGCGTCACTTGGCGCCACCATCGCGCTTTCTCAAAAGCATGTGCTCGAAAGTCCCTAAATGATTCTGTCCCTAGGCACCTAGGATCAGGTCACGTGTGGGATTTTTGTACGACAATTATACGCACGCCTCCTCCTGCGATGGCGCTAACGGCAAAGGCCTACTGCCAGTCTCTGGAGTGATATTAGTCCCAAATTCCTTGCCTCGATATATCGAAAAATGAAAACGCGTATACAACTGCGCTTAAATTTCGCATTAGGGAGTATCGTTATCGCCCGACTTTTTTGTTATTCTCTAATCGGTCAAACCTAAGAACATAGACGAAATTAGTATTCTGTAACATGCACAGCAAGCTGGATGAAATCAAGGAAGGCTTCAAGCATCTTCTGATCGGCGTCTCGGCCGGCCGAACGGATTCGGCTGCCAACGCTGTCAAGAGGAATAGCGGATGTAAAACGAACGGAGGGCTGGCCATGGCCTCAGACGTAGATGTAAGCGCGTAAAGTACCTCGGTCAATTCCGTGCAAAATTTGGGTATATATTCATAAAGAAATCTTACACCAAAGTTGTTCCCAAGAAAAAAATGTCAGCCAAACCTGATGCTGTACGTACCGTTATTGAAATGTTTTTGAAATGAAATTTTTAAATGTTTTCAAGCCTTTGTAAGAAAAATGAAGCCTTCCTCTGTCGTCTCCTGATATTCGTGTGGGCAATTCGTGCGGGTAATGAGAGGTTAATGACATAGTGAACTGGTACATCAGTTAGAGTAATTTGATTAACGCAATGATGAAGGCGCATCCAATGAAGCAGCTGCAATGTGCGTGTATCGATCTCGCTTCCCGTAAGATGTAACCCCTGCGCGTTCTCTTTCGAACAGGCCGCAGCAGAATACGGTGAACGTAATGCCACAAATGGTAGAGCCAATTAACTGGCCACTACCCTGTAGTCGGCACAGTCAGAACCTACAAACCAAGCACAGTCAGTCAGAACCTGGTGCTCTGGAGGCCACATGCATCTGGTGCTGCACACAAACATCCCGCGTGTAGTTCATGACATGGTACGCCTAGTTAAACATTGTCTTTATTACTTTCCGATATCTTTCCGATAACTTATCTGAACGCTGGCCGGATGCCACGGCAGTGGTTTCATGCCGTTACGCGATTTTCCTTTCCTTTCATTCTTGACACGGAATTGTTTAAAAGTCGTTCGCGGCACAGTTTATTGTGGTTTTGGGGGGAGGGGGGTTTCCTGTGTTCGTCGCAAGATCAGGTCTCGAGAGGTTTAAATGAGGTCAGCCTTCTTAATATGCTTCGCGCCGTTTCCAGAATGGTTCTACCAATGTCTGGGACCTCTTTCCCTCTAACATGAGTCGCTGGGCAGACCGTGCTCTAAACGGGAGAGCACCGGGCTGGTGTGCTGGGGGAAACCACTTCGAATCCAACCATTGGCCCGACTTGGGTTCTGGGAAAGTACCAGTAGGCATATGCCGCTATTTTTTCATTTATTACTTATTTATTTATTTACATATACTGAAGCCCAATATAGGACTATAGAAGGAATGGGAACATTATCCATTGCTATACATTACACATTAAAAACACACATAAGCACAATAAGATGAATGATCAAAAAGGAGGGCTTTACATGTTAGCGAAGTGCTTACCAGTGGCAGCTATGAAATCTTTCAGTGATAGTGGACGAATGTTACAAAGTAGGGAATTATAAAGCTCCATTGTACGTGGAAAAAAACTCTAATTGAATGTGTTAGTAAGGGCATGAATAGGTGTTATGTTCAAGGCGATGGAGCTACGGGTACAACTTGCGTTAGTAAATGTGATATAGTTACAATCAGAAAGACGAAAGGTGGAGTTATTAGTTGCATATAAAAGTTTTAAAGCTTCAATGTGATAACGTGAAAATAATGGCTCAATTTTCAACGATGTTGAGCCTGTGTTGGTGAAAAACTGCGGCTGTAATTTTGGCAAATGAAACGGGTAGATTTTCGTTGAACGTTATTGTGCGAGGTTATTTCGCGTTGTTTGCAGCGGAATGAAACGACGCATGCATATTCCCGAACAGGTTGAATTATAGCTTTATATAATAGCAGTAAATACGGGTATAACTCACACCCTCACACTCTATTCGGGATTAAGGGTGTGATTATGGACAGAGCTTAAAGGGAAGCTGAAGAGTTTTCCAGAAAAAAATCAGTGAAGAGCGGTACGTAATGGTTTTCAACCCTCTGAATTCGAATATCGCACCGAAATTGAGCTAAAGAAAGCACAAACAGATTTTATTTCGAGGAAAAGTGCGGCAACAGACTCGGGCAGCTCGCGCGCCTCGTTTCCGCATGTGATTGGTCGGACGCCTCGTGACGTCAACTTTGGTGTTCGTCCGGACCGGTCCCATCATTCTTTAGCTTCTTTACAATTTTCTCTATGGGAGGCGCACCTGAGTTTCCACAGGGTGCGTGTTTTAGGACGCAGTCCACGGCTTCACCGACAACTCGTTCACGGTCTTGATCCTCAGTCCTGTCACCTATGCTTCTACCCATGGCTAGGAGCTGTGGAGCAGAAAGCTTTGGCTCAAAACTGTATTTCGGGTCTTTTTCCAGGGTCCTCCTAACTTGGTCTGGAATTGTAGCCTCCCCAAGAGTGGTGACTGCGTTGGCACTGGTGATCCTGGTGCACGGCTTCGGTAAGGAGATCCTGGTGCGTTGCCACAGGAACTCTGTAGATTGCCCGGCAAGTCTCTTGTAGTCGCGCAGCGTTCGGTCCTTTTTGCAGGGGTCTTTTCTTTCTTCAACGAGTACTTTCAGCCAATCATTGTATAGTCGTATATGGCGCCATTTTTCAGACTTCAGTAATTTGCACATCCTTTCTGCGTGTCCCCGAGAAGGTTCTACGCACGGAAAAAGGCCTGTGATTTCAGGTGGCGTGATGCGTGTTCTCAGGTAGTAGCTCAAGGAACGTGACTGGCAAGTAGTTAGGGCGATGAGGTTGACACATACGTATGCTGGGTCCTGCAAGGCCGGTGATGAGAGGAAGGAGCCCATTGTAGAAGAAACTTGCATTAGTAAGATCTTGATGAGGGCTAGTTGGTTAATACTTAGAACTGAGGTGGAATCAGCGCGAAAAAAACGAGGACACAAGGAAACAAATACCACAGACAAGCGCTGACTGCCAACTGGAAGTTTATTTAAATTCACCGGACATTTATACTTTTTTCAGCATAGGCATGCGCACATCAGTCGTAAAAAATCTTCAAATCAACAACATTTTAATCTTTCTTAAAAATGTGATTTCTTTTTCCGACAAGGCAAGAGAGGGAGTGCTTACACATTTATCTCCTTCCTTTCCCATATGATAGGCCTCTACTATTTCCTTTTCCTTCTTACCCTTTCCTTTCCCTATTAATTTTGTCTTTTCAAATATGGGGGTACATTGACACTTGTTACAGTGTCCAGCTAAATGAGTCCCATAGCCATTCTTTAGGTTAGTGCTGTGCTGATGAGCTCTATCATTGAAGCACTGTCCCGTTTGACCTATATAAGATTTTCCACTGCTGAGCGGTATTTGATAGATGACGTTGCGCCTGCACTCAGTGAAACGAGTTTTATGATTTGTGGCGCATAGTGCCTTTCGCGCTTGTTCATGCGATTACATATCGAGGACAACTTACATGGGGCACTGAAAACCAAATTAATATTATGTCTATTGGAAACTTTCTTCAGATTGTGTGACAACTTGTGTAGGTATGGCACCACGTGGGCTTGTCTTTTGTTTTTGTTTTCTTTTTGGGAAGCATCGGAACCTCTTTTCTCTTTCTGCAAAATGGCTTCGCATACTGAAGTGATCACAGAACTGGGAAAGCCTGCCTTCTGTATTTGCGTTACAGATTACATTGATCTGGCACTTAGCTTAAAAAAACAAGAAGAAACACGAAAGCAGGGTATCGTCGTACTGCTGCACATATTTCTCCGAAGCACTGAATATATATATATATATATATATATATATATATATATATATATATATATATATATATATATATATATATATATATATATATATATATATATATATATATATATATATATATATATTATAGGTGGGTGCAGCAGTCCGTCAATACCTGCTTCCCTGTTTTTACTGAACGCCCGATCAATGAATTAATAGCGATAAAATTGTTGCGATTAAATCTTAGGCCATCCACGAATCTGTCGCGTCCGAGACGCTCTTCAACTCGAGGCGCCTGGAAGTTGCCGCCCTTGACGAGCCACCACAATTGGGCGAAATAAGCATCGACGCCTTCGCCCGGCTCCCTAGCGCACTTGCCAAACCGAGAATATTCGTAAACTACGTTTTGCTTGGTGTACAAACATCTCGGCGAAACGTTTTACGAAAATCTCGTAGCACCGCACTTGGTCCACGGCAAGCGAGAAGGTTTCAAAAAAGGGACGACTTTCAGTGCTCATACCATTTAGAAGTTAGTGCACTTGTACTTCTGCAGACGTGTGGCCAACTGCAGAGAGCGAGGTGTTATCTTGATAAAGGGTTCTACAAGCCGGCCAGGACGCAACACGGTTGAAGTCGAACGGGTTGGGTTGCCACACGGATATTGCGAGGCACTTCAAATCGGACGCATGTTTCTCGTTGGCCATCTTGCTTAGCGTTCCGCAGACGAAATAAAACAAAGGCCTTCAACCGGCCACTTCTGACACCACGTAGAGTGTTGGGTTCCCAATGTCGAGGCGTTAGCGCTACAGCATGCCGAGAGGGGACGCAGGAAGGCGCTCTGGCGTCGTAACGACAAGTCAAGTTTAATCGTGGGCCGGAATACAGGAAGGAACGCCGGTGTCGCCACCAGATAGCCAGACAAACATAGGTGGCGACCTTTACACCAGCGAGAAAATTGGCGAGACGGAGGAGAAAGAAGACCGCAGCTCCACGCGCCGTTCCACGGGGCTCGCGAACGCTGCTCGACTGGCCAGAACAGATTTCGCTTGGACTACTGAAGGATACCGTCCTCCCACTGCGGGTGCTGCTCCTCCTGAAGCCCAACCTTTGAGTACGTTTTGAGGCTGACCACGACGTTGGGGAGAGTGTTGGAGCGAGTGCCGACGGAAGACCGAGGCCGAAGGAGTGCGCCGAGCTGCTGCCGCTATGACGCGAGAGGAGGGTACAAGACGACCCGGGCGAATGGAAAGCGGGCTGCTGCCGACGGTGCCGGCAGTCCTTCTCACGACGCCACCGCCGCCAAGCCGCCGCGTGCAAGACCTGCCAGTAAGGAGCCGTCTCCACCAAGGACGAGGTCCCGGTCTGTGAAGCCGGCAGCGCCGAAAGCCATCACCACAACGGCTTCAGGCGAGGTGCGAAAGGCGTCAGACGAACCGGCACCGGACGCTGATGTGGACGACCCGCCCACCATCAACGGATGTTCACGGAAGGCGCAGAACGTGAGCCGCAAGACGCGACCACGGGGTTACCCGCCGAGCGACGCCACCTCTCCCGCTGCCAAGGTTTCCGGGCGTCGACAACGCTCGCGTAGTCACTCCCACGGCGGCAGCAGTCATCGCGCCAAGAGGGGAAGGAGCCGCGGGTGATCTAGGCACTCGTCCCGCAGCGGCCGCGGTGGCCCCAAGCACAAAGGCAGTCGCCGAGGGACACTCAACACCGACTCGAAGAGCAGCCGCGGCAGAAAGAGGGGACGCAAGAGCCGACGACACCGCTGCCACGCCCGTGGTAGTCGTATGTCGTCAAGCAGTAGAGATAGGCTGGACAAATCGAAGACGGCCACAACAATTTGTTGCTACAGGAATGACTTCCTTACTGTTCCCAATTTTAAATTTAGCGCAACTGTAAATAAATAAATAAATAAATAAATAAATGATTGATTGATTGATTGATTGATTGATTGATTGATTGAAAATGTTGTGATCCACAACCTCGATCTAGAACAGCTCGAATTAGCGTTTTATATAATAACAGTTTAGTATCGCGGAGTGTCTGTCTTAGGTAAAGTGCGGCGCGTAACCTAAATTTTTTAGGATTTTCCCGTTTACATATTCTATGTGTTCAGACCAAGAAAGATGCTCTTTCAGAATGACACCTAAGTATTTATTCTGAGACGCTCTTTTCAGTTGGATGCCATCCAGAGAATAATCGAACGAGAAGGGGCCCTGTATATTGAAAGATGAGATCAGGGCTGTTTTACTACAGTTGACATTCATTTGCCACGTTTTGCACCAAGCGCAGAAAGACATAAGGGATTGGGCAAGAAAGTAGTGGTCATCAATGGAGTTAATAGAGTCGTATAATGCGCATTCATCTCCATAAAAGCGGTTTTTTAGTTCAGGTGCTACGAGGTAAAATACTTATATAATTTAGAAATAATAAAGGGCCTAAAACGGACCCCTCCTCATGAACGCCTGACGTAACGTCGACAGGAGTCGAGTACACTGAGTTAAAACAAACAAACTGGGAGCGATAACGAAGAAAACTGGATATCCAAGAAACAAGACAGGGATTATTGAATATGGCGTTTAATTATGCCAGTTGTTTAGAATTGATTACCTATGTCCAGGTTAGAAGCGATATCATGAACAAAATCGACTAATTACGCTACAGTGCTATAACCACGACGGAAACCATACTGGGCAGATGTGAGAACATGATTAGAGATGAGCGATTCGATTATATGTTTGCGCATAATGTGCGCTAACATCTTGAATGACTGGGGTGAGAGAGATATCGGCCTGTATTTAGAGATAAGTTGTTTATCACCTGATTTATGCGTATATATATATATATATATATATATATATATATATATATATATATATATATATATATATATATATATATATATATATATATCATCAGCCTGGTTACGCCCAGTGCAGGGCAAAGGCCTCTCCCATACTTCTCCAACTACCCCGATCATGTACTAATTGTGGCCATGTTGTCCCTGCAAACTTCTTGATGTCATCCACCCACCTAACTTTCTGCCGCCCTCTGCTACGCTTCCTTTCCCTGGGAATCCAGTCCGTAACTCTTAATGACCATCGGTTATCTTCCCTCCTGATTACCTGTCCGGCCCATGCCCATTTCTTTTTCTTGATTTCAACTAAGATGTCGTTTACCCGCGTTTGTTGCCTCACCCAATCTGCTCTTTTCTTATCCCTTAACGTCACACCCATCATTCTTCTTTCCATAGCTCGTTGCGTCGTCCTCAATTTCAGCAGAACCCTTTTCGTAAGTCTCCAGGTTTCTGCCCCATATGTGAGTACTGGTAAGACACAGCTGTTATACACTTTTCCCTTGAGGGATAATGAGAACCTGCTATTCATGATCTGAGAATGCCCGCCAAACGCACCCTAGCCCATTCTTATTCTTCTGATTATTTCAGTCTCATGATCCGGATCCGCAGTCACTACCTGTCCTATGTAGATGTATTCCCTTACCATTTCCAGTGCCTCACTACCTATCGTAAACCGCTGTTCTCTTCCGAGACTGTTAAACATTACTTTAGTTTTCGGCACATTAATTTTTAGACCCACCCTTCGGCTTTGCCTCACCAGGTCAGTGAGCATGCATTGCAGTTGGTGCCCTGAGTTACTAAACAAGGCAATATCATCAGCGAATCTCAAACTACTAAGGTATTCTCCATTACCTCTTAACCCCAATTCTTCCCAATCCAGGTCTCTGAATTCCTCCCGTAAACACGCTGTAAATAGCATTGGAGAGATCGTATCTCCCTGCCTGACGCCTTTCTTTATTGGGATTTTGTTGCTTTCTTTATGGAGGACTACGGTGGCTGTGGAGCCGCTATACATATCCTTCAGTATATTTACATACGGCTCGTCTACACCCTGATTCCGCAATGCCTCCATGACTGCTGAGGTTTCGACTGAATCAAACGCTGTCTCGTAATCAATGAAAGCTATATATAAAGGTAGGTTATATTCCGTACATTTTTCTATCACCTGATTGATAGTGTGAATATGGTCTATTGTTGAGTAGCCTTTACGGAATCCTGCCTGGTCCTTTGGTTGACGGAAGTCTAAGGTGTTCCTGATTCTATTTGCAATTACCTTAGTAAATACTTTGTAGGCAACAGACAGTAAGCTGATCGGTCTATAATTTTTCAAGTCTTTGGCGTCCCCTTTCTTATGGATTAGGATTATGTTAGCGTTCTTCCAAGATTCCGGTATGCTCGAGGTCATGAGGCATTGCGTATACAGGGTGGCCAGTTTCTCTAGAACAATCTGTCCACCATCCTTCAACAAATCTGCTGTTACCTGATCCTCCCCAGCTGCCTTCCCCATGGCCATGGCACATCACAGGGTAATTAACATCTGGCTGTGGAACTGTAGGGGATTCCATCGTAAAAGGAACGTCCTCCAACGGTTCATTCGGACCCACTCGGAAAAGCCACATGTAATCTTATTACAAGAAACGCCCACGGATAAGGTCACCCTTCCAGGCTATAAATCGCATACCCAATATGATGATGGGAAGAGGGGAATAAGCACATTAGTCACGAACAAATGTGAGTTCATAGCCCACGAACTGAATCTTGAGTCCAATAAGGTTGAACACTCGCTTGTTGAAATCGTCCCCAGCGGACCATTCGAGACAAGTATATTTATACTTAACATATACAGTACACCCAAAGACCTCAGCAAAGATTCGCGGCAATTATTAACAGGGCTACAAGCAAGGCCAAGACATTTCCACTCCTGGTGGCCGGAGACTTCAACGCTCCGCATCAAGCATGGGGGTACCAACAAGCTAACCGCAAGGGCATTGAGCTATGGCAAACTACAGTCAATAATAACCTCACGCTTATAACAGATCCGGCTTTTCCGACCAGGATCGGCAACTCCTGCTCTAGGGATACCACACCCGATCTCTTTTTCATACGGAATGTGGAATCGGCATCTTGGTCCAACCTCCAAGTTGACCTTGGCAGTGATCACAACATCCTGGCCACCTCCGTCAACGTGAGAAGCGGGGACCTGAAAGAGTTCATTATTACAGATTGGGATTACTTTCGCAAGATTCGGGAAGAGCGAGCACAAACGCATGACTCAGCACTTAGCCTGGAGCAGTGGGCTGAACAGTTAAAGGAGGCCATCAGCGCGGCGACAAAGAAAATCCAGACTGAACTGGAGGTGGAAAGGATGGATAGCCGCCTCGCTCATCCTTTAGAAGCTAAAACGTCACTGTTGAAACGATGGAAAGGGCAGAAACTCAACCGAAGGCTCCGAAAAAAGATCGCGGAGCTCAACAGAACTATAGAAGATCACTGCCAATCCTTGAGCAGACAACAGTGGGATGAGGTCTGCAATTCTGTGGATGGCCAGATGAGAGTTGGAGCTAAATGGAACCTCCTCAAGCATCTGCTCGATGATACCAACACCAAGTCAAACCAAAGACAAGTAATAACGAAGGTTCTACACCAGGCATTACAATCAGAGACATTGCAGACCGTACTCGACAGACTCGCTCGCAAGTATCTGCCACTGGGCAACTCGAGTGACGAAGACTATCCCCCCTACAAAGGCTCATCTTGCCCCGAGCTAGATAACCCCTTCAAGGCAAGCGAAGTAAGGGAAGCTCTCCAGAATCTAAATGGCAGGTCTGCCCCTGGTCCTGATGGCATCCCCAACCGCGCCCTCCGAAACCTGGACGACTGCTCTATAGAATGGTTGACAGAGGAGATTAATGGAATATGGGAACGAGGGGTTGTCCCGGAGTCCTGGAAAATGGCCTCGGTCATCCTCATTCCAAAGCCTGGAAGGCCCCCGAGTCTCTCAAACCTCAGACCCATTTCCCTCACGTCCTGCGTTGGGCAAGTAGCGGAACATGTCATACACAATCGAATTCCTAAGCAAATCGAGAAACAAGGATTGTTTCCGTACAACATGATCGGCTTTCGTCCGGCCCTGTCAACGCAAGACGTCATGAAACTCATCAAATGTCAAATCATTGACAACACCACAAGGGATATAAGAGGCATTTTAGGCTTAGACCTAGCGAAAGCCTTTGATAATGTATCCCATGCTCACATTCTGAACTCCATCTCAGGGCTCAATTTGGGAGACGCCTTCCACAGATACATAAGCTCGTTCCTACGGGATCGCAAGGCCACGCTCAAAATCGGTGACCTCAAGTCAGAAAATTTCAGTTTGGGCCCCAGAGGCGCGCCACAAGGAGCGGTAGTCTCACCACTGCTTTTTAACATCGCCATGTAGAAATTATCGCAAAGGCTCTCCAACATAGAAGGGATCAATCATACGCTCTACGCTGATGACATCACAATCTGGTGCACCGGAGGAAGCGAGGGAGCTGTTGAATTAGGCTTACAGGAGGCTGTAGATCAAACAGAGATGTACCTGGAAAATACGGGGCTTAGATGCTCCCCGAGCAAGTCTGAGCTCCTCCTCTACAGGCCAGTCAGGAGAGGTCCCAAACCTAGAGGATGGAAACCGTTGTCTGACATAAACATCAAACTCCACACTAAAAGCGGCTGTACCATCCCCAGAGTAGACACCATTCGGGTCCTTGGCATGTTCATCGAATCCAATGGCAGTAATAATACTACGCTCCACAAGCTCACAGCCAAGACTGAGAACATGATGAGACTCATCAACAGAGTCTCGAATAGGCGTGGAGGCTTAAAGAAGACAACCTCCTCCGGTTGTTCCACGCCTTCCTCATGAGTCATATAGTTTATGTGTCAGCCATGCACAACTGGTATAACTTCGAAAAGAAACGATTAAACACGCTCATCAGAAAAAGTATAAAAAAAGTACTAGGCATTCCGTTACGGGCGAGCACAGACCTCCTTATGCAACTAGGAGTGCACAACACATTGGACGAGATAATCGAGGCCCAGGAGTCAGCCCAACTGGCCCGTCTATCCTGTACCCCGGTTGGAAAGAAGATCCTGGCAGTTCTTGGGATCAATCCTATCCTCATGGAAGAGTGGAAATATGAAATATCAGAAAATCAAAGGAACAACATACGAGTTGCACCGTTTCCCCGTAGTGTTCATCCTCGACACAACGTAGGCAGACGCAGGGCAAGGGCCCTCGCCCTCCTCAAGCGTACCAAAGACGATCCCTACTCGGCATGTTTTGTCGACGCAGCCCAATATGGACAGTCGTCTAACTTCGCCATTGCCCTCGTTGATCACAATGGACAGATAGTGAATGCGGCTTCCCTGAAGTGCTCAACACCAACCAGAGCGGAGCAGGTCGCAGTTGCTATAGCACTCCTAGACAACAGCAGATCACAAATCTTCACTGATTCGAGATCGGCGGTCAGGGCTTTCGCTTCAGGATCCATCGCTGAGGAGGCTCACAAGATTCTCAAGAACAAGATAATCTCTCCGCACACCATCACGTGGTTTCCGGCTCACCTCGACCCCCGCTTGACTCGTTTCCCAATCTTAATGACATTGCCCACTCCCAAGCCCGCGCACTAACCCACCGCGCGGGAGCAAAATTGATCTCAGACTCCGGGGTTCTCGAGTTTCGGGACACTCTCGCTACTTTCAGCGAAATTACTACGCACTATCACCTGGGTAGGAGGTCTTATCCTCCCCCTCACTACAAACTGGCTAGACCTCTGGCGTCCACTTTACGCATGCTTCAGACGCAGTGCTATCCAAACCTGGCCCTTTTCCACACGATCACTCCAGACGCTTTCAGCTCTACTTGCCCCGACTGTGGGGCTGTTAGCAATCTCGCACACATGCTCTGGCGATGCCCCTCGTTACAGGGACCCAATCGCATCACAGAACAAGAATGGAGCTCTGCCATCCGGAGCTCAGAATATGCACGTCAAACTTGGGCGGTCCAGAGAGCCGACGATGCGGCGGTTAGGCTCGGCCTACCAGTCCCCACGTGGGAGCGGCCCGCAGCTCTGCCCTAGGGCAAAGCTTCTCAGGACCTTGTTATTAAAGTTCTTTGTCTGTCTGTCTGTTAGTGAATACTTTGTAGGCAACGGACAGTAAGCTGATTGGTCTATAATTTTTCAAATCTTTGGCGTCCCCTTTCGTATGGATTAGAATTATGTTAGCGTTTTTCCAAGATTCCGGTACGCTCAAAGTCATGAGGCATTGCGTATACAGGGTAGCATGTTTCTCTAGAACAATCTGCCCACCATCCTTCAGCAAATCTGCTGTTACCTGACCCTCACCAGCTGCTTTCTCCCTTTGCATAGCTCCCAAGCCTTTCTTTACTTCTTCCAGCGTTACCTGTGGCATATCGAATTCCTCTGGACTATTCTCTTTTCCATTAGCTACACACACACACACACACACACACACACACACACACACACACACACACACATATATATATATATATATATATATATATATATAGTAATATCATAAGAAGCCAACAAACACTGACACCAAGGACAACATAGGGGAAATTACTTGTGTTTAATAAATGAAATAAAGAAACGAAGAATTAATGGAATATAAAGTGGATGAAAAAACAACTTGCCGCAGGTGGGAACCGAACCCACAGCCTTCGCATTTCGCGTGCGATGCTCTACCAATTGAGATACCGCGGCGCTGTTTTCCCATCCACTTTCTTGGGTATTTGTGTGTCCTAGTAGAACCCTGGGAGTGTTAGCCAGCGCCACCACACACAGACCATGGCGGCGGACGTGGGACATCCTTTTTGCCGCAGGCGTCACGAGAACGCGATCTTTTTGGGTGAAGGCAACTGGTCAATAAACCCACATATGCTACCTGAAGGCATCAATGTAGCCCGATTCGAGACCCTCGAGGGTCTCGAAGTTCCGTTTGGATGGCGCGCAAGCAGAATGAATGTTATCTATACGCCAAAACTAATTAGGGAATGATAAGCTCGTGCAGGCCAGTTACTGTAACATTGGTGACATATAGAACGACAATGTAAGCCACAAAATTAGAGCGGTCGAAACCGGTGGAGAGAAACGATATAGTCGGGGAACTAGAGAATGGCTTCAAACAAGGCAGAGGTTCATAGGATAATATATTTGTACTAACGCAGTGCATATAGATTTCAATAGCTTGGAATAGACTTTTATGAGCACCACTTCTAGGAATTAGGGAAGCCTAGGACAACAAAGACAAGGAATTGCTGTGTGATAATCTCAAACAATACGACATAGACATTTATTTCCTGGAGCTCATAGCGACAACCGAGTGCATATCGTTGGAAAGGTTTCAAATGCAATGAAGCTGCGGCAGTTCCCCGAGTACCGAAGCAAACATGTCTTCTGTCTCCTGTGTTGTTCACGCCTTCTGTGGCTTCTTTCTCAAGCCATCCACGAATCTGTCGCGCATGAGAGGCTCTTCGACATGAGAAGCCTGGTACTGGCGACCCTTAACTAGCTTGCCTAATTCGGCATAGTAGGCAAGGACTCCTTCGGCCGGTTCATGAGTACGCTTGTGAAATCTAGGAGATTCGTAAACTTTTTTTTATACAATGTGCTCGGCAAACACTTTACTACAGTGTCGTAGCACCGCAGTTTGTCCACGGATAGCGAAAAATTTTCAAAAGCGGGACGACTTTCAAGGGTCATACAATGTAGAAGTTTGCGTACTTGCACTTTTGCAGAAATGTGCCAAACCCAAGAAACGGCTGCGTAATCTTGCGCAACGGGTTTGCCCCTTTGGCCAGGATGCAACGTTTTTCAAGCCGGACGCCTCGTGTTGCCGTGGGGAGATGCCGGGCGCCGAAATACACGAGGGAGCACAGGTGTCGCCCCCAGATAGCCAGATAAACGTAAGTGGCGACCACTATGCACTCACAAGAAGATTGGCAAGACGAAGGAGAAAGAAGACCGCCGCTCCACGCGCCGTTCCACGGAGCCCGCGAACGCTGCTCGACTGGCCAGAACGGATTTCGCTCGGAGCGCTGAACGAGGCCGTCCTCCCACTGCGGGCACTGCTCCTCCTGAAGCCCAACCTTCGACCACATTCCCCGTCAGCCCGAAGGCTGACGACGACGGCGGGGAGACTACGTGAGCGAGTGCCGACGGAAGACCGAGGCCGAAGGAGTGCGCCGAGCTGCTGCCGCCATGGCGCGGGAGGAGAGTACAGCCAACAATGAAGCCGCTCCGCCCAAGACCACCCGGGCGAAGCGAAAGCGGGCTACTGCCGACGGTGCCGGCAGTCCTTCTCACGAAGCCACCGCCGTGAAGCCGCCGCGTGCAAGACCTGCCAGTAAGGACCCGTCTCCACCAACGACGAGGTCCCGGTCAGTGAAGCCGGCAGCGCCGAAAGCCATCACCACCAGGGCTTTTGCTAAGACAAGAAGGGCCTCCGATGAACCGGCACCAGACGCCGATGAGAACGTCCCGTCCACCAGCAAGGGACGCCCACAAAAGGCCCCCAGAGTGAGCCGCAAGACTCGAGCACGAGCTCGTCCCAGAGCCATGCCTTCACGGCCTCTGCCAAGGGTACCAAGCGTCGCCACCGCTCGCGTAGTCACCCCCACGGCGGCAGCAGTCATCGCGCCAAGAGGGGAAGGATCCGCGGCTGATCAGGCACTCGTCCCGCAGCGGCCGCGGTGGCCGCAAGCACAGAGGCAGTCGCCGAGGGACGTCCACCATCGACTCGGAGAGCAGCCGAGGCAGAAAGAGGGGACGCGAGAGCAGACGCCTCCGCTCCGTGAGCAGCTCGTCTGCAGCGAACGCGAGCGTCGAGGGCGGCCCAAGATGGCGCCTCCACGCGCGTAAAAGTCGTTCGTCGTCGAGCAGTGGAGACGGGCAGGAGAAATCGAAGGCGGCGACAAGCATTTGTTACTACAGAAATGCCTTCATTTCCTTTCGCAATATTGAATTTAACGAAACTGTAAATAAATAAATAATTGATTGATTGATTGATTCATTGATTGATTGATTTAAAATGTTGTGATCCATAACCACGACCTTTACGTTCGAAAATGTGTCCAGAAATTTCCTCCAGCACTCCTATCCTCTCCGAAATGTTTTTAAAAATGGAACTGCAGACTGAACATATGGAGGTTGAATGATTGCACACTTTACATTCTCTGCCTGATGATCGTGAAATTAGTAGGCACAGTGCTTGGACAAAATGAAGAAATCATGGTTTGCCCATCTGTGCAACAATTCAAAATACATTTTTCTCAAGGATCTTTACTATCGTTCAATTACTGGCTGCACAAAAGTTTTCCAAGTATTCGTATGGTTTTTAGAATGCAGCTCTTAAGCGCCCGTTCCTGGGTTGAGCGTCGGCGTCTCTCGGCAAAGCGCCAGAACGCGCTCGTGCCACTGGTCGCGCTTTTGTCGTCGCTTTCTGCCGCAGCTGGCTCCGATGCCAATCATCATGCCAGGGTTCTGAAACTGCCCCTCCCCCTGCGATGGCGCTGGCGGCAAAAGCCCACGGCCAGACGCTGCAGTGATGTTGGTCCCAAATTCCTTGCCTCGATGTATCGCAAAATGAAAACGCGTATGCAGCTGCGCTTAAATGTCGCATTCGGGGGTATCGTAATCGTCGGACTTTATTTTAAAGCGACAGCTTTACTACGCCAGCCAGTGAGCCATTTCGGCTCCTCGCGCCGTATGCCGTATGCCATATGCCGTGGCCGACGAACGACATTGAGCCCCCGTTGCCTAGCAACGCCGCAGTCGCGCTCCAACAGATGGGGCCGCCGTCGACGCCGCTGCCGTTGCCGCTCCCTCCACCAGATGGGCTCCACTGGGGTAGAGGGAGAGGAGGTGTCGCCTCCTCTCCCTCTTTTTCTCCTACAAACTTTCTCCTACAATTACCGAAGCATGTTTAGTACATAAAATTATCATTACTAATTACATACTGTACTTTCCATTAGTAAGTTTACTGCTTTTTGTCATTATAAACGCAACTAGCGTTCAGCATCATCGATCTTCCACGTGACCTCTGGCCTGGATTTAGAAATTCTACCGGTATTTTCGTGTGCATGGCGGCACGGATTCATTCGTTCGTGCACTTAGACTTGTTGCTTCTATGTTGCTAAAACTAGTTTATTGCGCTTCGATGTCTGAGAAGTGAGAAGTGAGAAGTGAGAACTTGGGGCGAAATCCAAATGTGTATTGATCCTGTTTGAAGACTGGAAAGTGCCGATGCAAGTTTACCTCCGATGCTTCCCCACACTCTGCTACCTATGCAAGAAAAAATATAAAGTATGCGTCACCTGCGGAAAACTTGGACATCGGGCGGATGTTTGCCCGAACCCCGATGACGTCAGCTGTCGGGGGTGCGGAGCCGAAAACCCCGAACGAAATCACAGCTGCGAGCCTCGATGCTTGCTATGCAAGAAAGCCCACCTCCTAGGTGACCACAAGTGCCGGGAGATATATCGCATGCCGTACATCATGAAGAAAAAAAATTGGAGGACGCTTAAGCTTCGCCTTCAAGAGTGGAACGCGACAGCGTTCCTGTCGACCCGCCAAGGGGTGTAAGACAATGGGCTACAGGGCAGCCATCACTTACGAGGCACCCCGCATCGGACGCGGTGAGCGTCGAGCCATATGGTCGAGCAACGCAGCGTTCGGCGCAGCAACGAAACGTGCGCCTGAGCAAGCGGAACGAACCAAAGAACTCGGTATCTCGGAGGGGGAAATGATGCACGTCAGCCAAACGTCGTGATCGGCACGGGCCGAAAGATAGACAGATAGTGATGTAAAGAAAGGAAGGCCGCATGATTCTGCAGAGGGAGCAAGGCGAAGCGTTGTCAGGGGAGAGAGAGTCCATGCCGCGACCCGCCTCGCACCGGTCCTCGTACAGCTCCAATGCGCGCGTGGCGCGCCATCTGTCGGGCAGCGCCGTACATGGAGAGGAGGAGGTCTATGTTTGCCGCAAGATGGCTCTGCGTGTGCGGAAAGCCCAGAAGAAATGCAGCGGAAACGCACTTCGCTACTCGTGTAATTGCGACTTCTGTAAGTTACATGTTCATAATTACCGATATACACCGCAGTATAACTTTCCACGGCTCGTTTCGAAGGCAACAGCGCATTCACTAGAGGCGCGTTTGTACCGCTTGGAAGCATCGAACTCGTGGCTGAGTGGTAGCGTCTCCGTCTCACACTCCGGAGACCCTGGTTCGATTCCCACCCAGCCCATCTTGGAAGTTGCTTTTAGAGCGCAGCTCTTTGGCGTCCGTTCCTGGGTTTCGCGTCGTCGTCGTCGTCGGCCTCGTAACCAGCTCCGCCCCCCTTTCATCCCCCCAGCGCTAGCAGCGACCGACTGATACCGCTGGATGCCGCTGACGCCGCTAGAGAGTCAAGATAACGTGACTGCATAGAACACCGTCGCCGCCATGCAGAAAGAGGAGGAAAGGGTCCCCCCCCCTGTTCCTGTGTGGCGGATAGGGTGCTCTTCAGTTGCCGACGCGCCGGTTATTCGTTGTCCCTGAAACCAACTCCGCAGCTGGGGTTGACTCACTATCGGCGTCAGCGGCATCAGTCAGTCGCTGCTATCTCTTCCCTCCTCCCTTTATCGTGTTGTCCGCTTGCTGCGCGCGCTTCTGCCCCCATCGTTTGCCGCTGGGTGTACACGCCGCCCCCCTCCCCCCTCTTCCTGCGAGTCTCCGGTTGTCAAAGCGCCGGCTCGAACTTAATTCCTTTCTTCGCTCCTCCTCCAATGCAACCCCTGTGCGGTGGCAATCAGAGAGCCAGATCGGTGGCGGCGGATCTGTATATGTGCACCGCCCGAGCCGAAATTGCCGCTGCCGTTCGCCCTGTGCGGTGGCAATCAGAGAGCCAGATCGGTGGCGGCTTGACATAAAGACAAACAGCAATTTCCTAACACTTATGCGGGAGAACATCCCGTTCCTCTCGCTCGTAACGCGTCCCACGGCTGTGACAACCTCGCGAGGCACTTGTACAGATCTCGTCTTTGAGAATCAAGCATTGGTGTACCAAGTCGAACATATATCAGTCTATTTCTCCGACTACAAAGCTTCCTTCATGACTGTCAAGAACTGTTAGTGGAGTCTTTGTTAAAGGAATACGTGTGAAAAATAAAAAAAAAATTCTGTGATAGCGCATACATGTGTTGCTCGATTTCTTTGCCTCAATCTATCGAAAAGGTGAAACAGCTTATTTGCTGCGCTCAAACTTCGCATTAGGAAGTAACGTAATCGTCGGTAATATTTTTTATTTATGAAGTGCCTGCCGTGATTTATCGCTCACGACCAACGCCGCGGACGCCGACGCCGACGACACCGGCTTTTCTGCGACACGAGTTCCTTAACGCTATCGCGTTAAAATTATGGAAGAAGAAGATAGAACAAGAGAAGCTCCAAGTGCAAGCCCCAAAGCCCTAGGCCACCACCTCGGCACCTAGAGAGGAGCACCGAGGCAGAGCAAGGGATGCTACCAGAGACCAGGCGGGGCAGCAGGCGAGAGCGAGATCTAGCTCGAGACCCGGGAGGAGGTCCAATTCGTGGTCCGGAGGAGGCCGCCAGCAACTTCAGCCAAGTGGCCTACTGACCAGGGCCGGGGACCCGGCTTGCCGCCCAGGGAGCCCAAGGTAAGCTTTGGTAGCAAGGGTTCCCAGGCTGAAAAAGATGAGGTTAGCTTACTTAAGAAAGAAATAGAGGAGCAGAAGAAAGCAAACATGAGGTTAGGACGATTGCTGAGGGAAACCCAAAATCAGCTGAGCGCGCTAAAAACAGAGCAGGTACCTGCAGAGGCTCCCAAAAAATGCAACACCGACATCACTCCTCCTGCTCCTGTGCCAGTTGCATCTGGTCAGGAGGAAGAGGATATGAATGTGGATTTTACGAGACAACCCCCTTCCAAATGTAAGGCGGGGGAGACTGACCCGCTGGCGAGCTGGCAAAAGAAAATTGAAACGTGGCTGATGAAAATGGACAAGGAGAACGAAACCATGAAAGCAGGACAGCTACAGAATGGAGGAGCAATTGCGCTATTACAGGCGCAAGTGAACCAACAATCTTGCAAGATAGACGTCCTAAGATACCTTAGGCACGACAATAGCTAGGCTGTGCGAGAAAATCGGAGCCATAGAAGCGATTCTTAATAGAAATGGATAAAGATTCGGTTAAGAAAAATGCCTCCACATTCTGGCAGTGGAATTGTAGGGGGTACAGTTCTCCCAGAGGAAAAGAGCGTTGCTGCAACAATACCTCGAGCTGCAACAGGAAGCACCCATAGTCGGGCAGGAAACGGGAAAGGCCCCTGTTAGATTATCGGGTTACCAAAGCTTTGACAGCGGCAAGGGGGATAAATGCGGAGTCGCCACCTTCGTAAAGCGAAACATTGTAACCATTGTCCATGATGTCTCCCCCAGCGAGGCAGAGGCTGTTCTCGTTGAGACTATCACAGGGAAGAAAAATAAAGATAGCATATTCCTGCTGAATGTGTACAGCACAACCAAGCAAAAGAAAATTAGATTCATTACCTTATTCCGCAAAGCACTCAAAGCCGCAGATGGGAGACCTCTCATCATTATGGGAGACTTGAACGCGGCTCACGAGGAATGGGGATATACACACAGGGACCCCAAAGGTAGACGAATATGGGGAGATATACAAACGCTAGGGCTTACTCTACATACTGACCCATGCGCCCCTACGCGCACAGGCAACAGTATAACCAGGGACACAGCACTCGACCTCACGATAAGCCATATGGCGGGAACAGTAACATAGAAAAGCACAGGACAAAATCTAGGCAGCGACCACTTTGTTATTTCGCTCACGCTAGGAAACAGCGTCAAAACAGGCCTCATCAAACAACCGAAATTAACGGAATGGGATAAATTCAGAGAGATAAGAAACGAGGCCTCACTGCCTGACGATATCTACAATATCTACGAGTGGACACACCTCCTTAAAACGCATATAGGGGAAGCGACTACAACTATGGAGGATGAGGACGCACCCCCAGCACTAGACAGCAAACTGCTGAACATGTGGAGCCGAAAGAGTAACCTGGAGAAAAGACTCAAGGCACAAAGATGGAACAGGAATATCCGGCGCGAACTAGCCAGACTCAACAAAGAAATAGAAACATATGCGATTAAGCTCAACGAGCAGAATTGGTACAGCAAGTGCGATGAGATGGAAGCCAATATGACTCTCTCCAAAACATGGAGCATTCTCAGACATCTAATCGAGTAAATAAAAAGTGCAAGCTAGTACAAACCAGGGGAGAGCGAGGCACGGCTTTGTTGGCACAGATGACGAGCTCATTAGCGAGCTCCAAGAGACATATCTTAGAAAAGCAGAGAGCGAGGTGTTTAGGGACTACGAGGGACCTCCCAATCCAGATCTCGATGCTCCCATCACCACGACAGAGGTTAGAGCAGAGATTAATAACCTCAGAAAGAGATCGGCCCCCGGTCCGGACGGGATAACAAACACAGCTCTTAGGAATCTAGACGATGAGTCCATCATTGCATTAACCAAATTCATGAACCAGGTGCGGGAGAAAGGAGAACTCCCAAAAACATGGAAACAGGCGGACGTAATCTTTATTCCCAAGCCAGGCAAAGTACCCGGCTTGAACAACATGCGACCAATCTCCCTCACCTCGTGTGTAGGGAAATTGATGGAGCATGTTGTTCAAACGAGACTGACCAGGTACATGGAGGAGAATGATCTCTGGCCGTATGAAATGGTTGGATTCAGGCCAGGGCTCAGTACACAAGATGTCATGCACAGACTTAAGCATGATATCCTAGACCGATACGACTCAACTGACACCAGGGCGATCCTAGGTCTCGACCTCACCAAGGCATTTGACATCGCTAGCCATAAGGCTATCCTGGTAGGCCTCGAAGAGGTAGGTGTGGGACACAGGGTATGTGCATACGTCAAAGACTTTCTGTCACAGATGGAGGCGAATATAAAATTTCTGGATGTAAAATCCCCTCCCATCACACTTGGGAGCAAGGGAACCCCGCAAGGGTCGGTACTCTCACCCTTCCTCCCGGCGGTCTCCCGGCGGAACTCAATAAGATTAAATCGATTAAATTCGAACTTAAACTACAGGTAGCGGCGAATATGGTGGAAGAGTATGCGGCCAGCAGAGGCTTGGCGTGCTCGCCACAGAAATTGGAGCTGTTAATCATTGAGCCAAAACATCAAAGGGGACACGCTGGAAGCAGCAGACCCATCACTGTTTTCGTAAACGGAAATGAGGTTCCCAAGGTGAAGGAAATAAGAATTCTGGGCACGTATATCCAGAGAAATGGATGCAACCTCACGACGATCAAAAAGCTAGAAGGATACGCGGCGCAGGTCACGGGGATATTTAGGAGAATTTCACTCAAAGGCAGGGGCCTCAAAGAGAACAGCCTCCTCAGACTCAAGCAGGCCTTCATTACCAGCCGTATAGCGTATGCCACACCGTATCTTGTGTTTAAACGAGAAGAAAAGGATAAAATAGATGCGATCATTAAGAAAAGCGTTAAGAGAGCCCTAGGGCTCCCAGACTCGACCTTGACAGACCTCCTCCTCAAAATGGAGGTTCACAGCACGCTAGTTGAACTCACTGAGGCAGTACGAGTGTCTCAGTTGGAAAGATTAGGCCAGTCTAAAACAGGGAGAAAAATCATGGAATGGGTAGAATCCAATGCGACAGGGGTGCCCCGACTGACAAGAAAGACATTCCGTTGGACGTGCGTAAACGCTTGCTAATAGCCCCCTTACCTAAAAATATGCATCCTATCTACAACAAAGAGAGGAGAGCTCACAGGACTAATGCTCTAGTAAATAAACTTAAAAACACACCGGCGCATAGCGTAGCGTACGTGGACGCCGCTTGCGGCAGAGACGGGGCTGCGGTATCGACGGTGGTTGATGGCGGCGGGTGCGTGAAGATAGCGTGCTCCACGTGCACGAGGGACGCCTGTACAGCCGAGGAGGTTGCAGTAGCGCTCGCTTGTGCGGGTACAAAAGCGGGAGTAATATTATGCGATAACAAATTAGCTATCCGAAATTTTAACAAAGGGAGAATCTCGGAAGAAGCCCTCCACATTCTACTCAAAAACCCTCCCAGGAGGGACATAACCTTTATTTGGGTACCGGCCCATGAAGAAGTCCCAGGCAACGAAGCCGCTCACGAGCTCGCCCGAGCACTCTACCACCGGGCAACTCTAGAGCAGCCAGTTCCAGGGATAAAAGATAGCATGATCGCGTACAGGGAAATTGTCAATCACTACAAAGCCGAAAGAAGAATCTTTCCGCCTCCGCATCGGTCTCTCTCTCTAGATGACGCTCGCATTTGGCGACGCCTCCAGGGAAACAATTATACATCACCACATTGGATCTACTTAACACAGACGAGGGACTATAACGACGCCCTCTGCAAAATTTGTAAGCAAAAAGGAACGCTAGACCATATAATATGGGAGTGTGCTGGCTCTCCAGGGGCCAAGGAAAACATTGACAGTAGAGAAGCCTGGGAGGCCTTGCTCCAGAGCGAGGCTGAAGACGACCAGCGTCGAGCAATCCGCCTGGCCGTTGAGGCCGTGAAGACTCACCGTCCTCAACGCGCGGGGACTGCTTCGTCCTCCCCACCTACCTACGTGTAGGTTAAGAGGCGGGCACCCCAGCTCGGTGGAACAATAAAGTTTTCAATCAATCAATCAACGTCACTATGAGACCATGACGTCACCACTCCTCGATCGGAGGGCGGTCGATTTGAACTGCGCCAGAGGTACGCGGACGCTTCAGAACGCATTTTCTCTTAAAATAAGTCTCTTCTTCGCATGAAACAAGCGTTTGGAGGTTTCTGGGATGGTATTTCAACAGTCCACGTTGACTTAATATTAACCTTTAGTGTCCCTTTTATCGAGCCGATTTAAATAATTTTTGCGGCAGAACGCTCCCTAGAAGACATGTAACAACTTGCAACGTATGGCCAAAATTTGCTATGGGGCTCGGTGAGGGGCCCTCTAACGATCAGAGCAACCTACCCGAGCGACTTAGTACGTTTGTACAAAATCATCAAAATCGATTCAGGGTCCCTTTAAAGGCAACGGTGTTTAGCAATGGGTAAAACCAGTACCCTCGGTGGTGTTAATGCTTTATAACTTCCCTGCCTTTGCTCCCTTACAACGTGCATCGATAGTGCATTCCACTAGCAAGAAATCTGGTTTTGTACTACTCGAAACCGATAAACCTGTCAGCGGTGAACGCGTCCACGAGGGTGCTGCTGCTAACCGGCGTTTTCGCAACTCCACCTGGCCACCGCAAACGGCCTACATTGCAGACAAGCCAGCATTACGGACTGGTGAATCGCGATTTGATCGAGGGACGTTGTCATCTAGAAGCATTTAAGCGTGCATAAGCATGTCGCGCCCACGTTTCGGCTATTCGACAGGCTTGAAGACATGAAGCTATTTTTTTGGCGTCCGTAATCCTCAGCGATCTTACTCTTCGTAAAATGTTAACATGTTCTTTTAAGCTGGGTAGCTTCCGCACAAACACACAATTTCCAAATGTTTCCCATTTAGCACACGGTGTATAACAGTTAGGCTTCTATTTGCAGTATACCTAATCCTCAGGAGGAAGGTTTATTTCGGGGCCAAGTTCACATATAAAATGCGGAAATGCTTTTCCGAGGCACATTCTACACCGATTTGAATGAATTTTTTTTACATTTGTGAGAGAACGTTCAATTCTGCTTACTCTGTGCAGTAAAATTTTCATTTAGGGCATGAGAGTTATTTTGAAATGGCATGAAAGGGAATGGAATTTGTTCCACTTGAGAGAGAAAGTTAAATTCCCGTGACTAAGGAGCGGAATTACACAGGAGAGTCTGCACATATTACCAAAAATTCCTGAAAATCGGGAAGCTAAAGAAAGAAAATAGAAGAATGAACTCTACAAATCCGTAACTCTGCCCAATAACAGATATCACCGTTCCTTAAACTACGTCTGACAGAGCATCGAAAGGGGACAAGTTTGACCCATTTATTTATGTCTTATGTGAATGTGTTGCAATGTTTACAAGGCTTTTGTAAAACTCCTGTTCACAAATTAGTGGTGTAGTTGAGAGAAGTGCATAATAAACATATTTTACTGCTTTAGATGGACTAGTAGATATAGTTTCGAAAACTTTGTTATCGCTTTTTATTGTTGAGTTAGAGAATTGTAAGCTTGATAGTTTCGTTTCCTAAAATTTTGCAATTTTCAACAATTCTTTATTAAAAACATCGACGGGCTTAACAAAATATTTTCTTGCTACAGTCACCAGGGTCTAACTTTTTCTTTTAAACGTACGGCCTCATCATATTCGGTGAAGTACGGTGCCCAGAGAAACAATTCCTTCTTTTCCATGTATGTAGATTGGAACACGCGAGCTAAAGCTTCCTCTGGACCCTTCCAGTGTGATTCAGGTACCGGTACGCTTCCTCGTTTCTGCCTTGCCGTTTCACTGACGTACCCGTTTGTTCTTCACTATCTCAACGCGGATGTTCGAAGTAACACGAAGTTCGCGATGTTCGAGGTGGATCCGTCGTGTGCTGTTTAATTCTGGAAGCACATTTTCTCCTCAGGGTTTGCTCATTCCGGGTTTTTTTGCTAGCGGCAGCGGAACGAGTCCCATACGTGGGCGTTGTTGTGTCGGGAGGAGGCGCACGCGTTCGCAAATGGGAGGGCCGGTTCCCGGACTTCGTTCACCGCTACGGCGGCGATGCTCCGTCCAAATATTTGCGCAGTGGCAAAGGGCCACCACTCTTTGCGTGTTTCTGACGTCTGTCGTATGTCCCTACAAGGCTCTGGGTGCGAAAGCGTGAAATGGCCCACTGAACGAAAAAGCCAGCGCCTGTCATCTGCAGCGGCGAAACGGCACCGAAACTCGCATTGCCATTGGCTGCAACGCCACCGTCGCGAGCCATGCCTCGACGGAGCGTAGCGGGCGAAAGGTAGCACATGCTGCATCTATTAGCGCGCCAGGTGTTGCGTGAGGGGAGAGGGCATCGCCGCGACGCCACGTCATCCTCGCTCTCGGCACGAGTGCTCCTCGAAAGGGCAGAGCGGGTGAAAGGGAACACACGCATGTGGCTCGAGCGCGCCAGCCGTTGCGTGAGGGGAGAGGGCATCGGCGCGTCGGTGGCATGCGGCGTTGGCACCGCAGGCTGCTGCTGCTTGCTGGCTCGGGAAGCACGTACCGCTATGGTACGCTACTCGCAGCGCAAAACTCGAAGAACTGCTCAGTGCCGTTCCATTGGACATTAATGATTTCGCATTCACAGCTCATAAGAATTGCTTAAATGTGCTCGGATTTTTTTTCGTTTTTCTTCCCTCTCTCGCCATCTTGACTACAGTGCGGCTTCTTTTCAGCGAAGAGAACGCTTCCTTCATCGGAGTGCTTTCTCCAGGATGGCTGTGCCTTCTGTCGTATCTCTTTCTTCTGTTGCTTTGCATTACATCTGTTGCTCACTCTGAGTTGTCCGGTCGAGCTCGAATAAACGAAAGCGCTTCTTTCTTAGCCTGGTGCGATTTCTGCTCGTGCGGCAACGACAGCACTTTTGTTGATTGGATCGGGAGCTCTCCTGACTTTTAATACCAGCCAAGCTCGGACTCGGAAGATGACAGCTTGTCACCCGCGCGTGAAAGAGGGAACTTCAACCGCGTCAGATTCTGACCCCGACACCGTGAACAAGTACAGAGAACGACGGCGTTTCTGAGTCTGCTGCGACTTTTTTCTCTTTGTCAGATAGGAATCTGGGGATGGGGGACCTAAGAGAATATTTGTGGTTAACTATGTCGTTCGTTCCCTTCCGCATAACCGAAAATAAATATATTGTGTTCGTTTTGTAAGACACGAGAAAAAACAATCGACGCTGGTGGCACATACCGTTCGACAAAACCCTGCACTGAAAGGGTTAACTGCTGCTCCTTACAGAACCAGCGGCCCCGTTGCGTACCCGACTGGCTGCGATAAGAACATACACTGCAACCTCGACGAAAGCCACGAAGGTCCTCGTGCGCCTGATTATCGAGGATGTGTTCAACAGGCTGTAAAAAAAAGCATGATGAAAAGCACCATGTGCCTGCCGGAACTGCAACGTCGCTATCTGTAGCAGGAGACAAGCGCTGTTTTGTAAAGTTCTACACGAAGTTTGGAGAACCCTTTTAGACAGCACATGGTGGCTAGTTGAGTTGGCCAGCTCTGATCTCCGAATTATCGTAATGTACGCTAGTTCATTTCATTCGCTGTTGTTTCCCTAGCCTTATTTTGTTGTGATAACAACTAACCCTTACACACATACATTTCTCTCTTCTGGTGAATCGAATATGTTTTCTTTTTGTCTGTATTATCTAGTGTCTATATCAGAGCGAATTGTGTTAGCTTTTGAAAGGCAGGTGAGCGCGCCTCCTCGTCTACACCGGGGCGGCTGTGCAAGAGCGCCGCCGCACGCGCCATACCTTAGAGGTAACGTGTGCTGGGTGCAAAGGCTAGGCGACGCGAGATCGCTGATGGCTTCGTGTGCGCCGTATTGCCTAGTTCGCGTCGAAGCTACAGACAGCAAGAAGGGGAATTCGCTCGCCGCTGCTGCCTCTCTTCTTCAAGCGAACGTTATGACAGCGAGCGTTCGCCGTCATCAAGTGAGTTCTGTTCATGTTTGCTAGTACTCGCATGACACGTCGCTGGTCAATTTAATTAGTAAGCGAAGGTTTACTGTAACTTATAGGGTCGGCCTAATACATTGGTTCGCCTTTCTGGAGAAACTGCGATCGTTTTTTTTTCGGAGCACGTCAGACAAGAAGCATATGAAGTTGAAGGAGGAGACATTTTATTGCTGTGATGCTTTGTGCGCATTACAGTTCTGCGAAGCGTTACTACGAGCAACTTGACTGTTGCTCTCCCTCCCCAATCATTTGTTCGTTGAAAGAAAGCTCTCATACCTTTAACCACGTATTTCATAAATTGTAGTTTTCTTTCTTCCTTAAACCAAACACTCGAAAGACAGCGCATGATACGCGACAAAAGTCTTTATTTCCAGGGTCAAAATATAAAGAACGCGATAATAATGAACATAAAGTGTTCGTCATGGTTACGGCAAATACATAAATACACAGCCGCCTCGGCTAGACAGCTGTCTTTGTACATGTGACAACCAGAGAAAAAAATGACAGCAAAAGAAAACAAGGACGCCATCTCAAGCGAACGAGAAAGAAAGGCCACTTCGTAGCCTTGCACCTGAGACGTGTACATTTTCGAATGACGAATACACTGTTACACATCTCATTGTCTCTTTCTCTTGATTTTTGTCTGTTTATTGCGACAGTCGTACATCAGGGCTTGAGAGCCTTCTGGTGAGTCGGTAGTTCGGTATGGTTCTCGGGCTACTGCAATGCTTGGGTGGAAGTACCAACCCCGCACGATTGCATGCAGGAACTAACCCTTCTACTTTTTCATGACTTGGCGTGGGCACAGAGTTCCTGCTTACGGTTACCTTAATTTGTTGCAGCCAACTTCGAAGCCGGTTCAAAACAAGCTTGCAAGTAATTGCTGCCCATTCGCACGTAACAGTAATGACGTTTCGCGGACGCCTGCTCCTAAATCATCTACAATGTTCCACGCGAACGAGTTCTTTCCTGTACAGTGCAAAAGGATATGGCTCAGTCGTTTAGTCAATCAAGCACTTGTTCCACAAGAACCCCGGTCCAGCCAGTCTTGGCGGGGCTGGGTGCGTTGCATAGGGAGATGAGAGAGTCACCTGGGTTTGTTCAAACATGTACGGTATCTTTTTTGAAAATTCAATGTTTAACTTGTTGACTGATGATAGCCGCACACTGTTTGGCCCCTTCGCCGAGGATGAAGTTTTCGTGAAGGCCGTCGACCACCTTGATCTCGACCTTGCCATCACAGCACTGGAAGGAAAGGCAAAGAAAAACAAGGACGCAGATTAAAATAAGTTATGCGGATCCCACGCGCTGTGGAAATCGACACAGGCGAGGATTTTTTTTTTGGCATTTGAGAGGGACGCTGTTCTACAGCACTGCACGGGCCCGGGCAGACCCGAAAGCCCGGGCCCGGCTGGGCCCCTGGGCCGTGCCGGACCGTCCGAACCATTCGTCTGCGGGTTCGGAGCGGGCTCGGGCTTGAAGCTACGGGCCCGTGCCGAAGTTGGGCTCGCTCATTAAATGACCTAAGGCGTGCCGTCGAGCACACGCAAACATTAGGCACTGCACCAGCAGAAAAATAACAGCATAGGCAATGGGCCAGATAACTGATGTTCCCATGGGAGAAACAAGGATTTCGGTATTCTCTCGTTCATACACTGCAGCTGATTAGACCCCGAGAAGGTGAGGCTGACACACATGTGTACCGTATGTGTCATAGATAGTAAATGAGTAAGTAAAATAAGATATTTTTCTTTTTTAACTTACAGGCCGGGCATGGTCATGCGTGCGCGGGCCCTGACTAAGCTTAGTAATGAGAGCCCGGAGCCGCGTTTAGTAACATGGGCCCAGGCTGGTCCTGGGCTTGGTATCACGGGCCCGGGCCGAAAAATAAGGCCCCCGCAGTGCTCTACGCCTTTCTTTTTCAGCGAGGTTTCTTTTCGAAGCTCACATACATACCCCCATGAGCAACATGAAAGGGAACACCGTAATTGCCTTCAGGAGGCCGCCGTGACTCAACGTGGGTGCCACGCATGAAAGTGTTCAATAGCCCTAAATGCCTAATCGCAAAGTTATCTGTTAGAAATCAACACATCCGATTCGAATCCTCGCATTAAGGGTAACCGTTGCTAAAACACCAATGTGGCGTTTCCTCTCACGTTGCCTCACGACTACACACGTACTGCATACATACATCGAACGCATAAACCAGCCTCAGGACAATGTTAGAAGCGCTTTCATCAGGAACCACTTCACTCGACCTAAATGTGTGGCGCTGCGCAGCCGCAGGCGCGTCTGCGCGAGGTAAAGTTGTGTGTCGCACACTCCACCCACCGAAACGGATTCGTTGCGTCGACGTGTTCCAGGAAAGTACTCGATCCCCCCCTGCAAACGACAAGGTTCGGTTGGGCCGTCACCACCACGTGGCGACGTCGTCAGTCTTCGCGTTTGGGAGCGATTAGGCGGGCAGTCGCGTTTCAAGCCGTTCTTGGCGGCGTATCGACGGTGCTTCTCGCTTCCCGGGAGGAACGCTCACCGAGCTCGTCGACGCTCGTCGTCGACGCTCGTCGTCGACACTCGACTCGACTCGACTTCGCGTCGACTAGCCAGCGTTGCCTCGCGCTCTGAACCGCGTTTCTAGATGCGCATCGAGAACGTTTCCTGTTCCGGTCTACACCTCCGGCGAGCATATGACTATTCCGAACTCGGTACACACTCCGCCCATATTAATGCGATTATCATTATTAGGGTATTTAACGCACTTGCCGCTGTTTATCTTTGTCCAGATCTAAACGTGGTCCCTTCATGCCAACTTGGGTACCGGGTATGTGCTACTGGGTCTGTGTGCGACTGGATACGTGCCGCTCTTAATAAAAATGACCATAGCATATAAACCATAGCGCCACCAAAGTAATAGACTGCTAATCGCGTTACCGTCGTCGACCATCTTCAAAGAATGTATGCCCCGCCATTTTTCTTTTGTTGGTGTTAGAGCTGGCGTTTGTGCTTAGTGTACAATGCCCTCGTTGCTACACGACGTGACGCTTATTGAATATCGATGGTGCTGACACTCCGTCGGTGCACCCCCCGCGGAGTCTGCCACCGTGGATTGGAGGATTAGAGAAGAAAGAGGTGGGAGAGGAGGAACGGAGCACCGTGACCTCGCGTTGTCCCTCTCCTACACTTTTCCCACGCATGCGGATCCTACCTCCCACGCGATGTGGGGATGGGAACAGCATGCGGGATGGCATGTCGTGCAGCGCAGCGAAATCAAGGACGCAAAAGGAGACAGAACACACACACACACACACACACAGTCACTATTCCGTGTCTTCTTGTGTCCTTTTTTCTCACTCGCTCCGCCACACTACATGCCATTCCATGATGATCAACCAACAAGCCCACATAGCCACCCTAGTCGACAACATCTGTGCGGTTTTGGGCAACACCAGCTCAAACTTTTGTGATGCACCAAATCATGGCTTGGACGCAGCGCAGGTTTTTTTCAGACTCCTCAATTCACAAGCGTCACGGTGTGAAGTACGGCCACAAGTAATTTGGAAACAATTTTTTTTCGTGCCCTTTCAGGCAGGTAATGTCCATTCAGGTCCTTTCGTGTCCTTTCAGACAGGAAACTAGTGTTTAACATGGCACAGAGGTCCAAAGTTAGCGTAATGCGACGCATAGGCTTTGGAGAAATATTGGGGACTACCATGTTTATCTCCGGCACCAAGTAGGCAGCTTAAGCAAATAGCAATCTTGCCTGAGCGCCTCAGGAATCGGACACAGGCAAAGAAACAGGCACTACAAACCCATGTCTTCGTCTAGAGCAAACCTCATTGCCGATATCTCGCTTGTAACGTTCGTACGATCTCGTCCAGAATTCACAACTTGTTTCGTAACTACAGTTGCTGTCAGCGGACTTCTTGAGGTTAATGTCAGTGTTTGTTTCTTTTCATGTGTGATATTTCTTGAAATGATTATCAATGAGGTAATTGAGAAACCTGTGAAGCACAAACATCTCTATGTGGCTTTCATAGATTATGAAAAGGCATTTGATTCAGTATAGAAATTACAGCATTCATGGAGGTATTGCGTAATCAAAGAGTACAGGAGGCATACATGAATATCTCGGTAAAAATCTACAAAGATTCCACATATTCCTTGCTTCTCCACGAGAAATGTAGAAAATTACCTAACAAGAAAGGGGTCAGGCAAGGAGACACAATTGCTCCGATGCATGCTTGCAATAATTATTCATGCTCTTAGACTAGGATGGTTTAGGAATGAGGAACAAGGGCAAACGTGTCACCTTCTGTGGCAGACTATATTGTCCTATTCAGCAACACTGGGGATGATTAAAACTTCTTTCTGGGCGAGTTGGTGCATACTTGACATGAAAACTGTTTACAGCGCAAACACATGCAACCACAAAGTATAAGGGACAGGACACAAGCGCTGACTTCTGGACACAGCGCTTGTGTCCTGTCCCTTATACTTTGTGGTTGCATGTGTTTGCGCTGTAAACAGTTTTCATGTCAAAAAAAAAAACTGGGGATGAATTGCAACAAATGATAGATGACCTTTACCGAGAAAGTGTAAGAGTAGGGCTTAAGATTAATATGGAGAAGACAAAGGTAATGTTCAATAGCCTAGCAAGGGAACAAGAATTCATGACTGCGAGTCAGCCTCTAGAGTCGTGCAGAAGTACATTGGTCTAGGTCAATTACACTCACAGGAAACCCTGATCACGAGAAGGAAATTTACCTAAGAATAAAAATAGACTGGAGCGCATAAGGCAGGCATTAACAAATCCTGACTGGGAGCTTGTGATATGGGGCAGAAACTTGGAGGTTAACAAAGCTCGAGAACAAGCTAAGGACATCGCAAAGAGTGCTGGAACGAAAAAATGCTTGGTGTAAGTTTAAGAGACAGGAAAAAAGAAAAGCGGTGTGGATCAGAAGCAAACGGGAATAGCCGATATTCTAATTAACATTATGAGAAAAAGAATGGAGCTGGACAGGTCATGTAATGCGCAGAGCAGTTAACCGGTGAACCATAAGGATTACAGAATGGGTGCCAAGGAAACGGAAATGCAGCCAAGGACAGCAGAAGATTAGGTGGGGTGATGAAATTTGGAAATTCGCGGGTTAGAATCGGCTAGCGCAAGACAAGTGAAATTGGAGATCGCCAGGATAGACCTTCGTCCTGCAGTGGACATGAAAAAACCGGCCGATTATCACGATAACGATTTCTTGCAAATGAATATATTTTTCCTCAAGAATCACTGAACCGGAAAGGGTTAAATGAATTGCTCATTCGTAAGCGATTTACGAAGAAGAGAGAGAAAGGAACACAGAGAAAGGGAGGGAAGTTAACCAGAGGTAGTTCCGGTTGGCTACCCTGCACGGGGGGATAGGTTAAGGGGGATAAAAAGAGAAAGAGAGTGGAAGGGGGAGATAGAGAGAAAGAGAGACGAGCGCGAACAAAGCGCGTACACTATAGATCGTTAGGGGGCGGCGTTCTTAAAGTCTATCGTGAAGCCCTGTAGACAGCAGGAACCTTAATAACGCGAGTAAGGCCTTCAACGCGGATGTTCTTTCGAAGCACTGACCTAAAGCTTTGAGTTCCGATAGTGGACGATTGTCCGACTGGTCCAGTACTCTGCACAGCACTTGTCCCTGGGCACTATATCGCGGGCAGCCACAGATAATATGTGCGAGTGTCTCATCAATGTTGCATGTGTCGCACGTGGGACTGTTTACCATTCCAATAAGGAACACATATGAGTTCATAAAGGCAGCGCCTAGCCGCAGACGGTACAGCATAGTCTGTTCACGCCGTGGTAATTCAGGCGGAGACAGTTAAGTGAATCGTTCGCCTTGTCACTCACCTCGGAGAGGCCATAGTCGAATGGCAACTGCCTCGCCATCTTTCGTGGCCTGGTGGGCTTGACAAGCACGATGTCGCCACGGAACTTCGCCTGGGGCTTGTAGTTTGTGCCGGACAGGAGGAACTCGTAGAAGACTCGCGTCGCCGTGGCCACGTCCGAGCGGCTGGGCCGTACGTCGGGGTACGCCTTGAGAAGAATGTCTGTGGCTGCCTCTTGCTTGGCATCCCAGTTCGGGTGCTGTTTCATCTGGTTCCGGACCTGCATGAACGGAGGACGAGAATTCTTTTCGAGCGCGAGCTCACGTACACTACACGAGCATATATATACACGCCGACAACAGCAGAGGTGCTCGACGAAGCTGCGAGGCTCAAATTTGTTGTCCATGCCGTCATATACCCGCACTGCTAACATCGCTACACCGACGTTGGGCATTTGAGGTATAAGAAAGGTGATGAAAGGCGACAAATTATTGAGGACCATAGCCGAAAAGGTGTTAGAGTAAGGTTGAAGATTAACATTCGAAAGACCAAGTAAATCTCAATAGAGTGGCAAGAGAACAAGAAATCATGACTGGCTGTCAGCGTCTAGAGTCTGCGAAGGAGTACTTTCATCTAGGCAAGCTATTCACAGGGGACCCTGAACATAACAAGGAAATTTGCAGGAGAATACAAATGGGTTGAAGCGCATACGGCAAGCATTACAATATCACGACCGACAGCCTAATTAACGCTATCCACGAAAATAAACGTGTACAATCATTGTATGATACCGCTAACACATGGAGGTTAAAAAAAAAGTTTGTCAAAAAGGACCACTCATCGAGCGATAAAATGAAACGTGTTTAAGAGACGGGAAGACAGCGGTGTCATTATACGCCTCGTGCACCGCCTATAGAGGCGCCGCTGATTGCCACCTAGCGGGCGCTTCCAACAGTACGCGCGGGAGCAGTAGCATACGACAACCCTTTGCAGCAAGGATGGCTGAAGTTCGCGGCTGCGATTTCTCCTTTGTTCGGGTGCCAGGCTGCTTCTTCTGCGTTGACAGCTGTAGGGAAGACGCTGACCTCTGTGGGAGCGGGTATGAACACGATGTTACTGGTGTTTGGGACAACATGGTCCACATACGGGCCAGGTGCGTCATGCAGCCAAACGCCTTGAACCCCATTTACATGAAGTGGAGCTCATGTTAACTAGCCGATAAATTCTGTTGAGTGATGCGATCTATCGATCGTTTTTTTTTTAAATTCTACCCTTGCCGTAATGCTGCTTCTGTACCTCAATAATTATATAAGCACCCGTCGTTAGTGCAGACTTATATCAAACAAATCCGCACGGTGCGATGTCTGCATATGCTGTTGTGATTTTTCTGCCGATGAATACATGTGACATCGCCGAATAAGTGTAGTCGAAGTCGCCTCAAGAAGAGTAATTGCGAATTTATAGATGGAAACGCGTACGCTAGCCAACATAGTCACCAAACGCACGGGTTAATAAAAGCGCGTGTTAGTGCTGTACCGCCGAAGCAATTCTGCTGCATACGCCTATGAACTGCCGTTCCCGCTGCAGTTTTTGCAATTTTAAGTTCCCCAAGAGAGCTGCTTGCAAACGCACAAAGCTAAAGTCTGGCTAACTTTTCAGTACTTTTTATATTACTAGAGAGAGGTGCCGCATGATATATTTAAAGCCGGAGCAGCGCCAGTCCAAGTAGATGAGCGCTGGCTTCAAGGCTGGGTTTAGTCCTCTGCAGCGTCAGCATAATAAAAAAGAATTCAGTTGAGTACAAAATTCACATGCAAGAAGGGACTACGTTGTGAAACAAACAAATCGCTCGGCGTGTTAAGTCTGCGCAGGCAGCATCGAGGTGTGATGACTTCCCAAACGTGACACGAACATTTCAGTGAAAAATGGGGCAAAAATATCATATGCAGCAACTATTAGCAATTCTCCCCCTGAACTACCTATTTTCTAAAGACATTTCAAAAAAGAAAACACGATATCTAAGCTGCCTTCGGGCGAAAAAAATAAAGCTGTTAAAGAAGCAACTGCTTGGCATCATTCCGATACCACACAGCGTGATTTATACCCTTTACAAACGAGGCAGGGTGAAAACCTCGCAGCTCAAAAGAATCAACAAGAGTTATGCATGGAGCTACTAGCAACATTTAAACATGTGCGTAGCCACGCATAAAACAGATGTACAAACATAAAGTGCGCGACAGCTGGTGCGATGATTTACCGGGCCACATAAAACCAACAACTTCAGTTCTTGCAAACTTCTGTAGCTTTAACACACAACACAATGTGCTCGTGCTACCTAGCTAGCGCAACGCGGCAAAGAAGCGGAAAACAATATAAGCGCCAACTGCATTCCGAACTTTAGCGAAATGCCTTTAAACCGCATGCTGCACTGCAGACGAACTTCGTCGCTCACGCGTCTATGATCGAGTGGGAAAAAACACCGACGAGACAAAGGAAAGGATGAGAACGAGAAATTTCCCGCCGAAGCGACGATCCGTTTGTGCTACCGTTTCTCCCGCTGATGAGGCTTTGCGGGGAATGATTAGAACCGTATCGCCGGCAGGAAGTAGCCGTTATTTGAGCCCCCCACCCTGCAACAATTCTTCTTCGACATTCCTTGAAGCTTTGGCCACCCCACACATGCGAAGGGTGTTGCCTATTCTGGTCTGAAAACGTGAATAAGAGAGAGAAGCACCATCAACGACACAACAAACTACGGCGCGCGCCTGGCTCCTCTCTCCCGCGTGTTGTGCGCAAGGCCGCCACCAGTGGCGCGTCCATCGGCGCGCACTACGCGTATAGAGCAAACAGGGGTAGCCAGTATTCTAGTTGACATAAGAGAAAGCGAAGTAGCCGGGCAGTTCATGTAATGCGAATGGCGGATAATCTGCCTATTAGAGTTACAAAATGGGCGCCAAGGGAAGGAAAGCACGGTCGGGGATGGCAGAGAATTACGTGGTATGATTAAATTGGGAAATTCGCAGGCATAACTTGTAATCACCTAGTGCAAGACAGGGATAATTGGAGATCGCTGGAAGAGAAGTTCAACCCACAGTGGACATAAATAAACTTATACCACAATAAAAGAAAGGAAGGAAGAAAGAGAGAAAGACAGACAGAAAGAAAGAGGGAAGGATTTGCTTGGTTTGACGATCATCATTGATGGTTTGTGGGCATTTTTTTATGAAAAAGATATCACCATCCAATCCACAAGCACCCCCCCCCCCCCTTCACAGAAACACACATTTAGCGTACGACCTGAAAGCCTATACCCACCTCTATGAAGTCGATGTCCATGTACTGCATGAGGAAGGCACAGAAGAGTGAGGACTCCTCTTCGTCCTTGCTACCAGAAAAGCGCGACAGGTGTTGACTGGTGTGCACAGACATGTATTGGGGGGCGCCGTCCAGGAGGGTCAGGCTGCCTACGGAGGCTCCCGACGCTTGCAGCTGGACGGCTATCTCAAAGGCCACTGCGGCACCGAATGAGTAGCCGACCACGTGGTAGGGACCCCTGGGCTGAAGCTCGACGAGTTTCTGCAACGACGGAAACAAGAATGGAAGTCACACAAAGAGGATTCTCACTGACATACATCTCGAGGGAGAAGAAAAGGGGAGGGAAGTTGCACGTCTGCACAGGTCTCCGAGTTGAGCTAGAACTGTGCACGATTATGCAGCACGGACAGTAGCAATGCTTTATTGATGTTCTCTTGCAGATGCAGCTAGAGGTACGATAGATATATTGTGCTGCTATGCACGAGGTCCCAGGATCAAACGCGGCCGCAACGGCAGCATTCAGATCAGGGCGGAATGTAAGAACGCTCTTTATCGTGCATTGGGTGCACGTTAAAGTACAACTGGAACAAAATTTCTCTATGGCAAATTCTTTTTCTTTATGAATGAGTAGTGTACACCACTGAACCTGTCGTGGCAGAGCGGCAGGGCTGATAATTTGTATCGTTTTCTTGTTGACATCCTATGAAGCAGCACCTAAGCAGAAGATGCGTGCACTTGGTATTTGTCGCTATGACGTAAATCCCAACACGATGCCTCCGAGATGTTTCAGCGTGCCGCCCTGGGAGCACTGGGCCCTGGGAGCACGGGGCCAGTAGGGGGGCTCCTATGCAGTGGCGTAGCAACGGGAGGGGGGGTGGCCGTGGGCCCTGGGAGTACTGGGGAGCCAGTAGGGGGGGGGGGGAGGGGGTGTCATATCTGTCTGAAGACACCCGAAAATTGTCGATATCCTCGCCTTCCTCGACTACAACCGGGGGGGGGGGGGAGTTACAGAAGAGCTAAGGGCCCCGGGTGCCAGATGACCTAGCTACGCCACAGCTCTTATGGTGTCAGGTCCACTGTTCTTTCTGCTAAGGTAGTGCCTATATTGCTGGCAGCAGGCAGAGTAGCCAGGGCGAAAGGTTTCCTGCAGTTTTTCCCCCATTGGCTGCCCGCGACCACCTGACTTCTCTGCCGGGACATTCCCACGAGGGTACTGCGCCATCAGTTCACGAACAAAAGCAGTTCCCGTAATAGTTCTGCGGAAACCTGCAAGGTGGAGAGAAGTAATTAATTAAGGGAAAATCAGACATCCACCCATTCGTAGCAATTGCTACAAAGGAAATACATACCGGTTCTACGAAAGAAAAGCCTCGCAGTTAAAGAGAAATTGTAGCAACTGCTACAAATGGGTGGATGTCTGATTTTCCCTTAATTAAATGCAGTTCCCGAACCGCCCTCTTCCCGTCTCGCGACGGGTGAGCCCACTCCTCTCGGCAGGAACCCTCCGTGTCAGGCCTGGTCGCCTGGTGGTGAGGCATAGGAACAGGAACATACCGACAGTTGCCTCCGAAGTTTTGCCACCAGACAAGTCCCGTTGTCGCGGGCAGCCAATGGGGAGTAGCTGCCGGCAATAGAGCCACTGCTTTGTTGTTAACCTGCGCTACAAGTTCTTCACGAACTGTCAGCCATCTTTCTAAAGAACAAGTCATCTTGAATTACCTGTCGGTACACGGCGGCCATCTCCTCTATGGACCATCCCGAAACGTCGGGCGTCCTCTGCACCCCGACAGCTCGAACGGGGAGCTGGCTGGCCAGTTCGGACAGGGTGTTCACGTGGCCCTCGACAGGGTGCACGATGAACACGGGCGAGGCTCCCTTCAGGCCGTTCATCTCAACCAGGATGCTGCGGGGAACCAGCTCCTTGATGAGCGTCAGTCGCGGCACCTCGGACACGTCTGCGGGTTCTGAAAATACCAGGTACGTACGAGCCATGACGTAGTGCTGGTCGCATCACACAGGTAGATGGTTGCGACCTACACGAACCGTGTGCACGGCCAATGAATTCAAGGTGTGAGACACATTTCTAAAGTGAGGCTCATTTTGGCGACCCCTCCGGGACTCTCCCGATGATGGCTGCCTGGGTGCTGCTGCTGCGGTCTTACTCGAGACCGCTCAGTTAAAGAAACAGGAAATATGTTCGAAACGGTCGGGATCAAACCTCGGTCGCGCAGCACTGCAGCACGGTGCTCTAACCATTACGCCACAGTCAGACGTATTTATTGCTATAGTGCCGACCCCTGCAACTTGTTCTGTGAGACGAACTCCGCGTGTGTCGCATTGAGTATTGACGGGTTGCGCTAGAACACACGCGCTCGCGTCGAAGCAGATGCGAAGGAGCTGAGTTTTTGAACAGCTTGTAACGTGGATGATCTGGTTTCAGTGGCGAGAGCCTTAAGTACGTATTTGCACTGACGTTGCAATAGCCCAGAAATATTGGTTTTGTGTTGGAATCTGTACACACTTTAAGCTTTTCGATGTGTAAGTTCTAACAAGATGCGTTGGACCTGCCGCAGATTTTTTTTAATCAGACAAAAAAATTTTCCATAAGCCGCAGCCTGTCCATCTGCGCTTACTACACGCGTTTAAAGAAATATGTGAGCTATGGAAAGAAGAATGATAGGTGTAACGTTAAGGGATAAGAAAAGAGCAGATTGGGTGAGGGAACAAACGCGAGTTAATGACATCTTAGTTGAAATCAAGAAAAAGAAATGGGCATGGGCAGGACATGTAATGAGGAGGGAAGATAACCGAGGGTCATTAAGGGTTACGGACTGGATTCCAAGGGAAGGGAAGCGTAGCAGGGGGCGGCAGAAAGTTAGGTGGGCGGATAAGATTAAGAAGTTTGCAGGGACGGCATGGTCACAATTAGTACATGACCGGGGTTGTTGGAGAAGTATGGGAGAGGCCTTTGCCCTGCAGTGGGCGTAACCAGGCTGCTGCTGCTGCTGCTGATGATGATGATGATGCTGAGGAAATGTCGGCGCGTTTAATTGACGCCGGGTACTGCCTTTTACATAGAGATGCGCAACTAATAGAGACCAGGCACGTATGCGAAAACATAAATAAAAAATAACATTGAAATTGAGAGTCCCTTATATGTTCTATATCATGGCCTGCAACGTTTAGAAAACGAAATCACTAGAAAAGCAGATTATTCTGCAGCCTAGGCATGCATAAACTGAAACCGAGAAAACCGATGGGTGCAGCCAACGCACGAATGCTCGACCCATGCCAATACGCTGTCACAATTCCAAACTCGACTGCTGTGCTAAACGAAATGTTCAGTTCTTGTTGATGACGTAGTCTCGAAACTGTTGCTACCAAGGCTGCAGCATTCGGAGTCTTGCAGTCACTAGTGAGGGAAGCGGTTTACGAGACCCCCCCCCCCCCCCCCCCCCAATGAACTATACTGTAAAGGGCTAGGTGGCATATGAGGTTTAAATTTAGAAAAAAGAATGTACAGCGAGCCGCAAACTGTTTATTTGTGTTCTTTCCAAGCGTTGATGATTTGTGTGTTTTCAATTACGCAAGGTTCTTTTATGCCTTTGTCGCGTTTCATTTCTTGTGTGTGTGGGGGGGGGGTGAGATGCGCATGTTGGCTTCCGAGCTATCCAATTCGAAAATTTCAACGTGAATTGGTACACTTTCACAAGATCATTCATATGCTGTAACACACAGGTTGATTTAATGTGCACTCAAGTTTCAACACACGTGAATTTTCGTATTTTCTTTCTATCGAAACGGCACCTGCCGGGACAGGGAGTCGTGCCCTTGACTTCGTGCTCGGCGGCAAGCCGTCTTATGCACCCGAGCACCGGTTTTGAGAGGAATGACAGTTATTTGGGAGCCTCAATTGATCGGCGACCAAATGTTGGATCCACTGACGAGCGCAGTGCATTCAAAAGTCGGTTGACAAACGCGCCGCGATGCGCATTCAGCGGAAGAGACGACAGGACACTCGGCCACTACTGACCCTCGCCCTCCTGCGTCGCGGCGGCGGCTACTGGAGAGGACACCGGCTCGCTGCTGGCACCGCCGTCAATCTCGCGCAGCCTGTTGATGGTGAGCTGCCGGATATCTTGCATGGACAGGGTGAGATCGTAGTCGCGCTCGATGGTCTGCTTCACCTCGACGCCCATGAGCGAGTCCATGCCCAGCTCTCCGAGGCTCATGTTCGGGTTCAGACTGGCCGGGTCCTTCACACCTGCGCACGGATCAAGCATAAGAACGCCACTACAAGAAGAGGTTGACCAAAATCAGGTGCCTGTAGGATACTACAAGCTTTTGTCCCAAGAACCGCGTCATTTTTGCAGCACTTATAGATTTGTCTACATACTCGTTCTAAGGAAGGGACCCGAAGACTAAAGTCGCAACTCGGAAGCTCACATTCTGTGACAACGAACGATGCTCATAGCGTAACGTGTAGGCGTAGTCTTCGCGTAGGTTGTGCCTCGTCTGAAGAACTAGCGTTATAGATAGGCGTCAGGGCTTACTGCGGTAATTCAGTTACACATGTCACTAGTGAGTTTAGGACTAACGGAAAATTGATAAGGAGTGTCCTTAAGCACGATTCGTTTGGTTGTAGGAGGTACGCGAGATCGGTCGCCATTCTCCTCCTGCTTCAGACCGCACATTGCTACCACTGCGATGTCTCCGAACAGAATGCCACAGAGCTCGGCGCTGCTCACCCAGGATGTGTGTGATGGACTGGACAAGGCCCTGCTTGTTCTTTCCATCCGACTTGGTGGAAAGGTCGGCCTTCACCAAGCTCGAGACGACCGGGTGGCTCTGGCTGAGGAACCTGTCCATGACGGCCATGCAGGAGCTGATTCGCTGGGGCAGGCTGCCGCCTACGACCACATCGGCACCCATGGTGTCGTGGAGGACGCCGACATCACCGATGGCGCCCCACTGGATGCCAAGGCCTAAACGGGCATCCGGATCATGAGACGGAAATAATCAGAAGAATAAGAATGGGCTGGGGTGCGTTTGGCAGGCATTCTCAGATCATGAACAGCAGGTTGCCATTATCCCTCAAGAGAAAAGTATATAACAGCTGTGTCTTACCAGTACTCACCTACGGGGCAGAAACCTGGAGGCTTACGAAAAGGGTTCTACTCAAATTGAGGACGACACAACGAGCTATGGAAAGAAGAATGATAGGTGTAACGTTAAGGGATAAGAAAAGAGCAGATTGGGTGAGGGAACAAACGCGAGTTAATGACATCTTAGTTGAAATCAAGAAAAAGAAATGGGCATGGGCAGGACATGTAATGAGGAGGGAAGATAACCGATGGTCATTAAGGGTTACGGACTGGATCCCAAGGGAAGGGAAGCGCAGCAAGGGGCGGCAGAAAGTTAGGTGGGCGGATGAGATTAAGAAGTTTGCAGGGACGGCATGGCCACAATTAGTACATGACCGGGGTTGTTGGAGAAGTATGGGAGAGGCCTTTGCCCTGCAGTGGGCGTAACCAGGCTGATGATGATGATGATGATGATGATGAAACGGGCATAACAGCATGGTATTTTAAGGTTCTCCCCATTTACACTTCTCGTATGGAACAGGGTGCTCGTCTAGACGAGGATTATCATATTATAAAGTTACATAGTTTATCTGATGTTACTGCTCGTTTGTCACCAATATTAAGGCGATGAGGGTAGATGTAGATGACGGTTGCTATAGCTACAGCTCTGTGTGGTTGTCAACTATGCCTTTTTGTGTCCCTGTCGTTAAGCTTGCGCTACAACAACGTAGACGAGACCAAGGGCGCTATAACCAAAAGAAATTTCCAACCTTTCTATTCCAATTCTGCAATGAGCCCTCGGCGACTGGTCGGAAAATTTTTTGGGCCACCCCCACTTCATCTGTCTGTCGCACAACATCATGGAAACCGCAATAGCTCTCCATCTGATATGACGTGTACACACTGATTATGCATGATTGTACCGAAGAAAAGAAAAAACAGTTATTTCCGATTCGACGCCTTTTTGCCATTAGCTTTCAATAGGTGAAGCGCCAATAGTGACGGCACACAAGAAGAAGTACACACAGGACAAGCGCCTTGTCCTGTCTGTATTTCTTCTTGTGTGCCGTCACTATTGGCGCTTCACCTATTGAAAGCTATGCACCAACTAGCCCCACAACGTGTTTTTTGCCATTAGCCCTCAGCTATTGGTCAAAAGTTTTCGGACTGCACCCACTTCAGCTGCCCGTCACACAACGTCACAAAACCGCGAAAACTCACCGCGTAAAAGTGACGTGCACGCCTTTAGGATGCATTATTATGCCGAAGAAAAGTGATTTTTTTCCTGAATAGCCGCAGGCTGCCTCGTTCCGGAAGGAATAAGAGATGGCTGCCGCCGATCGCCCAAGCACTGGCCGTAGAGCATCTGTTTATTTGCATAGAATAAAGCTTTTTTGCGTGGCCGTGTAACGTTTTCGAGCACTTTCGGCACGTTTACGTCCTCGCTCTGCCAACTCTTCTTTGTTGAGGATTTGTTTTAGCGTTATTGTTAACCTTCCGTTGCATGTCGCCGCGATTTTCGACCAGCCACCGCAAGCTAAATAAGGGAAAGCGGAGCAGCCGCTGACTTGGTCGGCTTCATCAAATCCCTCTCCACTTGAGCGTGCTGTTCGCTTCTTGTCAGCCAATTAGACAAGACAAGCCGCTCAGTGTAGGCAATGTTATTCGTTTTTAAAGCAAGCAAAAGTGAATTCCTATGAACGAGGAGAGCGTTTGATTGGTCTGTTTAGACAACCCTTCGGGTCACCGCTCGATGCTTGCGTCGGCGGTCACGGAAATTTGACGTCAGGAGATTGGAATAAAAAAAAAAATATTGGAATGGTTCTACGTTATAGGACCCCAATTTTAACTTCTTAAAGCTTTTCAAGTCGAACTGGTACATCCGTAAAGTCGCAACAATACATTTGTTTATTTTGCATTTTAAACTATATTTTTTGCTAACATTCTGTTTACAATTTAGATGATTACTTTATTCGCGCTTGCATCCTTACTTGTTTTATGGGCGCACCTTCGGTTTTACAGTTCATGCTTTTCTTTCTACACTCAAGGTTCTGGCTGTAGTGCTCACAAATTTGAGGACAGAGACATAAGTTGAAGGTCCGAGACAGACCTTATTACTGGGCCCCTAACAACAACAACAACAACAACAACAACAACAACAACAACAACAACAACAACAACAACAACAACAACAACAACAACAACAACAACAACAACAACAACAACAACAACAACAACAACAACAACAACAACAACAACAACAACAACAACAACAACAACAACAACAACAACAACAACAACAACAACGATTCAACCTAAGTTGTGCGACCGAATTCGGTGTGATGACCTTGCCACGCAACACGAATTTCCGACCGCCGTTAGCGCTAACTTAGCGCTGTCGTATAGCGATAATGCAAACCATAGAGTACGTTCACTGAACACGACATGCTCACCGGGAAGTCCTTCGGAAACCCGTCTCTCGCAGATCCGCTCCATGACGGAGTTGGCGTAGCCGTAGTTGGTCTGTCCGGCGTTGCCTCGGCCGCAAGACACGGACGAGAAGACGACGAAGTGGTCGATCTCCGGACACGTCGTTCGAGACAGTTCGTCCAGATGCTGCGTGCCGTCAACTTTGGGCTTGCACACGGTCTCGTAGGTGTCTGGCGTCTGGTTCTCAAGCAGTGCGTCTCGTAGAACCTGCGGACCGAGAAGGGAGCATTCGCGGAGTCGCTAACTGCACACTTTTCAAAGTTGCACGACGGTCGGTCGCAAGAGCATCGGATGGCAATGCCAAACTTCTTACTTGCATGAACATGTGCTCCTTCGAACTCAACAACCCATGCGAATCAAACTGAACATGTTTTCCGTGGCAAGAGAAACAGGGACGGGAACCCAGCTTACCCATTGCACTACCTTGTGCCTGGCTCCACAGTCTACAGGGAAAGCTACGACTGACACACGCCAATTCAGAAGAAGCGTCAATCTCTCTCCGAGCAAGTAACGCACCTTGGGCACTGCTAATTGAACCATGACCTTTCCATTGCAGTGGCGTTACTCACGGCAGGATTCGCGGCCGACAGATAAGCGCCCTCTTGACGTTTACCACTGATTGGCGGTGTCGCGACCTGCGTTTCTTTTTCTTTTCATACTTAACGGAGTTCCTAACGCGATCTGTAACAAGCATTTGTGCGTGTGAACACTTCAGCCCACACGTAGGCTACGGTCGCAAAACATTTGAAGCAGGAAGCTTTAGATAAAAGGGCTGTGACAGGTCAAGGTGGGAAACATGGACGCGTAGAAATCATCACGTCTGTTACGACCGGCTGTACATGCAAGATATACCGAAAACATTCGCACAGGTTCATACCTTCCTAGTATCCAGCTTTCGGATGCGTCACACGTCTGATGGGATGTTTCTGACGCTCACAAATTGACCATATGACCAAAAATACGAGGAAGGCATGCGCCTAACCCTCGAGGTGAATGTAGTCAACTTGCCCAGATTCCAGCTTACCAGCAAGACAAAAAAGCTCAAAAAGAGTTTCCATGTGCTCGTTCCAAAGAATCGTCAACCTGTCAGCTTTCGGCCACTCACCACGGCCAGGTTGAAGATGCCACCGACTGGTCCCAGTGCCTTGGCGTCCTCGATGATCCGCCGGGCGCCCTTCTCGGTCGAGGCGTCGGCTTTGCTCACGACCACCTTGCAGCCGGCGTGCTGCCACCGGTGAAGGCACAGCTTCTGGTACCCCGTGCGCACGCCGGACCGCGCACTGAGCACCAGCTTGCGGCACCCACGGTGCACCATCCAGTCGGCGAGCTCCAGGCCGAAGCCCCCGAGACCGCCGGCGATCACGTACGACTTGTGCTCGTAGAAGCAGGTGCGCGCCACGGCTTCCACTGTGAGTGGCGTGGCGGGCGTGGTGTTGCGTGAGGTCTCTTCCGGCCTGATCTGCTCATGTCAAACGGCAAGAATGACATTATTAGGGATCAGCTGTTTTTTTGAATGGGATGTTCAAAACTTGGTGCACTTCACCGTGCCGCGTTCCGCGTTTGGAATGGTCCGCGCTTGGGCAAAAACTAAGCTGATTAGCTCCGCCCTCCCCTCCTCCCCTCCTAGATATCTGTTCCAAGAAACCAAAATCGCTGTAAAGCTATGCCGGGCTACTTGGTGCATTAACACATGTGCACAACCGGTGCCCCCGTGGCTTTTCTTTCATTGCGGGATCCCGAAAGTTGTTCGCAAGTATAAAATTTAGTTGACAAAGAGTGCTGGCATATATAGGCTTCGGACAGCTGCTCTCGGAGCAGCAAACCAAGATGTAGCGTCTTCAAATCATTCTAAAGATGAAATGAACACTGCCAACGCAATACAGTTGTCTTGAAGAATGAAAGATGTTTTTCTAACTTAGCAGCAAAGGTAATGATATGCAACGAAATTCTAGCTAAGTAAATGAGGGCTCTTCTCTTGTACAAACATAAACACTTATGTGTGAAACACCCGTCCCGATCTGCGTTATTTTTCCTCTCTCTTTCTCTTTGTCCTCAATACAGCCCCTACTTCTCGCATCCTAGTGCTGGGTAGCAAGCCGGAAACTCGCAGCTGGTTAACCACCCTGTCTTACCTCTCTCTCTCTCTCTCTCTCTCTCTCTCTCTATATATATATATATATATATATATATATATATATATATACATATATATCTGTTGTCTGATCTCTCTCTCTCTCTCTCTCTCTATATATATATATATATATATATATATATATATATAGAGAGAGAGAGAGAGAGAGAGAGAGAGAGAGATCAGACAACACAGCTTAACGGCACTTCTGAAAGGCGGCAATATACTCGTATATCGTTTCAGTTTCCGTCATAACGCTATACCGTGTTGTACCCTTCGAAGAGTGCACAGGTAAGATTTCTATCGAATAGCCTGCCTTGAAAGACCAAAAAAGAATGAAGGCAAAGGCCAAGCGCACCTGGAGCACCACTTTGCCCATGTGCTTTCCGGAGGCCATGAACCGGAACGCTTCCTCGGCCTGGTCCCGCTCAAACTTGATGGCATCGAGCGGTTGCACCGCGCCCGAAGCAATGCCTTCGCGGACGAGCTCGACGACGCGGCGCTTGTCGGCGGCCACGAAGGGATCGTCACCGAACAGCGCGTCCAGCAGGATGCCGTGGAAGGTGACGTTCTTGAGGAACACGGACATACCCAGCGGTGAGTTCTTGGACAGGTCGAACTTGCCGATCTCCAGGAATCGGCCGTGGGTTGCCAGACAGCGGACGCTGGCTTGGAGCTTCTCTTCTGCCAGCGAGTTGAGTACGAGGTCAACGCCTGGTGTTTGAATTGCGAAGACGGCAGGACATTACGACTGAGTCCACTTCTTTCTTCCACCACAGAACCATGACTTTGATAGTTTAGAACCGTATATGTATCGTATTCACGTCGGTCACTAATTTTGACCATAAAGACTGCTTGGGTTCTCTAAAGCATCGAAACATTGGTCCATTTAGTGCTAAGGGACATCTACGTCTTGAAGATTTTAGGCTCTTCAGGTCTTCCACGCAACACGAGAAGTAAAAGCCTTCAGTTCGATAAACGTTTTTGAAGGAGCTCACGCATACATGCTTCCAGCGAACTTTTGGCGTTTCTTTTCCGAACCAGGCGCTATCAACCTAGCTAGCAACCTGTTTGAACTAACTGTTTAATACGAAGCACACATTAAGTCTTGCTCAGACCTGATGTGGGTCTTAGCATCAGCCTAAATGATAGCTTTCAGGCGTCATCATTCTTAGACGATATGTGGCCAAAAGTGATGGCACGACGATTACGGTACTTGGCATTTACTAAAGTCTTTTAACAGAGTATACGCAAACTCGTCTTCATTCCATGCTCTGCTTGTTTCACTTTTGCAACGGGTGACCACGCTCACCTCGGCTATTCGTCTCCAGAAGGACGTGAGCCTCGAACGAGAGATCGCGTGAATTTGCGAAGTTGCGGTCCTGAAGCTGCGGGAAGCGGCGCTTGAGGAACTCTCGCTTCTCCCTGGAACCTGAGAAATCGGACGATGAAAAAAAAAAAGTGCAACTTTGCAAATGCCGCAAATACTGATAAGCACGCGTACAATTTATCGGCTTCTGTTGAGTAGCCAGAGCGGAAAGAACGAAGTGTCGCCAGCGTTGAAACTTCAGCGAGTACTGTAAGGAGGAAGTCACGCGTATGAGAGAGCCCCGGAACGAGGAGTTTGTGAGACCAATGGGAAGAAATCCGAAGAAGACGGGAAGACTGATTATAAGATTGATGATATTTGACGGAACAACTCGCACCCTGAGAGTGCCTTCCCACTGCAGCATACTTTTACTTTAGTCCCTTTTGGTTTAGACTTAAAAAAGAAACAGGTATGAATTGTCGGAAAGAAAAGACGGCATAATATGTGCCTTATTTCAAGTTTTTTTTTCAGTTTAGTAGATACATTTCTCTTGACGCACAAGAACGCCGATGAATCTATTAGGATTCACTTTATCATTAGCTACCCGTTTTTATTTGAACAAAACCAGAACAAGGTGAAAGCAGGAGCCAACGTTTCGACAAGTGGGCTTGTCTTCTTCAAGGCCTTCACGCCTTGAAGAAGACAAGTCCACTTGTCGAAACGTTGACTCCTGCCTTCACCTTGTTCTCGGTTTGCCCATCGTCTTGAATCTCCGTCTTCCTCCTTCACCGCGCTTCCCGTTTCCATTTTAGTTGCTTTGTCTTAGGCCGCAGAAGCGACTGAGGCGCAAGCCACAGAAACCTGCTTTTCACATAAAAAGAAAGACACGCACCTTCTAAAGAAAATGACGCGATATAAAGTAACATGCATCTCACGCTGGCTGCACTCGACACCTTACCGACGGTGGTGAAGACTGTGCAACCCATGGAGAGGGCGATGGAGATGGCCGCCTGTCCGACGCCACCGCTGCCGGAGTGCACAAGCAGGGACTCTCCCGGCCGCAGGTTGCCCCTCACCAGCAGGGCGTAGTAGGCGGTCGAGTAGGCGACCGGAACAGTGGAGGCCTCCTCGAGGCTCCACGACTCGGGCACCTCCCACAGGAAGCCCGGATCCGCGGCCACTGCCATCGCCATGCCTTGGGCTGCCACGGCGCCCATGACTCGGCGTCCCTTCGGGTCGCGGCCGGAGAACTCCAGGCCGAGGACGCAGTCCGAGGAAGCCAGGTCGCCTGTTTTCGAACGAGGACCGCGGAAGAGTTTCAACCACTTTATTCGCGGGTAATGAAGGACGGGACTGGGGGGGGGGGGGGTAGGGCGGAGGAAGAGTTGACTGTTGGGCTAGTTGGTCGTCCATATTTGAAGTAGTAACTTAGCGCGAATAAATACACGGAAACAAGAAAGGCGGACAAGGACAAGCGCTTGTCCTTGACCGCCTTTCTTGTTTCCATGTTTTCATTCGAGCCAACTTACTACTTATGCGAACGTAACGTAATAGTATCACAAAAAAATGCTCAATGCTTGAGACTTCACCGAAGTAACGTCAAGGCCAGTAAGATGATTTCTTTCACATTTTCCTTTGTGAGTATGCAGGCGATTACAATGTAATCAAATGTCGAGTTAGTGCGTGATCACTCATGTAGCGTTATTTCTTATCTCCTTTCTTGGGATGCTAATTGTGCAGATACAACGCACTTGGAATCTACATGACGAGGAGCTTTCGTGAAGTGGTTAATCAAATGCTTTAAGTGTGCCCATTTCGTTCCTGCGCCTATGGCGTGCACCAGTGTGACACACGTGATGATCTCCTCAAGGAGGTATAGTTGACCTTGGCACGACAAAATTATGCGTGCGATTATGTGTGTGGGCCTTATGGTTAGGCTATATCTGGCTGCTGTGCTGGGGGACTGTAGTTCGATCGCACCACTGGGCACGCGATTCAATTTTCTGGATGTCAATTTTCGGGTGTCGCTGCTGGCGTCAAACTGGAAATTCATGCCAAGTGAATACGCCTCGCAAACTCACCGGCTTCAATTCGCAAATTGCAATATGTGCCGTAAAGTAATGAATTAAAAAGGTTATTGGTGAATTTTTGTTAATCACTTGAATATGCGCTTCGATTTCTCGTGCTAGTAATATCTCTTCGAAGAACCTAGCTCAAGGACAATAATTATGTGTTTGCCACAGGCGTTTCTTTTTTAATTTCTGTAAAACTTAAACGGCCCCCCTGTAGTGTACAGGATGCCGGACGGCTTAGAAGATTCAAGGCATCGCCGAATTTTACAACATTCTTGTTGCACGAGTCAGTGCAAATGCCTGTGTGGGTCGATCCTGATACCAGCGCGCGATACGTGTCACCAAAAGACTTTTAATGCAATAGCGTTATACAGGTCAAAATGGCTGTCGGCGATATGTAGGGAGTTATGTCCCCGGTAGATCAACTGGGCGGAGTTGGGCAGGTGAGAGCGGCGGAGCGGGGAAGGAGGTTTAATAGAGTGGCTTGACGCAGAGGGTCACGTGACGGGAGGAGCGGCAGGAGTTGAGCGGGCATACGGTGGACGCGCGGAAGAGCGAAACAATCTCATTCTCGCTGCACTGATTGGAGGCGGTTCCGATTGATTGATTAAGCAGTTGGAAAAGATATCCCTTGAACTATTGGAAGAAAGAAGAAAATGGGAATGGTGCCATAACAATATTAAGACGACGACCACGTAAGCAAATGTTTGGAGCGAGTTCACAACCTTTACTTGGCTCTTTAGAGGGCCGGCTAGGATTACATAGGTGGAAGTCATATTGATGTAAGCCGTTGCGTGATAGGACGCCATGAGACTATTGGGATTACATTTTGAAGTGCAGCGCGAGAAATCGTGATTAGAGGGCACAGCTTGTTGGTGGCTCTATGACTGCGGAACGGCGGCGCTGGATTGCACGGCCAGTCACGTGAACGCGGTGTCTCAGTGGCGCCCCTCGGCGGACAACAATAGAAAGTCAAAACTTCCTACCATTAAATTACTGTTCGCCTATTTAAATGCCAGTCGCCACTAAGGTCGCTGAAGCACACCGCGAAGACCCGCTAGCTTTTCCTTTAGGGTCAATATATGCATAAGCTGCTTGACTCTTTTTGACCATAATGCTGGTTCAGGATGAGCATTAAAGCATGTATCGGACGCCACGCAAGCGCAGATGTATTGGTCAACGCTGTGCGTTCTCGTACAAGTTCCCTTTTTGGAGCGCAGGAGCCATTAGGCGAATGCATTTTTCTTGAGACCTGTGCGCGCGGCTTTGGATAACTCGAAAAGCCGTAATCTACACTTGTGAGTACCGTGGCTACAGTCCCGCACGAATTACTCATCGCCAAGGGTGGGCTACGCCAAGAAAGCTTTCTTTCTTTGGTTGCTTCTTTACCGTTCACTTACTTGGGAGCTAGTCCCAACTAGTTCACTGTCCAAATTAAGCATAGTTTATGGACAAAGTGGGGCACTCAAACAAAGTACATTTCACCAATCACGTCCGAACTATGAAGCCTTCTCAGCGATATTATTGCGGGCTTCTCAACACTTGCAGCGCAAGACACCTGTACGACGCTGGGCGGCAGCTATAGGCGACAACCCATTGGTCTCGGTACAAATTTACAAGCGTTTCAATGGGAACACGAGGAACTGCAGCGGAGGGGATCTATTTTTTTAAAGCCACTTACCAGGCAAAGCATCCGGTGGAAGCTTTCCGGTGGCCAGCATGATGTCTCGGAAGTTGAGTGGGGAGTAGTATACGCTGCACAGGACACCGTGCGTACTGCTAGACGGCGACGAGTATCGTAGCGGTGACTCGTACCATTGCAGGCTTGACAGATCGCCTCGGGTCTGCACGTTCAGGAAGGCGTAGGGCGTGTTGGTCTTCGGGGCTCCGTCAGACTGCGCGACCCGGTGCCTGTAAGACCCCCACTGTTCATCGCAGTATACGTTCATGACCAAGTCCTTTTCTAGTATGTCCTTGTATGCCGGGTTGCGTGGGCTGAAGTCGGCGACCTTGTTCGGTCCGTTGACGCTCGCGTCGAATATGCACCTGACGTGGCTTCCGGTTTCCTGCCGGAGGCAGTTGGTCAGTCCCACGACTCCGCTGATGGCCACGTCCTCGGCGAGGAGCCAGACATTATGTCCGGCAGGCCTGCTCTCGTATTCGGCTGCCTTAGTCTTGAGAGGCTCGACCCAGTCGTAGCCGGTGTTTCTGATCTTGATGACCTCCTGTTTCGCCGCGTCGACGACGGAGGCCTTCCTAAGCAGGAACAGCGTGGACACATTGTTGGACTTGAGGCTGACCGCGTGGAATCCGCGGGCGCGGAAAGTGGCCTCCACGGTCTCGACTGCTTGGACCCGGAGCGGTACCTTGCCGATTGTCGACAAGAACGTCTCGGCAGGAGTGAGGGCCGTGCGCTGATCGAGCAGGACGAAGCAGTTATCCTTGCATTGGGAGGAGAGGTCCTCGGCCAGAGACTCGAGACTCTTGCCAGACTCGCCGCGCACGACGATCAGGTCTACTTCGGGAAGGCCACCCGTGGAGACCGAGGCGGGGTCCCACTTGACCGTTCTCACTCCTTCCGAAAGCTGCTCTGTCGCGATCGTGTCCGGAGCCGGGTGGGCCACGGTGTACTCAATTTTCAGTAGGATGTTCGCCAGGCGAAGTAGGTCAGTCACCCATGGCGCGAGCAACATGCTGGCTTTGCCTGCCAACTCCAGAACGCGGATCTTTTTGGTGCTCGTGTTCTCGACCACGACGTCCAAGAGGTACCGCAGCGGGTCCTCTTCGAGGAGGACCGTGTTGAGGAAGTCCCGTTGCAGGTCCTCCTTGTGTGCCTCCAGGGTCGACTGGACGGTGGCCACCAGAGACGCGGCGGAGCCGTTGGCCTCTTTCTGGATGGTGGCCAGGACCTTGAGAAGGCCGTGCTTCACACCGGGGTTCTCCAGGTATCGGCGGAGAACTGGCTCGGGAGCTTCGCGGAAGCCGTTCATGACGTCCGAGATTTGCGTCCTGTTCATGCCGCACGACTCGAGGACGCGCCGCGCGACGCCGCAGCACACCTCGACGTACTCGCGGATGCGGGACTCGCGCTCGTTGCGAGCGGAATCGTTGTCTACGTACGGCACGAACTGGTATTCTTCAAGTAAGGGCGTCTGCTGCACAGCGCGCCTCGGGCCGATGCTGGCCTTGAGGCCCCGGATGACGACGCCACCGGCGCGGCACGTGTTGAGGTACGGGTTGTAGACGACGTCGATGCCTGTGTGGAAGAAGAGCGAAATGAGAAATGGAAATGTATAAGTGCACATGCCTCAGAGTACATACGAGAAATAAAGAATGCTGTTCGTGGGACAACGCGCTTTTTTTTAGTTCTTTTTTTTTGGCTGAAACTTCTCTCGACATTTCCTCGCTTCGCGTGCAGTATACGTAGATTTAAAAGTGTTCCTATTGGTTCTGAGCGAGGGGAGTGCTCAGGGAATCGGAAACAGGTAAACCGAGGGGATGGCGAACTGAAAACAGAAGGCAGGGCGTGGAACTTACAATCGACTTCGTTTCTGTGAGACGTTGTCGACAACAGGTCGAACGGAGCGACCGTGACAGTAGTCACGGTCTCGCACTTCCACCTAGTCATCACATACATCCGTGCCTGTCCGGGAAGTTGAGGTCTTTGATTGTCAGGAACAGAGAGTAAGTGCAGAAGGCCTGGTCTACTTCGTATAAAAAAAGGAAACCAAAAGAAGGTTTTGTCTTTTGGGTTGATTACTCACTCGGGTTAAAGCTTTCCTGGCGTGCAAAGAAATCCTAGAACAGAGTGAATAAGAAAAAAAGAATAAAGGGAGTCTCTGTATCAAAACATTCGATAGACGATAACCGACTAGCCCCAGTCAACAGCTTTTCAAATTCTCGCGTGGAGAGGAAAGCGGTATCGCAACATTCACGACGTGTATAATGCGCTTTTTTATGGTCTCAAAAATATCACGAAATAAACAGGGAGACATAGCGTGACTTACCCGCATCGCCGGCCTTTTCGACGACCCTAGCGTGGACATGGGGGTCAATGTGGCACGACTGTATCCTGACGGGCAGCCTGAAGGTTCGCAGTGGGTTGCCCAAGATGCTGAACTGAAGCATGGCGTCGGTGAAGGTGACCCAGTTGTCCTCCCACTTGAGCGTGCCGTACGGCTCTGCAAGAGTCGCGACGGGAATGTTCAAAGCGGAGCTACGGCTCACGAACATTGTGCAGACACCATCGACGACGGTTGTCGACTTATGCTAACAGTGGAACATTCCGGGAAAACTTTTCGCGTGATTAAGGGAATGACGTGCTTGAACGCGTGCATTTTTTTTTGTTGCAGTGGGGACATTTAGGCAGCGTTTGTCGTTTCGTTGCCTGGTTACGTAGAGAACAGAGCCATTCACCGGCACATCTGTAGCGGTATCGCATTGGTGGCAGTAGGTATAACTCTATTCCCCATATGCTTGTCGTCTCGAGCGGACCGAGTGCCGGCGTGGAAGGCTATCGCCGTTCTACTCTCCCACCGTGGGAGCCCTTCCCCGCAGCCCGCACAGGGGGAGAGGGCGGCGGGAAAAGAGCGCTGTCCTTCCCGAATTCCCCGAGCGCTCCACCACATTTAAACCTTGATATGCGCCGAATCCCTCGCCTGACAGCGTGCGCGTCTCAAATTGCTCTGAAAGATCTGGCGTTGCGGTGACGAATGCTCTCCGCCACTCGTTCGCGCGAGAGCGCGATCCCGCCGAATCGTTGCCTTTGTGTAAACGCTTTAATATCCAAGCCCCAACGACCAGCACAACGAGGGGCGAAAGAGACGAGTGAAGCGATTCGTTTTGGTAAGCACCTTGGGGAGGAGCGCATTGCGCTCCTGTGCTACATTTCTACTGCGTCCATAGGCTGCGTCGTGGCGCACGAAATGAATGGGCGTCTAAAGCCTGCGCGACTTGGGTTCCACCGGTGAAGTTGAAATTTCGAGCAGTGCGTGCCAGCAGCCTATGAAATCGCAATTGTATGACAACACTTGACGAGTACAGGCTGTAAACACGAATGGGTAACCGAGTGGGTAAACACGAGTGGGTTTACCCACTCGGCATAACGTAGAAGTGAACGTATAAGTAAGCCTGGAGGCCCGTTTTGTGGAGATACTGCGACGACGACTCGTGAAATGCATTGTCCACGGATCATCTAATTGCCATCAGGTCGTTTATTTCTATTTAACATCCTTGGGTGCGTATTCATGTAACACCGTTGTTGCACCGCATGTGCAAAAGCAGACAACGAGCATCCGCCGTAGAAGCAGAAGATAGTGTCCGAGGTCATCAGTTGGTAGATGCCCACCATATCACTTGGATCTGTGGTCTCACAAGTGAACTTCTCGTTGTCGGCTATTTGGCACTGAAATACCAGCGAGCGTATAGCATATCCTTACAACTTTTAATGCGAAGCATTATATAGGAATTGCATTTTCTGGCTCACCTTAAGAAAGGCAATTTTCGCTCATAAATCGGCCAAATAATGATAAAATCTCAAATTACACCCAATAACGCGTATAATATCAAAATTATGAAACTGTATGCTGTAGTTTATTAACGAAATTTAAAATGAATCTAAATTTCTCGGTTTTCGTCGAGAGTGTGAAATAACAAGCTAACTTAGGAGTTTGAAAATATGGCCAATGTGGATCACCTATGTAGTAAGGGTTCCCTTAAAGTAAGTCACATGATTTATACGATAATTTGGCGAGTCCTGGGTTCCTCTGGGCAGGAAGGCCACGTCACCCGCAACAAAGCCAGAAGCTCCGCCCCCTTCACGCGCTATAAGCGCAGCTAACGCGGACCTGGGGCACAGCTGGCGCGGTTGGCACGCGCTTAACGGCGAAACGAGCAGACACCAGATGCCGGTCGCTGCTCTCCACAGCTGCTCCTACGCTCGGACTGCAAACATGCCTCGACGAAAGAAGGGGAGCGTTGTCTCTACACGACCGAACAGCCAGGGGATGGGCAGCGCAAGCCTAATCTAACGGAAGAGAAGCAAGAACCTCTAGCTCGGAGACGCACAAACAAGAAGCCTTTGTATAATGATTTGGGCCACGATAATAACCCCGTAAGGAAGTTTCGGCCGTACTTGTTTAGAGAACAGTTGTAGGGACAACTCAGAAAGAACATGTCGAATGTTATATTAATCACTACGTGTCCAGAGAAATAACTAGCGGAAGAGCCTAAAGTGAAGGGTTTGGGGGGAGGGGGCACGGAATTAAAGGCCCATGGGGCGATAACACCGAGAAGCGCGGAAAACGTCCACAAGCTTAACGGGAAGGGGACGAAGCCCGGTCTGTTCTAATAGAGCGATAAATAGGGTTAGTCGGTGTATACCTCCATTGTTCTTGTTGCTACGTACGGCTCGCAGTAACTGGGACAAGACGTACACCCACTAGAAAGGAAAACACACTGACATGAAGAAGCGCGAACTACCAACATTTGTATTATCAGAATACTTTTGACGCCAATGTGTGCAAAAACGGGCAAAAAGGCCTCATGTGCCAGTGACTATATTTCGAAGCATGAAACCCGCTGCTTTGAAGCTCTTCACTTTTACCTCAGCCTAGCTTAGGAACAGATTCTGAAACCTTCCTTTCCTTGTGCGACTTCCTCACTTTATTTGAAGAGCTTTTCATGCTTTCTTACCGTCAAGGATGCACGGAGGAAGCAAGTGTATTCTGAAAGCTCCTTTCACCCACCCTCACGAAAGGAACTCTTTCGCTATTTAAAGAACGGATTCCATGCGTCAGGGTTCAAGGGTATTCGTCATAAGCGTCACCAAATGCCTTTATTCAGCAAAAAAGTTATTTCATGGAATACTTTTTCTCCCGTTATATCGCTAATGTGTAAACGCATCCGCTTTTTCCTGATTAACGCTCAACGCTACAGTACGTATGGACACCTTGCGGAGGGCACCGTGGACACCTTGAGGTGGATGCCGGCTGCTTCAGGTATACTAAGCTGTAGTGCTGTGCTCTTTCGCCCTTTCGTTCTCAACTGATAGTGGCATTTGCTTTACATTTCTGTCGTGATGCTTCGACAGCAAGGTAATGGGGACAGTTGGGCGCTGCTCCTCAGATGGGTTCTCAATTTTCCCTTGCTGTACGTTTAACAAAGGAGGCTGTATTAGCTCAACATGGCCTAGAGATTCGGTGGCGTGTGTGGAAAGCAATTAACGCACGAACTGCTGTATCTGGGAGGCCACAGATACCGGAGGACACAGAGGCCACATACGGTGTGCTTGTACTCTGCACTTCGCATTGAGCGCGCTGCCGTCTGCTCAAACTCGAAGCCGCCGTTTTCTTCTCGCTGCCCGGCCAGCTGGCCACCGGAATGTAATTGCGCGTGCGCAGACTAACATCACGTGGGCAAGAATTGCAAAGAAGCCCTCGTTCAGTCGCATCAGCGAGGAAAGTCGTTGCTGAGAAGCCCACTTCGCGCAAAACAAGAAAGTGGAGAACGGAAGCATGAAAGTAGCTCCAGGGTTACCTTACGGTAAGGGAGCGCCAAGGAAGCCCCTACTAAGGAACCCTTGAAAGAGGAAACGTTCAGAATTGACGTAAGGTGGCGTAATAGCAATGAAGGCTTCCTTACTAAGCTAAGGAAGGTCTCAGAGTTTGGGCCTTAGCCTACCCTACGCTCTCATGATTACGATATCTGTGCCATATGCGCGAGTCCCGTGCTGTCTATACAACGGAGCACGCGATAACGAGAGGCAGAACTGCGGGGGGGGGGAGGAGGAGGGGGGGAGTCTCACTGTTGAGGTCGGCCTTGACGATGCCCCGGAAGCCTCCGTAGTACTCGTAGCCCCGAAGCCTGAGCTCCTTGTAGATGTCCTCGGCGTCCAGGTCGTAGGCCACTGTCTCAGTGGGCGTCCCGGGGGGCTCCCTGTTCAAAAGCTTCTCGCCGTCATCGGCCATGCGGATGTGGCCGCTCGCGGCCACTGTGCCGGCCTCACACACCTCGAACACGCCAGTGGCGCGCATGATGTTCACCAGGAACTTCACGGAGCCTGCGAAAACAAGTACACATGAACTACCCCCTGCGTACGGTGTCGTCGATCCACAGTTAAAGAGAACACGTGCCCCAGAGTTTCGCTCCTCTGGCAAGTCTGCTGTGGCAGGCTTAGCAGCAGATGACTCGTAATTGTTGGTATCGGCCCTTTTTCTTAGCCGGACGTAGCTTCATCCGGCACTTCTTCTAAAGAGCCGGCAAAGTGGAGATACGCACGCTAGAGCTCTACCTGTGACACGGGCAGCAGTGTACGCCCAATGCGCTTTCACTTTCGGATGCGTCTTTTTTTTTTACGGCTTTTCTCCGGCTCCCCAGTGTCGTCCTGGTGACGACGTCGTACGGGACAGTCAACGCCCAAATTCACATAGAATCCTTAACCCTACTACTCTTTCAGGGAAGATAGAGCTAAATGCGGCGATTTCCAGTGTGGCAGCCTTGTGGAACCTGAACGGTGGGAGCAATCTAGAGGTCTAGAGCCTAGAAGTCCCTTAACTACTGAAAACCTGGAGGCCATCCGCGTAAACGCGTTTAAAGAACTTGTTAGCATCTATATTTGACGATGGAGTGTACATACGTACAATAAAACAATCAAATGATGGTTGAATAAAATAATTTGTATCGCAATTACCTATCTAATAGGTTTTCTGAGCTACGCAAAACTCCACAGTAGCGTTTTGGTACTCAATAGAGTACCAAAACGCTACTGTGTACTTTGCGTTCACTTTCCAGTGCTTAAATCAGAATTTCGAAGTATAAAGACACACCAATACATACGTTGGCTCTGTGGGGTTAATTACCGAGCTCTTACTATCTTTATCCATTAAAGAAAAAGATACTGCAGAATTCTATCTCACGATGACTGTCGGTGATAACTCGGTAAGCGTTCGAGCAATGTAGCGACACACCGGATTTCTGAATTCTAATCTATTTGCCATCTGCAGTTCTTATTCTGAGACTTCCATTGCCTTGGCTATATGTGAGAGAATCTGGTATCCTCACTAGCCAATGTGCTGCTGTGTGAATCTGACGCCCTGACAACTATGAAAGGACGAAGAAGGCATGAAGTCTACGGAACGACAATGGCGGTGTGACGACAACGGCACGACAACGATGAGATGACTATTCTTCAGTGATGACGATGGTGTGTCGAAGACAGCGTCACGATGCCGATATGAGGACGATTGGATGACGACGACATTATGGCAACTGAATGACGAAGCTGCATTGACGACCATGGCACGACGACGTTATGACAACGGATTCACGGCCACGACTGTCTGACGACCGCGCAATGACGACGATGGCATGGCAACAGCGGTTTAATTAAGATTGAATGGTGACAGCACAATTATGACAGAGTGAAGAAGGAGGAAATGACGTTGATGGATCGAAGAAGGTGGCATAACGATAATGGGATGACGTTAATTAAGGGATGACCATGATAAAATGACAACGTAACAATGACGTGCCAGTGGTATGACGACTACTACATGACAAGTGTCATACGTTAGAAGTTAGAAGGACTGCGATGGAACGACCACGACGGCATCACGACGATGACTGACAACGAATGCATGACGCCGCAATGACGACCATGGCATGACAACGGTATGATGACAATGTGATGATGACGAGTGCGTGACGACGACTGTATGACCAAGCCTGTATGACGGCGATGGAGTGACGACGACGGCATGACGACGACGGTATGACAACGAATGCACGACGGCGACTGTCTGAAGACGATACAACCACAACGATGGCATAATGATGGCAGCGTAATCAAGATTGAACGACGAAAGCATATAATTGCGATGGAATGACAACGAAAGAGTGATGTTGGTGGAACGATCAATGAGGTATGACGACAATGTCATGACGACAATGGGATGACGGTACGGAAGGAATGGTGATGGTAAAACGACAGCATGACGACGACTACATGACACGAGTTGGATGACGAGATCAGAATGACGACGATGGACGGCATCAGTACCAAGTCATGCATTCGTTGTCACGAACGCACGACTACAATGGCATAGAAACGGTATGAGGACAATTGGATGACGGCGAGTGCACGACGACAATGGCGAAACGACGAATGTATTAAGAAGCTTGTATGCCGACGATGGCTTGAAGACGGTGGGGTGACGACGACGCCCTGAAGAGAGGCGATTGGCGAAGACCGAACGACGAGGATGTAACGACCGTGACGACATCACGACCGCGAGCACACAACTAGCAGCCCAAGCTGGTAGGCAACATGGGCAACTGGGTCGGCGTAAAAGGCTAGATAGATAGATAGATAGATAGATAGATAGACAGACAGACAGACAGACAGATAGATAGATAGATAGATAGATAGATAGATAGATAGATAGATAGATAGATAGATAGATAGATAGATAGATAGATAGATAGATAGATAGATAGATAGATAGGTGGTATCTCAGGGAGCACCAGCCTGCCACCCCATTTCATACCCAAATACGAGGCGGATACTCCACAACAGCGTGATCGCATGATAACTAGATCATTTGATGTCGCTGCAGTTGAACAAAAAAGCAGTATACCAAGCGTAACACGGACAGAGACGCCTACTTGTACTTGGTGTACCAACTTGATTCTTTATCGCGCGCTCATGCTAGGCTTGCGCGACACCGACCATGCTGCTTCGGTACCGCCTATTTGTGACTAATTTGTTGTAGCGCAGGCATGAAAAATATGCAGTATGGAAGGCAGGTGAGACAGCGCAGTGGTACGTGAGACAAAACACATCACTGTGTGATGTCTCTTGTGCCTTCTGTCTCCGTGTCGCTGTGTCCACGCTATACAACAAATCTGAAACTGACCTACCAACGAGCCCACATCAGCCCTCATCGACCCGGTTGCAATTCACGCACCGCTCTTTGGTAGGATGGTGGCCCTGTGTAGGGTGACGTCCTCGAAAACCACGGGCACCTGGTGGAACAACTTTCCACAGCGCTTGGTCAAGGACTTCCAGGCCAGCACCATGTAGCCTGTCGCCGGAAACAGAACTCGGCCGTCCAGCTGGTGCCCGGCGAGGTAGGCGTCCCCTTCGTTGTCCTCGAGGTTGACCTCGACGGCTTCCTCGGGAACCTACAGCAGGAGCGCCCGTTGGAAAGGGTGAGCTGCCCGTCGAGCGCCATCGGAACGTGGTTCGGTGGTTGTGCATATGGAACTTCCGATATATCGCATGCTTCGAGACGAGTTGCGCAGGACTTCTAAAATATTGCCTGCAGCAAATCCTTATCACCGTCACCTTCATCGCGACCCTTTTTATGTCCACTGCAGGACGAAGGTCCGTCCCAGATATCTCCGATTATCCCTGTCTTGGGCCAGTCGGCACTTGCGAATTTCCTCATTTCATCATGCCACCTAGTCATCTGCGGTCATCGACTGCATGCGCCTCCCTTACCTTGAATCACATTCTTTAACTCCAATTGACCACCTGTTATTTGGCCTACGCGTTATATGGCCTGCGCAGCACCATTCTTTCCTCGTAGGGTTAACTGGAGTATCGGACAGCCCCGTTCGCTGTCTAATCCACACCGCTCTCTTCTGTCCCTTAGCGTTACGCGTAATATATGTCATTCCCTCGCTCATGGCGCGGTACCCAGCTTGCTTACGAGCTTCCTTGTTAAACTCGAAGTTTCTGTCCCGTACGTTAGCACCTGTAGAATGCAATGACTGTAAACTTTAATTCTGATGGATAATGGTAAGCTGGCGGTCGGGATTTAGTAATGCCTGCTGTATGCGCTCCAACCTATTTTTTGTTCTCCTGTGAATTTCGTTCTGATGACAAGAGTCTCCTGAGAGTAAGTGGCTTAGATAAACGTCGTGGCGAGGTACGTTCTGGCGCTTTCCGATAGATGTCGTGCGTCTGAAGTGCTGCAAAGGACGCCCTCTAGCTAAGCATAAAGTGTTAGTAGGAGACACCGATATATCTGAAGTTCTATAAGTGCGACGTACTACGGCTTCACACTGCGTACGTTCAGATAAAATCTTCCGATCCTCTTCCCTCTGCGAAGGGTAGCAAACCGGACGCGTGTCTGGTCGACCTCCTTGCCTTCCCTTGCCTGGCTCTCTCTCTCCTCCCTATGCGCAAGCGACGGTTCCTTTCAAAGAACTAACCTGGAAGTTAAAGACAGGTGATAAATGAACGAGTTCTTGAAAAAATCCGCCAGGCCGAGAGAGCACCGTAAGAAAAAAAAAAAAAAACGCAGTTGCACTGAGCTTCCAAAAGAAATCCATACAGATTCCTAAAAAAAAGGAAGCTTCGTAGTTGAAAAATAAAGAAAACACAAAGAACTTCAGCCTGATCTTAGTCGATAGATTTGCGTGTTGCCCTCAAAAAACAGGAAAAAAAAATTTAAACAGACATGATTCCGCCTCATACCACTTGCAGTTATTTATTGCGCCTGAAGTTGCTATGAGCCTAAATTACTCTCTCTCTCTATATATATATATATATACATACATACATACATATATATATATATATATATATATACATACATACATACATACATACATACATACATACATACATACATACATATATATATATATATATATATTATCCCACGTAAACTGTGCCAAATTGAAAAAAAAATGCGCAAATGCCACGTAGCCGGACAGAACAAAGTAATGTTGTTTGCTGTCGCTCGGAGATACTCAGATTACCCTTTTCATTCCGCCTAACTACGTAATTAGTCTTAATTAACTAATGAACTTCTCAAATATTGATATATTATATAAAATTGTCGATGAAAAAATTGCAGAGCAACATGAAAAAATTCCCGATACAGCTTTCCGTTGTTTTTTGTGTTTCTCCAAGCATGAAAGGCTCCCTCAAAAACCCACAAAATTGCCACGCGACTGGCCGCTCGAGGCACTTTGCGCGTATTCGTGGGCTTCATTCGTGCTTGGAAAGAACACTTTTATGTACCGCGAATTGAGCAGCAGATAGCTGTGTCGGTGTTTTTCACGTTGCTCTACAATTTGTCATTGAAACGTTTCATGTTATTATATTACTCGAGTAGTTGAATAATGAATAAAGACTAATTATTTAATTAGGCGAAATGCAAAAAAAAAAAGAACTCCTCTAGGTGTCTCCGAGCCATGGCGAACAAGATTACCTTGGTTCTGCCTAGCTACGTTGTATTTGCATATTATTAAAGTTTGGCTCAGGACACGTGGGGCACCCGCTATATAAACGAAAAGGGGAACGTGGGAGCCGCTTTTTGTAAGTCAAAAGCACAGGCACAACTAACAATGGCACCAAGTAAAGCACAGGGAATATTATTCTCGCAGTTTTAATTGAAGAGAAGAAATGATCATAGAACTTTGGTGTACGACTTTGTATTCTATTCGGCTTTGTATTGTTTTTGGACTTTGTTTTCCATTGTATTTCCTTGATTTGGTATGTATTTTTTCCAATGTTTAACAGTGTTCCTTTTTTTCCAATGTACAAATTTGTTTCTCTTACTATGTAGTTCCCTTCCTTGCGTTAAATATTTGTCATTTTTCTGTAACCCCCCCTACTCAATGCTCCTCCGAGCCTGTAGGGTAAACTGAATAAATAAAGGAAAGAAATAGAAGTGGATGAACAATAACTGGCTCCAGGTGGGATACGAACCCGCGTCTTAGCATTACGCGTGCGAGGCTCTTACCCACTGAGCTACTGCGGCGCCTTTTTGCTGCGCACTTTATGAATTATTTATCTACGCATTCTGAACTAACACTGGGAGTGTTAGCCAGCTGGTGGTGTGTTCATTTCAACCCAACCATATTTTTTTTAAAACAATGTTTTCTTCTAATTTTCCATCTCGTCTTATGACTAATGGCCTAACGTCTCAGCATAATGGCAACATACACCGTATTCGGTTAGGTCAGGTTAGATTTTCGCTCACAAGTGAACAATCGACCGGAACCCTTCGATACAGATGCGCCTGGTGCATTGGTCCACTTGCTCAAGAGCGATATCGGTTTACAGTTGCAGTGCGTTAGGGTCACCGAGCTCCCAACACTGAAGCATTAGCAGGATTTCATACAGGGGTGTCGAACCCGAACAACGATGTGGAAAGTGCAAGATTACCATCCTGAAAACGTTTGCACCCTTTGGGGCGCATCTTGTAACACGACGATAATCGTCATCTGCCTTGCTTGCGTTTGCTCTCTTCAAAAGTGCGCGCTCGCTACTTTCCTGTCGATGTTGCGATGCCGCGCCGATAACGCATATGCAGTTCGTGACCTGGAATTATCAGGCGCGAAGCGTTAAGAAAAAGAAAAGACGCGCAAGATAGATGACGAATATTGATGTGGGGGACGACAACCCTCAAAGGGCTCAAGCTTCTTAAGAGCGCAGGTCTCTTGTAGTCCCATTAGCAAAACGGGCGCAGCTGACCACGAATACTGACATTGGCAGCAACCTTGAGGCACTTAGACAGCAGCCCGCTATCGGAGCAGCCAACTATCGAAGGCAACGCGTGCTCTTTCACCTTTCTTCGGCGACACGGGCCCATGCTCGCGCTTGTGATGGTAGCACTTACGCGATGTGTTCTTTCATCTCGTGTCCATGGTGCACAGACACACCCACACTAAAACACATCACACGGGAGTGCCCCAGGAGGCCTCCGCACATAGACAGCCCCATATTACACCAACATCCAGTAATGAGGAATAGGCAGTGGGCGGCATGGCTTGCGGACGAGGGTCGGGAGAGCCAGTTGGCTCTTCTGGAACAAGCCCAGCGAGCCGCTCGTGCCAGTGGGGCCATGGAATAGGGGCTCCAACCATCGTGCCTTATTTTATTTATATGCAGTAAAGTTTTACTCTTTTACTCTCATCTCGTTTCTCCCATCATCATCGCCCATTGTGACCCTCTTTCTTCTGTCCCCCTTCCCTTGCGCAAAGCAGCAGGCCGGATAGTCCCCTTTCCGGTCGACATCTCTGCCTTTTCCAGTCAAGAAACTTCTTCCGATCGCAGATCCGGTTGTCCGTACGGGGAACAACGCATAACGGGGGCAACGCAGTCTGCTTATACGTTGGACATCTTGAAGGGACAGCGCAATATGACGAAGACAGAAGGCAGGAACACACAGGACAGCGCTGTGCACCAACTGCTGTCAACCAGTACCAACTCGCCCAATTGTTGATCCTTCTAATGCTTGTATACATGCATGCTACGAGAGTGAAGGAGTACTGGGAAAGTTCTTTATCGGTCAGTGCTATCCAAGTCGGTGCGGTGCGCATGCGTGGAAGCGGTGCCTCGCCGGACGAAAACGACGGCGGATGCGAATGCTCGGGAAGAACGACGCGGCAGTGGTGGCGACACCGTATCGCCGCACGTCGGACGTTTTTTTTTTTTGTTTTTTGCTTTTCGTGAATCACGCGTTGCTTCTTCCAAACAGGTGACGCGCCTGACCTGCGCCACCGTCGGGAAGTCGTTCCACCGGACGACGCCCCACTGTTGCGAGTGATCCCAGCTGACCAGGTGGCCGATGTTGGGCGTACCACGCGGCAGGGGCCACGGCACCGGCGGATACAACGGAGCCAAGTCCAGCTGGACTCCCAGCGTGTGTAGCTTGCCCAGTGAACTGAGGAAGAAGGCGGGGGTGTCCTCGTTGCGCTTCATCAGGCCGAGGCAGCTGGCGCCCGAGCCAAGGGCACGACGGAGGATGGCCTGCGAGAAAAAATAAGAGGTAACGTGAAGGTGGTCAACTAGTTAGTGCTTATCCACGTTGTGATCATCTGGCGCCGAAAACAAAAAAACGAAACCAGACGAACGACCGAAGGCCTCCAAGCACACGCGCTGAATTCAACTAGTACTTGCTTCGGTGAGCGAACAGAACGCAGTTTCCCCTGAAAAGTGTAAATGAGCGTGAAATGAAGGCAGGGTTACATTAAAGTGTAACCTGCCTAATAATATACACTAAAGTAGCACATACAGTAAAGTGTGGTGGCACAACACAATACGAAACAAGAGAAAACCAGCACCCGTCATTTAGGGACGTCGTGGTCTATGAAAAGAGACAGAACCTGCAAAAGATCGTGCTTTTACTGCTACTGCTTTGTTTAACAGATGACGACCCCTAAATGGCTAGTGGTTGTGTTCTTGTCTCTGCAGTCGTTCGTTTACGTTACGGTACTACGTCATTACGAAATGTAAATGAAGGGCTTTTAGGGTGGTCCTGTGAACCATATCTACACGGGGGTTACACCACGATGACCGACCGGTCGGCAGATCTCGGCATTAGCGCAAGTGCGCATGAAAACTGCCATCAGTGCAGCGCCGTCGTGCTTGTATGCACTTTTGAAGCCGGAAAATTCGCTCGCTATGAGCGTATATCATTGCATCCGGGTATTTCGATTAATAGTACACACGTCTTTGAATTTGTTTTTAAAGCTATAGCACTGTTTAGCCGCTTCACCTACATTAGATGATCGGTGTTTCTCGCTCTATGGACGGATAGGGTAACGTGACGTAATGAGAAGGCGGGTAGGAGGCTAATGGAGAAGGCGCGTTTGCTGTAACTGATAGAGCCGACTGGGCGATGTGGGAGTGGTCTCGACGACGTCACCTAGATAAGGAAGGAGCGTCGAAAGGAAGGCGCACGCCCAACAAAGAAGCATGCCGCGACGTCATTGACAACGTGTGCAGAGGATGTGCACACGGCGTGCGCCAGGTCGCTGTAAAGAATCATTCAAGGTAAACGTGAGAGAAACGCGTTGGCATTACGTCGCGCCGCTTTGAGGTCCAGGATTCATGATATAAACCGCCTTCACCACATTACAACGTATTCTATAGGAACTCACTCGGCATGAGACCGGGTTCTTCGAGGAGCGAACTGCAGCTGACGCCAACCCGGAGCTGCATGGCCACCGTCCGCTGCGCTATATGTTCCACTACCACGTGCATTGCCACGTTTCACACACACACATCACACTTTTTTATCCCTCTTTGACACTCCTAATGCCCACGCATTAAAAGTGTGGTCGATCTCTCATCTATAGACGTCAGACTCTGGAGTTTTGCAAGACGCGTAGCACCACCTGCCGGTGCGGAGAGGCAGTAATTAAGTGGTGCAAAGCCCGACTCCCTTGCTAAGTTGCCTCTGCAGCTAGCGACTGCGAAACAACGATTTAACTAGATTTTGGTCCACATTGCGAGTGTTTTGCGCATTTAACACCCATACAGAGAGCTATGAATTTCTACACTGGTCGGACGCGCCGTTTAAGAGGTGTTCGGTGGCCGAACTGCCAAGCGCTTGCTGCGTGATGGAAGAAACGGCAGCAACCTCGATAGCTCCGCGCGCTACGAAGAAACGCCGCAATCGACGCCACTGTTGTGTTGTAATTTGCCATGAACGTGAAGGACTGAATAACAACGTTCGGATTTACCGATTTCCATCGCGATCGTATGAAGGGGAAAGGCGAGAGCGCTGGATAGGGGCCGTTCAACCTGTTGGGTAATCGAAATACTTGCATTCCCCGCAACATAGCGGCTAGCATGAGAAAGTGCGATAATGTTGTTCTGCTGTAATTGTGCTGCGTAGTCCTGACGGAGGACCGCGGCAACCAAGCGAAAACGCAAGAATCTGCAACCGCCACTTCGTTGGCAACAGAAAAAAACAACAACGTTGCGAACCATCATGTGTATGTACCATCGATATTTCCACCTGTTAACAGACGTCCGCCTCCGCTTAACTCAACAAGTGGAACGGAGAGATTTGGCCGGTCAGTTTAACCAAACATTTTGGTTCGTTTATGAATTCAAAATGCTGTTCTAGAGCATCGTTGTATCGCGAGCTCATTTCTAGTTTCGGTATTTTGTATGTCCTGCGCCGATACAAGAAGCACGTTTCGCAATGTGCTTAGCCTGCTGGACTGCGTCTTTCACATGTGAGCAATAAAGTTGCTGTAGGAAGACTGGATGAGTAATTGCGAAGTAACGCACGTGCGTAGAAAAAAATGTCGCGTTCATTTACATATATATGTGCGCGTGTGTTGCTTGAAGCGTCTGCGAAAAGTTCTAAGGTACTGCACGATGATGTAGCTTCTGCGAGACAGAAATACGCGGCGCGCAGGCACTGTAGGGAGCTTACTTTCGTTATGTTCGGACGCTGTTTACTGCCTTGGAAAACGTTTTCTGTTTGCTGCCCCGAAAAAGGCTATGGAAGGATTTACTCTCTGTAAATAATTGCTAGAAAGAAAACGTTACGATGAAATGCATAAAAATAACGGATATGCTTAAGTCTTGTGCTCAGGAAATTTTGAATATGAACCAATTTGAAATGCTTAGATTTTTATGCTGATATGCCCATAAACAAAGCTGATACTCTCTGTACTTTCGTGTTGCACTACGCTGAAAAAACACATGAGACTTCTTTTATATTGTACACGTACTTCGCCCTGCTGAGCTTCCTCCCTTTCCTAAGCGTTGATGGGCTGAAGAAGCTTTGCAGTTCCTTGATTTTCAGGAAACTGTGTCTCAACACAACCGAAAGAGGAGGGTCCATCGTGGCCTATGCACCTTCGCTTGCGGACAGCTCTTTTTGCACTACTCAGTTCGTACCTAGGCTGCGATGGGGGCGCTGGTGATGGGTTTTTCCGCAGCGCCGCCTGGGCAGAGTCTGAGGTCTATGGGGACCGAACCTTGGAGCGAGCAAATTTGGAGCCCCGCTCACCTGCAGAAGACAGTGTGGCGCGATCTCGACCACGATGGCATTGCTGGGCACGTGCTGGAGGGCCTCGCTGAAGAGCACGGGCGAGAGCATGTTGTTCACGTGGTACTCGGCCGAGCAGCGCTGGGCCAAGGGCTCGCCCCAGCGGCTCTCGGGCACCGAAGAACTCACCCAGCGCTCGGTGCGGGGCTTCGGGTTAGGAGCCACCTGGACGGCGGATGAGATAAACAGGGAAGAACGCTGTGAAGAAGGCTGGATACAAAAGAAAAGCAAAAGGAAGCGCAGTCGAGGACGGCTACAAATTGGGTGGTGTGATAAAATTGGAAAAAGAAAACTCGGAGGACGCTTAAGCTTCGTCTTTGAGGGCGGAACGCGATAGCGTTATCGGGCCCCGTTGATGCCAACACCGACACTGGATGGTCTGCGACATGGTGCCCGATAGAAAACAATGGTGGGCCGATCCCGGCGATAGTCCAGGGCAGAGCAATAACTCGTACCCCCCTCCCCCCCCTAAGGCAGAAAGTACAAACAGTGGCGCATCAATGGCTCACATCCCCGTAAGCAAGGAGTATCATGTCTGTAGGTTGTGTGTAACCCGCCGTGGTTGCTCAGTGGATATGGTGTTGGGCTGCTGAGCACGAAGTCGCAGGATCGAATCCCGGCCACGGCGGCCGCATTTCTATAGGGGCGAAATGCGAAAACGCCCGTGTACCTAGATTTAGGTGCACGTTAAAGGACCCCAGGGGGTCGAAATTTCCGGAGCCCTCCACTACGGCGTGCCTCATAATCAGAAAGTGGTTTTGGCACGTAAAAACACCATACTTTTTTTTTAGCTTGTGTGTAAGTCAGACTTTACGAATTTTTTTATACCTTTTACTTTGCGAAATTCAATTAATTCTGTAACACCTGGGCGCCACAAGGAGGGCCTGCGTGGTTGTGGTTCAAGATGAATTTTCTGTGGGACAACGTCGCTGACGGCAAAGGCCGACGCCGCATTTTCTGCGACACGGCGCCCTTGACACTATATCCCAACGCGTGACAGACCAGATCGGTGTGGCATAGTCCTATCGTCGCTGTGTCCCTATTGCACCTTTCAAGAACCCGAAAAACATGTGGTGCAGCCATGCGTCATTGCCAGGGTATTTTGGAGGGCCGTGCATACTGGCCTCCATAGCCTTGGAGTTAACCGCTTTATTACATCTGGTCGCTGCTCACATGGCCGCTTTGCGCGACTTTTAATTGCTGCGGGGGCCTTTTGTTTAGGGAGCAACTGGTGCAAGGCAGTTGCCGCGGAACATCATCTCCGCGCTCTGTTCCCACTTCTGGGGAGGCTCTACTCTGAGCTACTGTCGTTTCTCTCAGAGGATCTGTTAATCCTTGGGGAGGAAGAGTTCCTTCGACAGCGGTCATGCCATTTCCTGTCGGTGGCTGATGGGCCCGCATGGCTTGATTTTCGACAAGCCTGGTTCTTGTAGCCAGGCCGCCAAAAGTATTAATTGAATGTACACAGAATGTAAGTGCCCGTGATGTCTGTGTATGCATGCCCTCGTATACATGATCATTTTTGTATATCCACATCTCTAAGCATCACTACAAAATTATGTAAATTCTCTGGTCACATCATCATCTTATATACTGTGTGAGTTTGTGTGTAACTGCGCGTTTCCGTGGGTCTATGTGGTTATATCTGAGTGAGTGAGGACCGGGGCACTTCTTTGAAAAGGTGCCGCGTATACAATGCTTCGTACTTTGTAAATGTTATTGTCCTGGTGCAATTGTGCCGTGATTGCGACTCAGTGTTCCTATCGTCTTTTGCAGAAATGAACTTTTTCTAAACACTCGCGTTAAATATTTGCAAGCATAGGCTGATTTAATTTGGTGCAAGACAGAAGCAGTTGGAAATCACTGGAAGAGGCCTTCTTCCTGCAGTGAACACAAAATAGGCTGATGGTGATGATGATGATCAACGGAAAGGCCAAGAGGTTTACCAGAAGGCCTACAGAAGGTTCACAAGAACGTTTGCAGGGAGTTAAACAGGAGCAGCGCATTCAGGAGGGCAACGTACCTTTTCTAGGGCCTGCCGGAGCGAGGGCCCCACGCTCTGTATATAAGGGCTGTGGAAGGCCACGTTCATGCTGTTCACCTCGCGGGCGAACACGTTCTCGGCCTTGAGCTTTGCGACCATTTTGGCCACGGCCTCGGCCGGCCCGGACACGGTCACAGAGTCCTGGGCGTTGTGGCACGCAGCGATGACGCCGTCATGGCAGCGCTTCTTTGTTTCCTCCCACGTCAGGCCTGCAGTAGTGGTAGTAGTAGTAGTGGTAGTAGTAGTAGTAGTATTAGTGGTGGTAGTGGTAGTGTTGGTAGTAGTAGTGGTAGTGTTGGTAGTAGTAGTAGTAGTAGTAGTAGTAGTAGCAGTAGGAGGAGGAGGAGGAGGAGGAGGAGGAGGAGGAGCTGCAGCAGCAGCAGTACTCTGTAAGACACTTACAGAGTACCCCCTAGTAGTAACCTTTGTAGATATGAACAGGACTTGAGGTAGAAAATGAATGCGTGACACTTTTAATTTCATTTCACTGTAAGGACACCCCGACAACGCTTTATAGAGAAGCTCTGGAGAGGAGGGACAACGGTCGATCAAGTTCGGGCGCAGTACGGTTGACGACTGAGTCGCAAGTGCTCGCACCTGCAGACGTATGCCGACCGTTTCACGTCTTAGAAGGGAGCCGCTTGCAGGCCAAGCGATTAGGGCTGTAGCCGCCCGCTGTATCTCGTAGAGGCAACTCATGAATCACACCCGAGTATCAGAACAGCGCCTTCTCCCCGCTGTGGTGCGGAAGTACCGAATTAAGTTGTCAAAGTACCAAAGGCAGGATGGAATGAAATTGGCTGCGTACCTGTTGCGAGCGTTTCCCACTAGACTGGACGGCCTCGGCAGCTGCCGGGGTTGGCTGATCGTCTGCTGTCACACTTTGCAGGCCATTGTTACCTTGTGTTCTTGTCTGTAATAAATCCGTCACTACTGCCAAAAGCGCAGGTTAGCTTTCTGTGCTCACAGCTGCAGCCTTGCTTGCCGCGTTGCTGTGCCTGTAAGGGCGAAGTTTCAGCAAGCCTGTCTTGTACCTGGGGCCCCTGTGACGTAAAACTACTCGTGTCTGTTTTCATTTGAATCTCCCTATGTCAAATTTACGTAACCAACGACGCATGCGTCGGGTGGCGACCCGCAGTGTTGTCTGAACAGCCCAATCAAACGATCCCCTCGTTTATAAGAGGTCACTCTTTGCTTTCCAAACGAATAAGGTTGCCTACATTGAGTGGCTTTTCTCACCTGATTGGCTGACAAGAGGCGAGGAGCATGCTGAAGCATAAAGGGTTTCGATGGGGCCGAGCCAGCGCAGTGAAAATAGATAACCGGATGAGGAGGTTGGCTTCCCCTTACTTAGCTTGCGGTGGATGATCGAAAATCGCGGTGACGTGCAACGGAAGGTTAAGAATGCCGCTAAAATGGATGCTCAGCAAGGAAGGGTTCGCAGAGCGGTGTCGTATAGGTGCCGAAAGGGCTCAATAATTACCTTATACTGCCACATAAAGAAGTTTATTATGCGTAAATAAATTCATGTTTTCTGGCAGCTGCGAATAGCCAGTGCCTGAGCGATCGGCAGGTAGCCATCTGCTATCCTTTCGGAACGTATATTACATTTAACAGCCGGAACCCCTCCATCGATTAAAAAAAGATAAGGTATGTTTGCTATATTAGTGCACCTCTAACGCGTACACGTCACTTTGACGCGGTGGGTGTTCGTGGTTTTGGGCCGTCGCGTGACAGACAGACGAAGTGGGTGCAGCCCGAAAACGTTTGACCACTTGCGGCGAAATGGGCTTGTTGCTACATCTCGAATGGCAGGCAAGGTAAATATACCTGGTAGCGAAGCTTCCATAGGAGCGCATACGTTCAAAACATGGCGGTCCATCTGTGGTTCATGTGGCTTAGCGCCATCTGTATGTGGTGGGAACACTTCCGGCGGAAGAAAAAATAATGTGACGCCATGTCCATTAAAAGCAGAAGTGACGTCATTTTGTTTTCGAAGGCGCGAAATTTGTTTTGTTGTCCTTCCTTTGGAGCTATATATTCAAATGCCTCGCCATTCGACTTGATGGGCGTTCCGAGCTTTCAGCGTGGAAAGCGATGCAGGAAAAGGCCAGCCATACGGTTGTCGAAATCGCATCCCTGCACAGAACATACTTTCTTTGGAGGCCGACGAAAGCTTTAGGTGTAGAGTGCTGATCCAATTGTCGGATGCCAAGCCCGTCGGCCAGCGCAGTCTCACGAAAACAACGACACAATCATCTGGCGGTCGTAACCCACTCCTTTTAACTGAACAGATTAAGAAGCGATGAAGCTACCCGCGTCACCAAATTCAGACAAACTTCGACAAGCAAGAAAACACAAACTGTGAGGGGGGCGTATTTCAACAGGTGAACTTTACGAGTGCGCCTTTCTGCCCATTTCAAGACGTGCATTGCATTGCGAGTGATAGTGGCGTCAACGCCCCCTGTAGCGATAGGCGCTGAAAAGAAATGCATTTATTAATAATAATAAAATTAAACTTGTATTTTCTTAACTCGTCACGAATATATAAAATTGACTAGGACTTTTATTTTCGTTGAATGAATCTAACTGTGTCTCGTTTGAATTAAAAAACGCGTTTTTCTTTCCCAATGTTTGTTCCCTCCAAACATAGTCGCGCTTCAATCGCTTCTCCCATAACCTCCCATGCTGATGTCGGTGACAATCTGTACTGAACCGCTTTTCGCCCGAAGTTTCGCGACCTATTTGAATCGACCTTGTGGCAGGTGTTAAGTGCTTAGTAAATATGAGGGCAAAATAAAAAGGAAACAAGCGAACACAACATTAGCAGACGAATAATGGCGAAAAGGCGTCGAATTAGAAATAACGACTTTTCTTTTGCTCGGTCTGGTCATGCATGATCGGCGTGTACACATCATATCAGATGCCGAGTTATCTTGACTTTCGTGACATTGCGCGACAGACAGGCGAAGTGGGTGTGACCCGATAATTTTTTTAACCAATCGTGGAAGGCTGATTGCTGAATTGGAATAGAAAAGCTTGGAGTTGCTTTCAGCTATAGCGCCCCTGGTTTATTCCGAGTGGTTCTTTTCTATTCGTTGTTCTACTTGTTATGGTGTATCAGAGCTATGACATCGGGAATTTTTTCTTTTTCAAGAAACCAAGAAAAAAGTAAAGGTTCGGGATTATAAAACATATGAAAATGGCAAGGAAGAAAAACCACTCACGGCCTTCTTGGTCCATAGAAATCTAACTGCAATAGAGCACGAAATTCAATCGAACGGTGCAGACTGCCTCCTGATAGAGGTCATACCCCTAAAAAGAAGCGAGGCCCCGCTCTTCATTCTAAACATATATAGCACCCCCAAGGCGAAATCCTCCCCCATAATAACAGCCATGAACGAAGCCAGAAAAATCAGTAAAACGAATCTCCTAATAGTAGTCGGAGATATGAACGCACAACACATGGCATGGGGTTACAGAACAAATTTAAAGAAGGGTACTAGCCTCTGGCAATATGTTCAGGACGAAGGATACACGCTCCTGACAGATCCGCTGGTGCCAACTAGGATAGGGAACAGTGTGCAAGCTAACACATGCCCTGACCTGACCCTATGCAAAAACATAGTAGATGCACAATGGCACAACCTGAACGAAAGCCTAGGGAGCGACCATTATATTATAGAGACCACTATACCCAGCAGTACGCTCAAGAAGGAAAGAAGAAGGGTGACACGAGTGGTAGACTGGGATAAATTCAGAGAAAGGAGACAGGGTAACGCAGATGGCAAGAATATGGCAAACCTAAATGAATGGATTCACAAACTATTGAACGACGCAGAGCACACCACTAAGACGATAGAGATAGCAGCCGAAAACAAAGCCGCTGATAGCAGATTATTACACATGTGGCAGGCACATAATAGCTTACAAAAAAGATGGATGAAACAAAAACACAACAGAAAACTTAGAATTAGAATAGCCAAACTAGAAAGAGAAATCGAAAATCATTCTCAAAACTTAGTTAAACAACAATGGGGGCAAACATGTGATCAAATGAGCGGAAAATTGGGGCTCAAAGACACATGGCACCTTCTGAGACATCTTTTAGACCCAGAAAACAGCAGAGCCGCTCACCAGAAGGATGTAGCACGCATAATTCATGCAAGCCCACTTAATGACGAAGAAATGATAACGGAATTACAAAACCGATACCTATGCACAACGAAAAACCTGACGCTTCCCAACTACAACGGCAACCCAACCCTGAACTTGACGAAAACATAACGGTAGCAGAGGTAAAGGCGGCCATGCAGAAACTTAGAACATCCTCCGCTCCAGGAGCGGATGGGGTGACGAACAAAATACTAAGAAATCTAGACGAGGACTCTATTCAAGGGATCACGGAGTACTTTAACAAGTGCTGGAAGTATGGGTGGCTGCCAGAGACGTGGAAACACGCCAAGGTAACTCTCATACCCAAGCCAGACAAGAAACTCGAACTAAGCAACCTCAGGCCCATATCCCTAACATCATGCTTAGGGAAGCTATTGGAGCACGTGTCGTTATCTAGATTACAAGACCACATGGACAAGCACAATCTCTTTCCGCACACGATGATAGGCTTCCGGCCCAACCTGTCTACGCAAGATATAATGCTCAGGCTTTCGGAAGCGGTAATAAACACAACGAATAACACCAACACTAAAGCAATAATGGCACTGGACCTCACCAAAGCCTTTGATAATGTCACCCACAATGCCATCCTGAATGCCCTCTCCGACTTAAACGTGGGGGAGAGGATATACTCATACATCAAGGCTTTTCTAACCGAAAGGAACGGCTCAAATAACATTCGGAAGCATCAAGTCGGATACACTACAATTAGGAAGCAAAGGCACACCGCAGGGGTCAGTGCTGTCACCTTTTCTGTTCAACATAACCCTCATACCCATGGCCAAGCTTCTTGCCGCCATACCAAACTTATCGTCGGCACTCTACGCAGACGATATCACCCTCTGGATAGTCAGGGGAAGCGAAGGTGATATTGAGAACACGCTACAGACGGGAGCGAATATAGTGACCGGATGCGCCAGGAGAGTCGGGCTAACGTGCTCGCCACAAAAATCCGAACTCCTAGTTATCAGACACAGACCTAAGAAAAACGATCCCCCGGCACAATTGGATGTTAGGGTTGATGGTACAAAAGTTCCAGAAGTACAAACCTTGAGAATTCTGGGAATGCACATTCAAAGCAACGGGAAAAACACAACTACACTAAACCAACTAGTCGCATGCGTTGGACAAACCAACAGGCTCATAAGACGAATAGCTAATAAATACCAGGGAATGAAAGAAACAGATTCGAGGAGGCTAGTGCAGGCTTTCGTGCTCAGCCGTATAGTATATTCTCTCCCCTATCTCAAACTTCAGGCAGCGGAAAAGAACAAGGTTGAATGCCTCATAAGACAATCGTACAAGGCAGCCCTTCATCTCCCTAAGTATACATCAACAGAAAGGCTGCTAATGTTAGGCATACACAACACGCTTCCCGAGCTAGTCGAGGCGCACAGAATCGCACAGTACGACAGGCTAACAAAAACACCCACGGGAAGACACATTCTAAGGACCTTGGATATCAGGCAAGAATGCATAGGGACGGATGCCGTGCAAATGCCTAGAGACATACACAAGTATCTGAGAATAGATCCAATACCGAAAAACATGCATCCCGAACATCACGAAGAAAGGAGGAAGGCGAGAGCCAAAGCCCTTCACAGGCAATATTCAAACCATAAGGAGGCAGTCTGTACGGACGTTGCAGAGCTCTGTAATCACGATGCCTTTTCGATAGGCGTCGTGGGCATGGACCTAAAACCAATCTCAGCCGCCTCTGTGCGGAGCAAAAAGGCACACGAGGCGGAGGAAGCGGCCATCGCCCTAGCCATTATAAGCACTAAAGCAAACACGATCTTTAGCGACTCGAAGGCAGCCGTTCGAAACTTTGCAAAAGGGAGGGTCCACAAACCCGCCACACAAATCCTAAAACCGCAAAATTTCAACGCCAGACCCATTAGAATCATATGGGTTCCGGCCCACGCGTCGCATCCTGGGAACGAGGCGGCCCACAACTTAGCCCGAGATTTCGTCAACCGGGCAGTGGGCGAGCCGGTCCTGAGGTCGGCCAGAGAGATCTTGACCACCTACCACGAGATCACATTATACTACAGAAACAACAGAAGGACGCTCCCGCCGGCGGACAGAAGCCTTAGTAAACATCAACAAGTGGCCTGGCGGAAGCTACAAACTAACACCTTCCCCAACCCCTATATATACTCCAAGGCCTACCCAGGAGTCTACACCCCCGAATGTAAGCCCTGCGGGGTCACAAAGGCAGATTGAAAACACATTTTATTCGATTGCGACAATCTAAAACCGAAAAGAGAATGGCATCTCTCTAACGAGCAAGAGTGGGAGGATGCGGTGTCCAGCTCGGACCCAGCGGTTCAACTGCAGGCCGTCAGCTGGGCTTTGGAAGTCGCCGACAGACAGGGCCTCACTACCATAACAGGTGGCACTAGAGGAACTGATCGGACGGCCACCTCACGCACCCTGGAAGCCCACTAAAGTTAACCAAATCTTTTCTGTAGACGAAATAAAGTTGTTACCACCATGGTGTATCAGATGAATATCGGCGAATGAAAAGACGCGGATAGGAACGGCTGGTCGGTTGGTTGTGGCTAAGGTAATTCAATACAAGCGCATTTACAGCCTGGCACTCTGGGTCTGCGATCGTACGAGGTGTGAGTTTCTTGCGCTGCTAAGAAATGTGTTAAGAAGTGCCCACATGCTGAGTGTTGCGAAGAGAAGGCACGTGACATTCTTGCCCACTATGGCTGCAGTCCTTCGGGAAAGATTACCCATTTCATACACCACGTGGAAAACCTTTCGTTTACAAGCTGTCAAGCGAAGCCTTCCTTACGACATTGAAACACCGGTGGGACGAAACGAAGTGTTACGCATCGTCAATTTCATTACATCATGTGCATAACAAGGAAGCTCGCGCAGTTTTGAACTCCGACGCGGCAATGTAGATCGATCTTGTCATTGCAGTAATTGTAAATCGGCTGACCGTAACACCAGTGTTTGTGAGACACTGGTCTTACGAGCTTAAGACGAGGACGAGCTTGAGAACAGATCCGCTCCCACGCACAACAAAGTTAATTTCATTTCACCTATTTTCTCTCAGGGGCGAGACGTTACAGAGACGAGTGGATGGTATCAAAACAAACAAAACACATTTAAGCAGCGCAGTACGGTTACAAGTTGTTAACAAGGGCTTTCTTTAGTTCGTCGGCATTGACGACCAAAACAGCTGTCAGCAATGATCCAGGTGTCATTGCTTCATATAAATAGAAAAATTAATTGCTTGATTCGCTTGCATCAAAAGGAGGAAGGTACTGAGAAGTCCACCAGGCAGGCCTCCGCTGAGTTCAATAAATTTATTGTTCATTGTAACAGCGGAAAAAAGGAAGCAAAATTTCTCCAGGTAGGAGTTGGCAAACTACAAAAAGCGAATGGAACTGAAGAAATGGCTGCAATTAGGGCAAAACTAAATGACCTAGGATGGCGTGGTCTTCGGCCTAAACTAGGCCTTTATGTGATCTCTCACACAAAAGATGAACGCTTGCTTGATAAAAGTTAGCGAGCGCGTGTCCAAATTGTCTCTGGGATTGTTTGAATCTGAAAACGTGAAGACGTGACGTTCATTTATTGGTTGCCGGTAAGCCCCGACAATGTTACACAGGGGTCATTGTGGGCTTCTCCACCTTGAACGTGCGGGACAAATGTCTTGCTGAGAAACTCGCACCGAGGCTTATGAAATTCTGCTTCAGCGCCACCGAGAACCTTATCGAACGCGCGCGCGTTATCGTTATGGCATACAAGAACCGAGAGAGTCGTTCGGGCTATAATATTTCTCGATGTTCCAATGGTAACGTGCTCGTTAGAGAACAGGATGTCCGCTATGAGGGTGGCCTCGTAGCTCTTCCTCGCTGATTTAACCGTAGAGCATTCTATGTTGCTTCTCCCTGACCAGGTGAAGTTATATTCAAATAATCGGGTTTTACGTGTTAGAACGCCGTAGCAGGGTGGCTCGAGATTAATTCTGACAACCTGCATCTTTTTTGTTTGCATGCGTCCAATGCATGACACACGGGCGTTTTTGCATTTCGCCCCCAACGAAATGCGTCCGCCGCGGTCAGGATTCGATCCTGCGACCTCGGGCTTAGCGGCTCAACGCGAAAGTCCCTACGCCACCTCGGCGGGTCCAGGCAAAATTACCCCCCAGCAAGAACTGTCGTCGCAACACGCCGTAACTTTCAGTCTATCGTGAATGAATGTGGTGAACCTCCCTGTTTCACTGAAAAATTCGTTGTCACATTCCTCAACTGAGTCGTGGACTGCGTTTGAAGGCGACAGTGCGAAACTAATTGTGACTATAGCTAATGAAATACAATATGTCATATGCGTGTGACACCACGGGCTTTTTGGAATATGAGCTCGTCACTAGAAGCATTACCGTTCTCAAAAGATTTGATACTTGACCGGGAGCAAATGGCATACTATAAATAGAAATAGAAGAATAAAGCCTTATTTTTTGTCCGCTTTGGATAACCTCAAATCAAGTGTTACACCTAAATGATCGTGTTGCAGAAGCTGTAAATCACTTTAAATCTTATGAAGTTGTTTCTGGTGCGTGAACGACATCTACGATCCATACCGGCAGACTGCGTCAAAGATGTCAAGCTACGTGTTATTTTTTTAAAATATGGCTATGAATTACTACGCAAACTAAATCTCATTTACCTGACTATATGCCAGTCATATTTCATTTAGTGTCACCTGGTATGGACAACCACGTCTAACGTTATGGTGCTCATTGGTCAGCCAGAAAAATCAATAAGACGAACAGCTTACAAAGTCTATGAACATAACCTTTCTTTCTTGAATATGATTTTCTTCCTAGTTACGTCGTTATTGAACTTTAAATATTACATTCCCCGAGATTTTCTATGCCTAACATCGCCGAACGCGTGAACGCATTTTTGAAAAGGTCATCCAACCATTAAGGTATTACTGCAGCAGAAAAGAACGAAGGCCGTATTGTTCATCTCAGGGCCAACAACGGGAGCAAATAGCCTTCAGTGTACATTGCCAACGTCGCGCACAATTTTATACTGTTCCTAGCGCTTCCTTTAGCCTATGTTTTATTAAAAATATTCGGTAATACTGTTCTTCAATGTATAATGTGCTTAGAGAGCTCTTTATCTTCCTCTTTTTTTTTGTTTCGCGCGATATTGTCTCGTACGTTTTATGCGGCAGTGCTTGTCATCGATCCTGCGTCGTCGATGGTCGCACTGTTTCTTTTTTTTTTTTGCTTCGTCACCATGCAGTGACACAATGCATTCGTGCTGCCACTGTATGATGTCTGTGATGTCTTGCCATCTGTGTATGATGTCTGGCATCGAACGCAGGACCTGGTAATGCCCAGCAGCGCGACGCTGTGGGCATTGAACTACCGCGGCAGGCAATTGAGGGTGTGAGCAACTTGTAATAATAAACAAAAACTACGCCGCATGAGCTCGAATTTTTTGCGTAACTGGGTATCCATCTTGGGTATTCCGGTATACTTGGGAGTCATCTCGTCTTCACCCCTGAGCACAGTAACTCAGGCACCGGGATCGATGGCGCCTTACGGGACAGTAAGAATATCGACTGAAGCACCCTATAGTCTCTTGTTGGCGTGTCGACTCGACAGAATGACAGCAGATCAACTGTACTATGTTGCCCCGAACGTATTCGCATAGCCACATTATACCAGTTTTTTTTTTGTCGACGTTACTAGATAAAAAAATAGCCTGTAGCATGTGCAGCACACATGTACTCCTTGACATCGATTACTCGATGAGGTGGACATTACTTAGACTGGAAATGAAAAGGAATGTTGGTCTAAATTAACAAAATGTTACTGTTCAGGTTTCCAACTAATTACATTAGGGGATCCATACCGCGATATACGAATTGAAGACAGCGATCTTGCAAGGCGAGAATGTTGGAACTAGCGCCTGTTTTGAGATAAGCGCCGTAATACTCTCGGTAAAAGTGCGCCGTTGTTCCAGTTACTTCTTTATTAAAACGCCTTCTTATGCACGGTAGGTAACCGAATTCTTAAACACCAGTGCATTTTGTCGGAAACTTCGGGAACATTTATCTCAAGATTAGTGTCATCCTCGGAATTCGTTCAAATTTGATATCAGTTGCGAACTCAGCGCCTACAATTTGTAAATTGCGATATGTGTCATAACATAATCAGTTTACGAGTTAATTAGTGATAGTTCGTTAATTTGTCAATTATTCATTTAGAGTTATCGCAGCCAATAATGCCCGCGTCTTAGAATAATCGAGCTCAATAAGTAAACTTGTGCTACGTACCGCAGACAATTAAAAAAAAAAACATATGTTAGCGGTACAAAGAATAAAAAAAATAGACCCACACTCTATACAGCAGTCGTGCTGCATTCAGAAAAGAAAGAAAAAGAAGAAACGAAACATTTCAACGACGTTCGTAAAACTTACCGACTGCTGCCATGGCACCCTTTGGCGGTTTTTCCAGCTCAACGCAGCGGCCTCGCCAGTAAGCGCACAACACAGTCTGCTCTGCGGTGAAGCCTCCGTCGGCGTAAGCGCAACCGGTCTCGCCCGCCGAGTGACCCAAAATGCCATCCGGATGGACACCAATGGCACGAAGCATGTCAACAAGCGCCACCTACGGGCGGTACAGGACAACACAAGTTGTACCTTATTTCTAATAGAAGGGGCCCACAGGCCTAGAGATGGGGAAGGAAGGATTAAAACAGCTAGGGTGACTAAGCCGGTGGCATGCACAAAGTTCAGAAGGTTCCGCGCGCGGGGGTTAGAGCTCGTCCGTATCCGCTAGTTAAATGGGGCCGTGAAACACTTTTTGAGCATCGTAAGAAAACGTTGCCGATTTGTCGTAGAGGCTGCTGTGAACGTGTTAGCCAAGATATCGCTGCAGTGCTTGCTATAGGGAATTTAAAATCTCGAGTCAAACACCGGCGACAAAAATCGCTTGCTCTCGCTTCCGCAATGCCGCCGTGCAGCGAACGTCGAAAGCTGCTAGACCTACTAATGCTATTGGCTGATTTAGTGATCGCTAGAGCATCCTCGGTAATAGATAATAATTGCTAATTTAGAGTTATATAACGGAAAATTACCTATGTCTGCGATCTCAAAAAAGACAAATCACTGCGCGTAGCTGCGTCTGCTGCACGTGGTCTCCGTGATGGCGGTATCCTGCTACGTAGCGTATCGCTACCGCAGCCGCGAAACACAACTTTCGGCTGTAGCCTTGCCCTCCAGGCTTCTGTGCTGTGTAGCTTCCAGCGCGCTAGCGGAGACGAAAAGACAGAGGAAGCCGGGTGTCGGTGCGGTACCTCCACTTATAGTCGAAGGATTGGAAAAAAAAAGTTTTGCTTCATGAGATTCGTTAGACGACGTCCTTCAATAATGGGGTCATTCTATGATTAGTTAGAAAAAGTGTTTCAGGGTCTTCTTATAGTGAGAGAATCTATCGCATCCCGTAGTTTCGTATCAAAAGTAAAGTAAAATGGAATCGGCACCCTTTGCCTTGTGTCCATTCCGCGGAAACGTTGAAGCGCTTGATTTTTTCTTTCTGGTGCTCGCACTGTTACTCAAATTTTAGCAAACGCACATTTTAGAAGCGCCACTTCGGCAGCTTAAATTGAACTTCTGCATTCCGGACATTGTTTCTCCGGAAGCTTCCTCTCTCGGACGTCGTAATATGAACGCGTGCTACATTGTTAATAAATTTTTATGCCTTTCAAAAGAGTTTCGTTCCTTTGATTCTTGCATAGATGTTTTGATTGTTTTCCACTGAGCGCGAAGTCATTTTTATTGCATTGCATTTGACTCTTTGCAAGTTTTAATACCAGGTATGCGCCATGGCTGAAGGGAAACCCCATTGCGTCTAAACCTCCCTTCGCCTTCGGAGATGAAAGCTTGTGCCTAGGCCGTGGAAGCAACGGATACGGTATGCGGCATTGTCTTAGCCATCCACTGTTCTTTTGCAAAGGGCTGTCACGTTGCTTATTGCGACAAGGCAGTTTCCTTACCGGAGTGCAACTAGTAGGGCCCCCAAATAGACGCACCTGAATGACGGCGACGGAGACGAACGGCGACACCAAGGTTTGATTGGCAGGGTTGTCGCTGGTCACCAGGTCGATGAGGTCGATGCCAAACTGCTCGAGCAGCTCGTGAGATTTGCGTATGGAGCGGGCGAACACGTCAAACTGCATCATCTGGCGCGCCATGCCGTTCCACTGGCAGCCCATGCCAGTGAAGACGAACCACAGGGGCCGCTTCTCGAACGGCGCCTGCTCGGCCACCTTGACGGCTTCCTGGCCGGAACCGTCGACGCGGATGACGGCGAAACCTCGGTACGGGAACTGGTATAAGCTTGGTTGACCGACCTTGTTTAGGAGGGCGTACGCCGAGTCCGGGTATGGTCCCTCGGCTTCGACTCGGTTCAGAGTACGCTGCGTGATCGAGAGAGAGAGAGAGGAACGACGCAGAAGGCACATGAACTGAAGGCACACCTATTGCAAACGGAGAACCCAGGCGGTGTCATTAAAACTGTGCTACGACGCGTACCATGTACCTCACAATGGCACATTGTAGTACATCAAGGTTGTAGTATAGTGACGCTGCGAAGTCTATCAGTATCGCAATGCAAAGTCTGCGGTGGTCGCTCTACACTGACAGTCGTACAGGCTCAGACGTGTCTGTCATAACGTCATTACAGTGTCAGCTGTAAAGGTGTATGAATGAATTAACCACGGCGACTACTTCTATCAGAGCGGCAGTGCTTCCTGGAGACCTTCGCATTCCGTCACGTTGGCATTTTCAACTAATTGCAGAGGCCGTAGCAGCCCCGCGGGCCAATCATAGCTTACAAACTAGCGGGTATGACACTATGGTGGTATGGCGGGATTTGACAACTTCCAGAACAGCACTCCAGTACTGTACTGTGTGTAGGACCAATGGCGTAATATCTGCATGGCGGTGCATAATTGGCTACCGTGGCAAAAACGTAAGAACAACCGGCCAGGAATCCATGACAGAGAACGATAGATTGGGAGTACGAGGTGTTATGACAAGAATGTCTGAATCAATGTACTTTTATTTATTCATTTATTTACAAATACAGCACGCATCTACAGATGTTTAAGCAGGGGAGGGTTAAGGTGTTTTTAGGAAATCTTGATGAGCATCATTAGTAATACGCTCTACCATAGCACTGGGTAGAGAGTTCCAATCACCGACTAAACGAGGAAAAAAAAAGTGTTGGAGCAGCTTCATTCGTGTAAGGCATACAACTTGACAGCCATTATTTCTCGAAGACATTGTGGGGTCGGGTTAGACGATTAGTTTCACGAATAAAAACAAAATTGTTGGTATACAGCGCGTAAAAAAGAAGCAACCTTAATCTAGAAATTCTACGGCGAACTTGTAGCCTGTGCAGCTGAAATCGCTCCAGCATGGTGGCTTAGGTTTATAATCCGATGAAGTAAAGCGAGCGGCCACACGCTGATTGCACCCGAGCTTTGCAACATTGATAGCACGAAAAGAATTTTAAACTACTGCAGCATGCTCCGACATCTCTAAAAACTCGCATCAGAATCGTTTTCGCGCAGCAGACCCCAAGCACTCGGCAATATTGAAAGCGAGACTGACCTCCAGTGAGTCCTTGTTCCTGCCAGCCATGAGGACCAATCTTGGCAGCTCGGGCTTCTCGCGTGGCAGGGTGTCCACGCAGGGCGCCGGGTTCGCCTCCAGGATGGCATGTACGTTGGCGCCGCCGAAGCCGAACGAGTTGATGCCAATCAGGTTGCCTGGCAACGGGGACGGCTTGTCCACCACCTCTATGGTGCCGTCGTGCAGAGACGGGATGTTGGGGTTGGCCTCCTTGAAATGCAGGTTGCCAGCGATGGTGCCTGTCTCCAGGGCCAGGATAACCTTGGCCATTGAGCCAATGCCTGGTAGCAAGAATAGAACGAACATGAACTGAAGGATTCACTTCAGACTTCGACCGGGTACGCCGGAGAAACTTGAAGACGTGGAGGTGATGAAGGCGCAAGGTCCAGTAAGAAAAGAAAATATTCCGTCGATTGAAGTCAAACGGCGAAGAAAGAAGGCCGTAGGCTTCTATGCTTCATGCTAGGAGACATACGTGGGCTGTCACTTGATGCTATAACGCACAGACAGTGATGTGACAAATTTTAAAGGAGCAGAAAGTGTGTTTCTAAGGGCTTGTTGCGAGAAGAAGGTTTCAAATAGGGCACAAGTTGGACACTGGACTTGCGACTTCAGCGGCAGATAAACACTACTCAATCAGAACAGTTTGTTCAGCACTCCTTTCCTGCTCATCTGTCCAAGAATAAGTGATAATTTATTGCACTGACCTAGCCAGACCCTATCGCCGACAGATGGCACTGCTGCTAAATGCCGACATCACAGATATAAAAAAAAGGACTGAAATTTGAGCTGGTCAGTAACCAATGTGCAGTACACATTCAACTTGTCATCACCTGAGGAGCCCTCGGAGTGTCCTATGTTACTCTTGACGGAGCCGATCTTGAGCGGCTTCTCACGACCGGGTCCGCAGAAGACGTTGCTTATGGCGCTCAACTCCTGGGGATCGCCAACCTTGGTTCCTGTACCGTGGGCCTCGACGTAGCCGACTTTGCGTGGATCGACTTTAGCTTCGGCGTACACCTCGCGCAGAAGCCGCTCTTGAAGCTTGGACGACGGGAAGGTGATTCCTGGAATGTAGGAGCAAGTAGAGGTGGTCATCTTCGGTATCTACCACTGAGCTGCTATAGTCAGCGTGAGCGCAGCGTAAAATGGTGTCACAGCCGCCTACGTAAGTACATGCCTCAGGATCTCGAGCTCGGTGCTTAATTGAAGACAGACCTTGTTAGGTGACGCGTACCTTCGGTCTTGTAGCCATCCGTGTTGGCCTTGACGTTGATAACTTTGGCATATATGCGACGGGCCTCAGAAGCTCGTTGAAGAAAGAAGACGCCTACGGTTTCACTGCGGACGTATCCGTTTCCTGCATTCGAATAGAGTTAAGTATCTCTGTCTTAGAACATTTCGGCGTCCTCGCAGCAATGAACAAGTGTGAAAATACTCGCGCCATGACGGCATGCGATCTCCTACAGCTACACCCAAAGTGCGCCGATTACGGGTGACTGCTGGTTAGCAGTGCTTTGCTACGCACGAAGCTTTTTTATGACATGCATCACAGTCAGTTGACTTCAGCTGTTGCTGTGTCACACAAAATTGTGATTACTTCATCGATTTCCGCAAGGTTTAAGGTTAACACTTCTTTTTTTTTTCACCATTGAAGCAAAAGCGTGCAACAAGAACACTGCTACTTGACTTCCAAGTCGTAGTCAAAGCTCAGAAATAGACACTAATAAGTGATCCCAAATTTAAAGCAGGCAACTTCTTAAGTATTTTACTAAGCTCTTTCTGCTTACCGCATTTTTCTGACGCCGAGTGAAAGTACAGTTATTACATGGCAGCCACTGACGTTCTACTTGACATTAACATCAGCACCAATGTGTCTGCAGCAGCGCACGCCTACAATAGCATCACTTACCGTCAGAGTCAAACACCTTGCATTTGCCGTCCGGGGAGAGCATACCAAGGCGCCAAAAGTTGATGGACGACGCGGGCTTGAGTGTGAGCATGCTACCGCCCACGATAGCCGCCTCGCACTGTCCGGAGCGAAGCGCCAGCATGGCCTGGTTTAGGCCAATCATTGTAGATGAGCACGCTGTGTCGACAGTGATGCTCGGGCCTGTCGGGAAAGCAGTGGAAATAATAGTTGGGACGCGGTTGGTCAATCACCTTTCGAGGTGACAAAACAAACGCTCCGATGCTGTGGACTTTCAAGACTCGCAAAATATTACGGATTTATTGGGCAATAACTTAGGAAGCGTCAGATTCGGCCATAGTAGTCTCGACTTCTTTACGCTGCGCGTTGGACTCCAACATCCACATTTCTGTTTCACCACCACCGCCACCACCACCACCTTCGTCGTCGTCGTCGTCGTCGTCGTGGTCATCGTGGTCATCATAGATGTCATCATCATCGTCGTCATCATCGTCGTCGCCATTTCGTCATCAACACCATCACCATTGTCGTCATCTTCATCATCATCCTATTTTATGGGAACAGCAGGACGAAGGCCTCTCCCAGCGATTTCCAATTACCCTTGTTTTTCGCTAGCTGATTGGAACTTGGGCCTACAAATTTACTAATTTCATCACCACAGCTAATTTTCTACTGTGCTCAACGGTGTTTACCTTCTCTTTGCACCCCTTTTCTAACTCTAGTGGTGCACCGGTCATCTGCCCTACGCTCTAAACGGCAACTAGACTATCGACTATCCCCGCTTGCTCCCCGATCCACACTACTCTCTTCCAGTCTCATGGCTTTAGCATAACGCTTTCCTTCCATCACTCCTTGCGCTGTCCTTGACTTGTTCTCGACCTTCTTTGTTAACTTCCAAGTTTCTGCTCTATATGTGAGCATCGCTATAACGCAATGATTGTGCACTTTTCAACAACAATGATAAGCTCCCAGGCAGGATTTCCTGGTGACGCTCCTTTCACTCCGTCTCAGTTATATTGCTCTGTCAATTTCCTTCTCATGATCAAAGTGCTCTGTGAGTAGTTGACCAAGACAGACACACTCCTGCACAGACTCTAAAGGCTGACTGGCAATCGTGAATTCTTGTTTCCTTGCCATGTTATTGAACATTACGGTATAGACTGTGTAAGGGGTGCACCCCAATCTTGGCAGCCAAATATTTGGAGAAAAAATTCCATCGGTGAAGCTATCGCGTTGGATGCCCCAAGGCCGCGCACGCAAATCGACCTATTGTCGCGTGCTGCATACTTCTGCGTGCAGCTACTAGATGGCGAGAACTGTGCGTTCACCTCTGATGCAATGGGGTATATCCGGGGTGTGGACAAGTCGCCCAAGAGGTTCGGTCCCGTGTAAGGGCCGAAAGTCGTCAGGATTGTGAAAAAATCGCAATCCTTACGCAAGTATATACGGTACCTTTGTCTTCGACATATTAGTCTTCAACACTTCGATAACTTGTTGCAATTCATCCCCAGTGTTGCTGAACAGAACAATATTATCTGCAAGCCGAATGTTTCTTAGATATTCGCCATTGTTCCTCACTCCTATGCCTTCCATTCTCATGGCTTGAATACTTATAAACAGCAGTGAATAGCATTGGAGACATTGCATCCTCTCGCCCTATACCCTGTCTTGATAGATGACTTTTTACTTTTCTTGCGAAGAAACAAGATAGCCGTGACATCTGCTGATATGTCCCAAAGTATTCACGTATGCCTTCTGTACTCTTTAATTACGCAATTCCACCATGACTGCTGGTATCTATACTGAAGCAAATGCATTTTAATAATCAATGAAAGCCATATAAATGGAGAAGAATCCTAGGCCTTACTAGCATATCGTCACTGCCTTTTAGTCTACCTAACACTTCTGCATCTTGTTATGCTGGGATCGACAGAAAGTATGTAATCTATTTAATTTCTTGTTTATCCGTTAGCGCTTTTCGAGGTCCACTTTCTGTCTTACTGCGCTACCCGAAGACGCTATTCACTGTTTGGCGTTCTTTCCCCTAAATTCTACCAACATCTTTCCTTTATTTTTACTAGAATCGGTGCCGTAGTAGCCAATTGCTTGTTCACCAGCCTGCCTTTTCTCCGCTTTTGCATTAAAGGCTCCCATGACTACGGCATACTGAGCTTGCACCTTTCTCATCGCTAACTCAACATCTTTATAAGCCTATTTCATTTCTTCATCATCACGACTGGAGGTGGGAACATAGGCTTGTGTTACCTTTAATCTATATCTCCAATTTAGCTTTATTACAACTGCTACCCTCTCATTAACGCTCCAGAATGAATGAATGTTGCCTTCTATGTCGTTATGAATTGGAAATGCTCCCCCGTGTTCTTTTATCTGGAAGGCCTCTGTAGCATAGGAAAAGGCCCTTATAGACAGCATTGTACAAGCCTCACCAGTTCTTCTAAAATCACTAAAGCTAATGATATCCCAGGCAACGCCTGATAATTCCTCAAAGAGCATCATTGCTAAGCTATCCTTACTCGAGAGGGTTTGAGTGTTAAACATTACCAGGTTCAGTTTCTAGTGGCGGCCTGTCCGGATCCAGAGATCCTTAGCACCCTCTGCCGCATTGCAGGTCTGACCGCCGCCTTGGTCAGTGACTCCAGAGCCACTGGGGACTGAGGACTGCGGGTTAATTCCTCTCAGCTTGCGTCTCACTAAAGCTCACAGCCGTGTCTGTAAGAATAAAAGTGCGCCGTATACGATGCCACACATAAAAAAACGTCTGTCTGATTCGTGTGATTTCAGTATTGGTGACGATGAAAGTAAATTATGTGGCACAGCTGGGCCGATTCGGTCGTAATTAGTCACGCATAGTAATAAAGATGCGTGGGGCCTTTGCTGCGTTAACATTTCATGATTAAGGACAGTGGCTCCTGGTGTACTTCAGGTATAAGGATACAGTAAAAATGGTTGGGTCGCTGATAAGGGCCATGATAACACGCCTGGAATATGTTTAGTAGGAGGAGGTAGCCGGCTGGTGCTTACTGACGAAGTTCATGATGCTGTGGGGTTGAGCTCCCACTGCCTCCTTCAACCCCCATTGAACAACATACGACATAAATATTCAACTGCGAGGCTTTTCTTCCGAGGAACCCGTATGGGTTTCCTTTGTAGCAATTGTTACGATTGGGTGAGTTATTACTTCTCTCCACCTTGCGAGTTTCCGCACAACTACTACGTCAATCTCTTGCATTTAGTTCGAGTTGTTGACGAATTCGACTTCACCCTGCCGTCTGCTAGCCGCCTGGTTAGCTCAGATGGTGGTAGTGCGGCTGTCCCGGAAAGGCGGTAGTCCCGGGTTCGAGTCCCAGACCACCGCGAATTTTTCTTCAGCTGCGACTCTTTTCTTTCGAGGAACCCGTCTGGGTTTCCTTTGTAGCAATCGCTACGATTGGGCGGATGCCTGATTTTCCCTGTACTAAATACGACTTACAAGGGGCTTCAGACAAAATGACCCTGACCATTGCAATCGTTAACTACAACTCGCTATCCCAAGTCAGAGTTGCGCCATCGAGAATCCCTATACGCGAAACGTGTTTGTCAGGACGAAGGGAGAACAGTGATCGGTGCTCACCATGGAAGTCGAGCGAAAAGGAGATGCGGTTGGAGAACATGGACTGACAGCAGCCGGCCAGCGCGTATCCGTCGATCTTGTCCGTGTCCACGGTTAGCCCTTCCAACATCTCGGAGTCGGAGGCGCCGATGAAGACGCCCACCTTGCGTCCGCGCAAGGTGGCCGGATCGTAGCCGGAGTCCACAATCGCCTCGTACGAGGTCTCCAGGAGGAGTCGCAGCTGGGGGTCCATCTTGTGCGCCTGTTTCGGGTGCACACCGAAGAACTGCGCGTCGAAGAGGGTCAGGTCGCGGATCGCTCCCATTCTTTCGGGAAGGCCCAGGTGACCTGTCGAAGAACACGAACACGCAGAGTGGTCGCGCCTACTCATTGCCCTTTTGAGGGGATTTGTTCGTTCACCTATTAAATGAGATGTTTGTTTGCTTGCTTGGTGCAATGGCAGTGTTTGTCTGTCTGCTTGCTTGATTGTGTTGTTTCTTTGCCTCTGTGTCCTTTCGCTTGCTTGGTTGATTTATTTATTTGCTTGCTTGGTTGCTTTTTTGAAAGGTGGTTTTGTTTCTCTTTCTGTCTGCTTGCTAGCTTGGTTATTTTGCATATTTCCTCGCTCATTTGATTGTATAGTTAGTTTGCACGCCTTGTTTTGTGTGCTCCTTACTCTCAAGTGCAGCCATAATTACAGATAGAAACATAATTATTTACACTGTCAGTAGTAGTGTTATTGGAAAGAAAAATATGTGCGATAGCAACAGCAAGTGCAAGATCGCTATAGCTGGTCTAGTTCGTGCTATAAGGGAGTGTTACTGTGTTTACAGCTAGCGAGGCCCGATAGCTACGAGACCTTGAAACTTTCCTGAAAGGAAGGGAATGTGAAATTTAAGCAAAGCCTACAAAATGAACCAAATCGGGCTCCTGACAAAGAAAGCGTTCGAGTTGAAAAGGGCTTGTCCTGTTCCTGACGAGGAAACAGGCTCTGCCGCCTTTCGGGTCAGTCACTCTAACAAAATTAGCTAACAAGCAGGTAAGTTTGGAGTGACCTGCAAATTAAAGGAGTACTGCCTAATTAAATTAGTTAAAGTGTGGCCATTCGTGGTTCCATATGCTTCAAGCTGTAGATCAAGAGGCCCTCGCTCTGAGATCCCCTAACCTGCTGGATTGCGGAGATAGTAAGGAAGCTGCTCCGAAATGACGGCTGAGGGTGGGGCGGGCTCCATCTTCGGACCAGCTCTAATGTCCTTTCAACATCGAAGGTTTTTTGTTTAAAAGAAATCTGCGTCCTTCGTAGCTGCATGATAATTTCAGCTGAATGACAACTCTCGCATCGCAATGGGAAATGTTTTCTTCGTATGGCTCGTTACCAAAAAAATTAGTCTGATTAGCCTTCAACGGCTATTATTCTAGAGATCTGCGCACCAGTTTTAAGGTAGGAACCTTGAATAAATGGACAACGGCGGTGGGGAATAGTTACGGTGCAAAAGCAGTAACATGGTGGTGAAAACATCCGGGGGTTTACGAATACTGAATTTCGTGACCTTATTTATAGTGAACCATGTAGTGTCAGAAGCGAATCGAATCGAATTTTGAATGCATTTTGAATAATGAACAGCGATGTTACCATTATTCCACGGCAGTGTACACCGTCTAGTATTCACAGCTTTATGCAAGTTTCCGTCATTACAATGCACGTTATGAAAAATCGTTTGATAAAAGAATAAACTGAGTATGGCAGTTTAACGATTCTCTCCCCATACTATTCCCAGAACACTTTCGCGGGTCCTGCCTCGGTATTTGGTTAGACATCTGGGGTTACAAAAAAGACCCAAGTTCAACCATACTTTGACCACGAGCAATTTACCCGACTTTAAGTTTATGCTATGTTAGGCGGTACTTGGTATGTGTACACTGATGAATCCGCCACGCCATACACCTCCGCTGCAGTCATCATCCCGCATAATCATCATCGCTTGACGGTTGAAATTATGCCGTAAGTGAACACCAACTGCCTCAGTATGTGTTGCAATCGGCGAGGCATTTGGATTTTTCTCAGGGGAACCTACTTGACAACATTATGCGATGCTAAGCCAGCTCTTCAAACCATTAATTGCAGCATAAGACGAGGCCCATACTATATCTTGGCTCTAGAATTCGAAACGCCTTGACAATGCGAAAAAGAAAACGTTACGTTATCGTCTTTCAGTGCATACGTAAACGCATTGACGTGATCGGGAAGCAAGCAGGCGCGGAAGCAAAGACAGCCTAAAACGATGCATGCTCCTGAAGCACGTATTGCATTGTCACAAACAGACGCAAATGACCTGCTTCGTTGCGTTGTACGTAGGACTAGCAGGGTTGCTCGCAGGGTTGCTAGTCTTTGGCTGAACATGTAAACGATGTGGTTGTGAACCAGTTCTTGATAAGTGCAGACTCTTAGAACGCTAGAGAGCAACGAACCTGAGAGATAAGCGAACCATTTCTGATATACCAACTCTGTTGTTACTGTGTTAGCGCGCCCTCCATATTTCTACACAGCGTTGCACTATATAGTTCGATGCCGTATTCGAGAGTTCGAGAGATACCTTATAAGGAATCTATCGAATGTGTGACTGCCTGCCGGCCATATTGGCCTGAGGGGAAACCCTATGCTGCAACGCTGCATAGGGTTTCTTCTCCAATCAGCAGCAGACATTGCGAACATTCCTGTAAGCACGAGCGCAAACACGCTTTCTAGGCTATTTTATATTCACATACCTCGAGGCCAGCGCATCTCCTCATCTGTGACGAAGTCCACACCGGCGTATAACTTCTCCTTAAACTCCACCAGGTGGTCGGCTCCCGGAAAATAGGCCGAGAAACCCGTGATCGCGAACTCCTCTTCCGCCATTTTATTCCTGCGCGAAAAAAAAAATGAAGACGAACACATACAATCTAAATGGCTCACCAAAAGCGCCAGCAAAAGGCATCATAGCGATGTTCAAGTACCGTTCGAAAGCGGGAGATTTCTTCTCGTCAGCTCTCGCTCGGTCGAAGGCAAAGCGTCGTTCGCTTGGGGTGGACGGCATTGCGAGGTTTTGAGCAGGGCCATAAATTTTTCGAAATATGGAATACCTGATATAGTACGTGAAAGCGTCGGGGACTCATTCGTGAAAAAAAAAGATGACGAAACAATATTTACATGTACCAGCTAATAACCTATAAGCGAATCCTCAAAACCTCACGTTTGGCCTAATGGCTTCGCACTTTTCCACGCCGACCCGCCGTGGTTGCTCAGTGGCTATGGTGTTGGGCTGCTGAGCACGAGGTCGCGGAATCGAATCCCGGCCACGGCGGCCGCATTTCGATGGGGGCGAAATGCGAAAACACCCGTGTGCTTAGATTTAGGCGCATGTTAAAGAACCCCAGGTGGTCAAAATTTCCGGAGTCCTCCACTACGGCGTGCCTCATAATCAGAAAGTGGTTTTGGCACGTAAAACCCCAAATATTATTATTATTATTATTATTATTATTATTCCACGCCACGCAGGACGCTTCCACGTCCCCGCCTTCGAGTTGTGTCCAATCTGCGTCGTATCCGCAGCGAAAACAATTGATCGATGCGGAGCTGCGTGATGAACAGCGAGGTGCAACTGCAATGGCGTCTGCCAAAAAGTAATAATAAGACGAACCACTGTGTCATCGTGACGGTGTCATCGTTCGGTCTGAGGACGATGACACCGACAAAGGAGGAAGACGGAATGAGTGTGCGCCAGGACAGGAGGGAGTATCGTGTCAAATGCAGGCTGCAATCACTGATGTGTCAGCCTTTCACGGTTACTTGCGCCTTGTAGAAGTCACAGTGTGGCGTATTTCCAAATTTCGTTGAGGTATAATTGAGTTAAACAATTATGGCTGTTAGTACATGCGTTTGAAAGTTCACGTTAGTTTCGCCCGAGCGCTACACCTCTCATATCTCTACATCTCTTTTCCTGCGTTGCCTCGGAAGTTGATAGATGAGCAACCAATTTACTTTGGAAGCGACAACCTTGCTTTGGCTACGATATGGAGGTACTTCTGATTCGTATGGATGGACGCTTGTGCCTCACCACACAGGCACAGAGTTCCTCTGTCGAGCCTGACTCATTAGGCAGGAACTCCGGCACGTGGACGCAGGATACAAAATCACAAGTTGGAAACCAATCTTCGCATCGCCCCAAACACTTGTTGAAGACACCACGGTAGAAGCGAATCAGGTCACCGACATCTGCTCTTGCCATACTCGCCTGCTCCTTCTTGTGCGGCAGGCGTAGGCAAAACGGAATAAGCGTGTCTCTCAGCTATAAAAAAATGTCGGTGACAGCGTATGAATAAAAGGTTGTACGTAGGGCTACCCGACTCAAACGCAATTAGCATGCACCAGCAAATTAAGTTTGGTGATTTCCGGGACGTGAAGTGGTATTGCGTATTTAGAACGGCTGTTTTCTCCGTGCAGATCTGTCTTTGTGTCGCTGGTTTGCGGATGAAACCTGAACGCTTTGGCAAATCTTGTGGGTGGCTATGATATCGATGCGCAGACAACGGTCATAATTTAGCTTGAAGAAAAAGAAGGAGCTTTTGTTTTCCAATTACCCCTAGCATTTACATTATCGGAGCAAAATCATTAAGCTGTAAGTGGACACTAGCTGGCTGGTCTCTCTTTCAGAGGTGAAGAGTTATGGCTCGAGGGGATTATGTCTAAGAGAGCACATGTTCATGGTAGCCGCACGGCAACTGGCACTACTACAAATTTACTCGTTGTATCCCCCACTACGACGTAATGGTTCTCCTGAAACCCGCAAGGTAGATAGAAGTAAAAAAAAATAAGGGAAAATTAGAAACAGTAGATCAACGCGTATACAGGTCGACGCGTATCCCTTGCTCGAGTGCACTAAATGTGATTCACCACAAATGGTATTGCTTTTGCACCAGAACACCATCCACTCTAAAAAAAGAAAGGAAAATTGGCACATGGTCTATTGCAGCACTTCAGAACAGCGCACTTCTTGCCCTGAGAAAGTTTCTCGAGGAGACAAACATTTTGGGGAAGCATTAAATTTCAGTTTATCCTAATAAGTTGAGTGATGTAAATGTCGTTCTGTGTTCAAAATTGATTTACGTGGTGATCGTGTTTTTTAAGCCGTGTGTAATTGCTTGCGTTCTGTGTTTTGATCGTTAGAAATAGTTGACTTTATATACGCGTACGTGTACTGAACTTAAGCACAAACTTTGCGATTCGTGTACTGTTGGACTGCATCGTTTTCTATACATCTGGTGTTCGACTGGGTGCCATATTTTGGCGACATTTTTCTCTCTGTTTATTGGGAGGGGGGGGAATGTTTGCTTCCTTTGCTAAGTGACAAGGAGTAGCCGGTGTCGTCGCGGAGGCGCCAACCTCTCCTATTATCCATTTCGACAAAAACAATGAAGAGCGCAGCTAGAAAGGAAATATTATATTAATAGTACGGCCCTCCAAAGGAAGTGTCGTTAGGCCGCAGCGACTGACTCGCAAATATCACTATAGGAAACCGAACGGACGCCCTGACGATCCGTCAACGAAGAATTAAGCTTTGCTGAGCCGTGTCGCCCGTGACAACGTCTCCGCATACTGACGTTCGTAAGCAGGGCGACCGTCCTGTGAGACGTCGGCGCGAGCGGATGTTTTCCTTGCGAGGCGACGGACGGCGCAAACATGTCTGCCGCGACGCCTCTCTTTTCTGCGCTGCGAGGCCGTGTGCAGCGAGACGCGAGGAGGGCGCGAAGCAGGAAGATTAGCGCCTTGCCGCGACATCTGGAGATGGTGCGCGTATAGGACGTATGCGTGGGACCGAGAATGGGGGCGAGGCCAAAGAGGAAACTTTAAAAGAAGCTGCTCATGATTATCCCTCGGCGTTTCCATTAGGAGGTGCGTGCGCTTTAGCAATGCCAGTAACACACGCACACGCACACACACGTATATATATATATATATATATATATATATATATATATATATATATATATATATATATATATATATATATATATATATATATATATGAGCCGGGGCCTAAGTTTCTCAAAACAACAAATTTGTTTTCTCTAACGTAAAAGAAAAAAAACAGCGATGAAGGCAACAATAAAGCGAACCTTTCTTTGTTTAGGTAGGCAAATCTCTCGCCGAAAAGGAGACTTACGCAGTACTGAATGATGGCCGACCTTCTGACCTTTTTTACGCTAACTTAAAATTATGGGGTTTTACGTGCCAAAACCACTCTCTGATTATGAGGCAAGCCGTAGTGGAGGACTCCGGAAATTTCGACCACCTGGGGTTCATTTACCTGCACAGAAATCTAAGGACACGGGTGTTTTCGCATTTCGCCCCCTTCGAAACGTGGCCACCGTGGCCGAGATTCGATCCCGCGACCTCGTGCTCAGCAGCCCAACACCATAGCCACTCAGCAACCACGCCGAGTTTGACGCTAACTTGG